>NW_016807929.1:0-14783 GCF_001698545.2 Rhinopithecus bieti
CTGTATCGCTCATGCTGGGAGCTGGAGGCTGGAGCTCTTCCTATTTGGCCATCTTGGGTGCCCCCCTGTCTATTCACTTTGTTGATTATTTCTTTTGCTGTGCAAAAGTGTTTTTCATTTAATTAAGTCCCATTTCTCTATTCTTGTTTTCATTGCATTTCCTTTTGAGATCTCAGCCATAAATTCTTTGCCAAAGCTAATGACCAGTAGAGTTTTTCTAGATTTTCTTCTAGTATTTTAATAGTTTCAGATCTTACATTTGAGTCTTTAATCCATCTTGAGTAGATTTTTGTATATGGTAAAAGATAGGGGTCCACTTTCCTTCTTCTGCATATTGCAACCCAGATTTCCCAGTAGCATTTATTGAATAGGGTACCCTTTCTCCAGTGTATGTTTCTGTTGATTTTTTTCAAAGGTTGGTTGGCTGTAGGTATGAGGCTTAATTTCTGGATTCTCTAATCTTTTCCATTGATCAATTTGTCTACTTCTATACCAGTACCATGCTGTTTGGGTTACTATAGCCTTGTAGAATAATTTGAAACCACGTAATGTGATGCTGGTAGCTTTGTTCTTTTTGTTTAGGATTGCTTCAGCTCTTTGTGCTCTTCTGTGGTTCTATATTAATTTTAAGATTTTTTTTCTAATTCTGTGAAAAATGACATTGGTATTTTGGTAGGAATTGCACTGAATCTCTAGATTGCTTTGAGTAGTGTGGTCATTTTAACAATTTTGATTCTTCCAATGCATGAGCATGGGATGTTTTCCCATTTCTTTGTGTCATTTACAATTACTTTCATCAGTGTTTTGTAGTTTTCTTTGTAGAGATCTTTCACCTCCTTGGTTAAATGTATTCCTACATACTTTTATTGTAGCTATTGTAAATGAGCTTGCATTCTTGACTTGTTTCTTAGTTTGATCATTACTAGTATATGGAAATGCTATTGATTTTTGAATGTGGAGTTTGTATCCTGAAAGTACTGAATTCATTTATCAAATTTAGGAATCTTTTGGTGCAATCTTTGGGGTTTTCTAGCTGGAGCAATTAGGCAAGGGAAAGAAAAAACAGACATCTAAATAGGAAAGGAAGACATTAAATTGTCCCTGTCTGCATATCACATGACTACATATATTGAAAATCCTAAAGACCCCAACAAACAGTTGTCAGAACTAATAAATGAACTCAGTAAAGTTGCAGGATACAAAATCAGGGTGCAAAATTCAGTAACATTTCTACACACTATTTAAAAACTAATCAAGAAAATAATCAAATTCACTATAGCTACAAAGATATGCTTAAGAATAAATTTAACATTTTCAGAGATGAAAGATCTATACACTAAGCATTGATGACAAACTGAAGAAGACACAAATAAATTGAAAATCATCTTTTGTTCATGGATTGAAAGAATTCATATTGTTAAAATATTGATACTACCCAAAGTGAGCTACAGATTCAATGCAATCCTTATCAAAAATCCAGTGACATTATTCACAGAAATAGAAAGAAATCATAAAATTTGTATGGAGCCACAAAATACCCCAAATAGTGAAAGCAATTTTAAGCAAAATAATAAATCAAAAGAACAAAGCATTGCACTATTTGATTTCTATAGTAATCAAAACAGCATGGTACTAACATAAAAATAAACACATAGACCAATGGAACAGAATAGAGAGCCCAGAAGCCCAGAAATAACTCCACACATTTACAATCAATTGGTTTTCATAAAAGATGCCAAGAACACACGATGGGGGAAAGAACAGTCTCTTCAATAAATGGTGTTGGGAAAACAGGATATCCACATACAAAAAAAATGAAATTGGACCCCATTTACACCATACTCAAAAGTCAACTCAAAATATTTTGAGTTGAAACTATAAAACTAGTAGAAGAAAACAGAGAGAGAAAGCTCAACAGCACTGGCCTGGGCAATGATTTTTTTGTAAATGACCCCAAAAGCATAGACAACAAAAGCAAAAATAGCCAAATGGCATTACATCAATCTAAAAAGCTTCTGCACATCCAAGGAAACAGTTAACCTAGTGAAGAGATAACCTGTGGAATGGGAGAAAATATTGCGTACTATACATCAAATAAAGGGTTAATATTCAAAATATATAAGGAACTCAAACAACTCAATAGAAAGGAAACAAATAGCCCAATTTCTAAAATAGGCAAAGGATCTGAATAAATATTTGTCATAGATGTATGAAAAGAGGCTCAACTTCATTAATAAATAGAGAAATTCAAATCAAAACCACAATCAGATATCACCTCACACATGTTAGGATGGCTATACCAAAAAGATAAAAGATAGGTGTTGGCGAGAATGTGGAGAAAAGAGAACTCTTTCATACAGCCATTATAAAAAAACAGTATGGAGGTTCCTTAAAAATTAAAAATAGAAATACCATATAACCCACCAACCCCATTACTGTGTGTACATGCATCCAAAGGAAATGAAATCAGTATGTTGAAGAGATATCTGCATTTTCGTTTATTTCAGCATTATTCACGATAGCCAAGATATGGAATCAATTTAAACATTCATTGATGGATAAATGGCTAAAAAGATGTGGTATATATACACAATAAAATACTACTTAGCCTTAGAAGGAAAGGAAATCCTGCCATTTGCAACAACATGGATGAACATGGATGACATTATCTTAAGCAAAATAAGCCACACACAGAAAGACAAATACTCTACAATGTCATTTATATGTGGAGTGTATACAAGTTGGACTCATAGAAAGAAAGTAGAATGGTGGCCAGGAAGTGGGAGGACTGGGGAGATGTTGGTCAAAGAATATAAAATTTCAGTTACAAGGGAAAAATAAATTCTAGAGATCTATTGTACAACATGGTGACTATAGTTAATAACAGTGTTTTATGTACTTAAAAATCGCTAAGAGAGCAGAATTCACGTGTTCTCAGCACAAAAATTGAGATGTGAGTTAATGCGTATGAAAATTATCTTAATTCAGCTATTCCCCAATGTATAAATATATGAAGACATTCTATTGTACATCATAAATACATATAATTTTTATTTATTTATTAAAAATAGAGCATGGATTCCAAAGCCAGACTGCCAGATTTAAAACTCAGGTCCACCATGCACCCAGCTTGTAGTAGTAGTTATGTGTAAGTTACTTCAGTTATCTGTGCCTTGTTAGCTAACACCTTGTCGATGCTAATTGAAGGCCTAAGACTGGATGATACTACAAAGGGAGTGATGGTATCTAGGAAAGACAAGAAGTCTAATGACTGAGATTCAGCATACTAGCTGGGTTCATGTCTTTCCACTGACTCTCCACACACCTCAGGCAGAAGGTATATGTATCAGAATCTTGAAGGAAGGAGGGGAAATGAAGCAAGGGGTACACCATAGATTGCATATGGTCATTTGAAACATTTGGTCCAGCAATTATGCTATGCTATCTCATTGGGTTCGAAATCCCTGCTATTGACTAAAAGTCACAGGGTAAATAATTTCTTTCTATACCTTTGGAATTGAGACAGATTAGTGACTTGGCTATTTGGTGCCCTTATCTCATCTTTATTGGAAATACCTAAGTGCATTTTCAAAACAAGCAAACATATCAGAGATTATTCTTACTATATGATTTGCTGATTTTTAACATTTTATTATACCATTGATACAAAAGCCAGTATTTACTTTGCATTTATTATGCAGTTCTTTGCATATTAAGGATATTTTTGCTAGTACATATGTCTTGTCTCCTGAACTAGAATTGAATACCACATGTAAGTCATTTGCTTTTAGATGGAAATCCATCCAACACACTAACCCAATGAGAAAATTGTCCAACTCAGAAACTATTACATCCATGTCCTCAGTGCCTGCTGTGGTCTGAATGTTTGTGTCCCCCTGAAATTACAATTTTGAAATTATAATATAACCACTAATGTGATAGTATTAAGTGGTGGGGCATTAGAGAAGTGATTAAGTCGTGAGGGCTCTGTCCTCTTGAATGGGATTACTGGCCCTATAAAAGTGACCTAAAGGAAAATGTTAGTCTCTTCTGCCATGTGAGGACACAGCAGAAAGTTGCCATATTTGAAGCAGAGAGGTAGCCTTTAGATACTGAATGTACTGGAGCCTTGATCTTGGACTTCCTGACCTCAAGAACAGTGAGAAATAAGTTCTGTTGTTTATAAATTACCCTGTCTAAGGTGTTTTATTATAGCAGTTCAAACAGATTAAGACAGTGCCCATTTGCCTTTAATCCAGGGAGAGTGACACTTCAGGAAAGTGAAGTTCTGGTTATCATAAGCTACTTCTCCATTACTTTACCCTTCTAATGTAGCAACCTCTAGCACATATTCCTTACCCAGAATACTGTGCAGCTATACAAATAACATTTGTATACTTTAAAATATGCAAGCTATATCTCAAATAAAGAATTAAAAAATATGCAAAATTAACTGAATGAAAATGAGTCACCTAAATTAACTGCCCCACAGAAAAATATCAAATCATTCTTAGATTTTTGCACATAGAATATGGATTATTTTTTAAATAAGGGCATAAAATAGAAGAAAACTGTAAATAAGGTTAGAGAAAAAAAGATTCCCACACTAACTAGAATCCTAAAGGTTAAAATCTAAAGTTTATTGAATATATGCACTGGTTGTTCAGTGAGGCTATCAATGTGTTTAAGTATAATGTAGGAGGGAACAGTTTGAACTTTGTAGGAGACAAGGGGCTCTGGAGTTCAGTATGAGCCCTACTGAAAGCAATCTGTCAATTAGGCCTTCTCGAAGTAGAACAGCCTACTCTGAACTCTTAGGAATGTTCTCTCTAAGGACAAATAACACTGCTTCAGGAGCAGTTGAGGTGCCAGACCGGCTATTTCTATAATAATGGAGTAAAGGGCAGGATTTGGGATTTATGGTGAAAAAGAAAGAATAACAAATCATTAATAGCCATTATCCGTACAGCATGAGTCACTTGAAATATACTACCACCAAACACCCAAACCAAGGAACACGTTAGTCATAAGAATGCCAGTTGTCTGAGGTGTCCCATTAAATCTTCAAGTTATAGACAAGAAGCTCAGTACACAGGAAGGAGGGCCACCACTTTCCTGCTCCATTTAGCCTTCAGAGGGAGCACATCTGAGTTTCAACAATTATCTCAGACATGTAGCTCCAACCTCATTTTCTGACACGCTCTCCCCATTCTCCAGCCATCTGTAAAACTTACGATTTTACAAAACAAAACTCTCATGTATCTGTGTCTTTTCATACAGTTTTTTTCCTGCCTGGAGTACCCTTTCCTTTTTATATGCACAACATATTTCCTCCAAGTCTTTTCTCAAATATTCCCTCTTCCATTATGCTTTGTCTGTGCCCTACAAGTATTGTGGTTTCCTCCAGCTCACAGCAATCTAAGAGCTCTTTGGACAACAGTCTTAGACCTTACCACATAGGATTATTAGTGTCTGTTTAGCTCTCTGTCTTCTGCACAGGACTATGAGCAACTTGAGAGAGTGGTCTCTTCATCATTGTAATCCCATCCCTGGTATGGTAATTGGCACACAGCAGATGGTTGACAGCTGTTTCCTGATTTAATAAATATTTCTGTGAGATAGGCAGAGCAGGTATTTTCAGCAACGTGTCCCAAAAGAAGAGACTGAGACCCAGAGAAGAAAAATGCCTTGCTCATGGTTACACTGCTGATCTGTTCCAAAGTTGGGATTCACAACCATGGCTCCTAATTCCTTCTCTGATGTTTATTCTACTACAACAGAGTTTCTACTCTGTCTAGGGGTAGCATCTAAAATAGCTGGGTTCTTTGGAACAAGAGGGACACTTATGTTGATCTGTAAATCCCTCTGTTAGAGTGAACTTTTAAATAGACTCAATTTGCCTGGAGACCAGTTTCTTGCTTGGAGAATAAAGGCAGTCCTTGTTATTTCAAGGCCATGATTTCCACATGGAACTGGCAAAAATGAAATAATGTGAGGAAACGTCTCAGGAATACTTTTTTTCCTTCCCACCTTCCAGCTCAAATGTTAGTTCCGCTGTGAAGCCCTGCCACACATCTGGGCCCATGTCCCCAGGTTTCAGTGAATCCTGTAATTTTTAGCTCATAGCACTTCACTGTCAGCTTTGTGTGAAACTTCCATTATGCCTTATAGTACAGTGAATGATATGCCCCATCATTCCTCCTAAGATATGAGCTCTTGGAGGGCAGGAGTTGATATCCTTGCATGAAGAGTGCACAGAGTAATTTGGGATTGACTGAAGACTTACACTATTATTTCCTTCTCACCTCATTGTAAGCTTTCTCAGAGCCCAAAATGAACCATTCCATCTCTTCTATGCTCTTACTTCTGTTCATTGGAGTGAGATTCACTAAGTGTGGCTCTGTGAGTCAGTTGCTAGCTTAATGAATAAGGAACCACAGGTGGAATCCCCTAGAGCAAAAGCCTTTACAAAAAAAGACTGTGTGAAACAAGCTATCAATGCTTGGTTGATCTGATTACATTAAATCCTATACAACTAACAGTCTGGCCCAAATGCTTTCCCTGGTTCCTTGCCATTTCAGAGGCAGATACTATAATGAACATGCAAGTGCAAGCTATTTGCATCTAAATAAGTAGGAGAAGAGTTTTACTGATGAAGTTTGTGGGAGGAGGGTTCCTGACATGCAGAATTTAGCCTTCAAATAGTTTGTCTTTGGAATATTCAAAGCACATAAAACTGACTCAGTCATACAATAAAAAATTTCATGGCCTTAATATGATAGTAACCCACACTTAATTGGTTCAGAGCACCACTTTCCTCTTGGTGATTAAACATGGAGAAACTAGTGCCTATTTCTTTTGAGGACACCATTACTGTGTAACATAATCCATAGCTGACATTTTGTGCAATGTATTCAGTTTTACAAATTTCACTGTGTCAAAGTTTTCCTGAGTTCCAGAACTGCATTTCCAACTGCAGCTTGTCATGTCCACCTTAGATTCGTTATTTAAAATTGATAGCCCACACCTTCCCTTATTAGAGAAAATGATGTGATGTAAAGGGGAAAAAAGGTTTTCACTAGCAGAATGACTTGGGTCTCTATACCAGCTCTGCCACTTATTGGTGGTGTGAGTTTGCTCTATTGAAACTTCAGTTTGCTAACTGTAAAATTGGGGATATTAACAATAAAAATAAAAACACTTCACAGAATGGCAAGAAGTATACCAAGCAATTTACATGCCTTATCTCATTTACTTCCTGCAATGGCCTATGAGGCAGGCATTGTTATGATTTGCCTCATTTTACAGAGGAAGGATCAGGAGCAGTCTTACTGCAGAACCCACCTTCTTAACAACCATGCTATATTATGCTTCTGTAGTATATACACATGAACATGGCTGTGAGGATTAAATGAAACAAATACATGTGAAGCGACTAGCACAATATATGGCATATAGCAAATCCCCAAGACATGTAAACTCTCAACTATCCCCTCCTCTCTCCAAAATATCTCCTTCTTCTCCTATAATGAGTTTTTGTTGTGGTGGTGGTTGTCGTTGATAACATCACAATTCACTCAATATCCAGGGAGAAAATGTCAGGGACATTCTCAATGCACCTTTTTCCTCAATACCCTATATCGAGTTGGACTTCAAGTTCTATTGAAAACCTCTCTCATCATACTTGCCCTTCTTCCACTCTCACTTCTCACTGCCTTTTGTTGTACCTCTGTCAGTCTTCCCTGGACTATGAAAGGGTCTGCTAACTAGTATTTCTGTCTATTTATCTTCCAGAGTGCAACCATGGATTTTAATTTAAAAAAAAAAAAAAAAAAACAGGGATTAGCAAATACTTGCCTACTGTTCACTAAATCCACTTTCTCGTTTTCTTGGCAATGTTTCTTTTCCCACCATGTCCATGTGACCTCATTCTAGTTAAAGTAATGTCAGTAGAAATGAGTATGCCACTCAAGGCCTGGTCTGTAAATACCTATCATATACAATCTGTCGTGCTCTTTCATCTTCTGTTGACTTAATACAAATAAGCACAGTGGTCTTGAAAACCATGTGCTGCACCACTTGGAAATGAGCCGCTTGTCAATGGGGAACACCTGCTTTGAACTTTCAGAAGCAAGAAATACACTTCTATCATGTTTGAACTGTTATTCATTATTGGGTTCAGCAACTTGTGTTATCACAAATTGTCTTGTCATGTCATTCACTTTAAAAAAATTATGTTGGTCAAAGGATGCATATTTATAATTAGGTAGGAGTAATAAGTTCAAACGATCTATTATACAGCATGGTGACTAGTTGACAATAATGACGATATATTGTATTCTTGGAAAATGCTGAGAATGGATGTCAAATGTTCTCATCACAAAAGTATATCTATGTGAAGTAATGCATTTGCGAATAGCAAGATTTAATTATTCTGCAATGTATATATACTTAACATCATGTTGTACACAGTAAATACAATTTTATATGTCAATTAAAACAAATAAATCTGTAAAAACAATAATGCTTTCCTGTAACTACAGGATAAACATATTCTGTATCACTTTTTCATTATCATCCCTCATCTGTCATGCACAAATCCTTCCAAATAGGTATGCTTTTGGCTATATTTCCTACTCCCTTTCTTTATCACTGCCATGTTCCAAAATCTGATTACTCCTCTTTATTCTATGGAAATGTTAACAATTGGGTCATCATTTATATTACACCCCAATACTTCCATTATCCTAGGCAACTTATTTGCTTATAGAAACCAGCCATAAAACATCCTGAACCCCACACTTCCAATTAGGCACCAAGTGCTATCAGTGCTACCTCTTGAACATATTGTATGTCCACAATTCTTCCTCAAAACCTAATTTAGTGGAAAAAGCAGTAACCTGAAGCTAGAATAAGTGTTGTGAAGATTAGAGATGTTTTACAGAAAGTACCTAACAAATTGTAGGTGTTCAACACATAGTATACTACATATGCATAGTATATATAATACGTAGTTGTCATTAGGATTATCATTTGAGTATTATGGCAGCTTCTTAGCTAGGCACCTCATCTTCAGCCTTGCCTCCCTCTAATCTGCCTCCTACACTGCTCCCAGAGTGATTTATCTTAAATGCAAATGTGTTTGATTTCTTCCTCCGCAATAAACTCTTTAATGGATCCTCATAATGTTTATGCCAACATAGCATATAAGCCCCTCTCTCCACCTCAGACTGCTTTCCTGCACTGTACTCTGGTCCAGTCACACTGAACTTTTAGTCCTTCAATGTATCATCACTACCTTCTCCTCTCACTCTTCAAGCCTTTATACATGCTATACTCGAACTCTGGAATAGTTCCTCCCTGTCTTTTAATTTACTTCTACAGATCTTTTAGGTCTCAGAAATCATTCAGAAGGTGATTTCCTCTGGAATTTTTTGTGGCTATTCCCCACAGAATCATTTCACTGTCCTTGCTAGATGCTCCCATAATACTCTCTATTTCCCCTATCAGGTCTCACAAAGAAGCATGGATTTTCTGATGCATGATGTTGATTCATTAATACATGTCTTTGTGCATACTATTTCTTCTGCCTGGAAAACCCTCCTCTACCTCAGCCCTGTCTCTCATTTGTTTGATATTCACCTACACTTCCTTCAAGATTCAAGGGACAAACTCTGCACCACCTCCTTTTGCAGCTTTCTTTGATAACCCCATATCATTTTAGATGTGACTTCTCCTGCAATTCTAGCACATTTTGCACCTCCATTTCAGGAATTTTGTATTCCTGTGCAGCTATCTGTGCACAGGTCTCTTTAACTGTAGAGTCGTTAAGAGCATGACCTGTGCCTTCCAGAACTTTAAACATAATAAGCACTCGTGAATGTGCTGAATGAATGTTTTAAGTCAATAGGATAAAATCTAGTTAAATTCAATAAATAGTTATCCTTCATATTCAGATAGTCAATAGTACTTTTTTACTGTATTATACATTATGCAACATTTATATACAATGAACACGTTTACCTGTATCCTCATAAACAAATAATATGACATTAATAGAGATGAAGTTCTCTATATGTCCATACCTGAATAATAGAAAATATTTTATAAATGTGTGTATCATCTTGGGCTGGGCTCTGCTAATTATCTATGCATTGTTCCAATTTTAGTATGTGTGCTGCTGAAGTAAGCAGCAGGTAATGGGTTTTAGCCTGTATTTTTATGGTTGTTCTGAGGTCCCAAGATGAGGCAAAGCAAGGCTTCTTTCTACACTGCCCTAGTTACATACCCAAGCAATGCTTGCTCAGATTTTAGTAGGAAGCTGTCCTACTGTAGTCTCCCCATGGACTCCAGATAAGATTCCTGAGGGTCAAAATAAAAATAGGGATGCTAAAGAATAACACTTTCCGAAAAATTCTAAGTATTCTGCAGACCTTATTCAATTTTTGCTTTTCATATGCCTGCAAGACAGGCAGCAGCTACATTACTATCAGACTAGAGAAAGCGGACGGTTTGTGACTTGAGAAATGTCACTAGGTGAATTAATTGTGGGGCTGTAAAAGAACCAGGCTTTTATTTTCCATTTTGAGCCTAGGTCTCCCTCCAGGCCCACCTTCCTGGACCTAAGGTGCTACTGTGTAGGAAACCAATGACTTCATCATGCTTCCATGCTTCTGTACTTCCTCTATTCTGTAAATCTGAATAAGCACAAGGGCATTCTACATAGACTCTAATCTCATCGAACTTGACTTTCTTGTCCAATTCAGACTAGGATAAAGGGCCCAATTATCATCATCTTCCCATTCATTCAACTTTATTTCAAGGCAACTAATCCTTTGCTCGGCTTCATCCTCTGCCCTCCTCAACCTGCATCTTCTATGTTTTTATATTTCAATATTCCTATCCTCTCTCCTTTCTTCTCTCTTCTCTATCCCTCCCCCAAAACTTAAACCTATCCTCTATGCTTTATTCCTTTTATTGTTGTTTCTCCTCTATCCTGTTCTTTTCATTCATTCTCTATTTCTCCTCACTATTTGTAATCTCTACTGTGTTCAGATCCTTTCCTGCCCATTACTCTCTCCCTCCTCTTGCTTCTCTTCCATTTGCTTACTGTCTTCTGCCCATCCACATCTCCTCATTATTCTGTCCCTCCATCCACCTCATTCCATACAGCTTCTTTTCTGTTTACATCTACTCCATTCCATTCTTTCCACAATTGTGTGAACTCTTATCTCTTTTTCAAACTCTTCTCTTTCCTATAGTTTATTACAAGCATGCCTCTTCCATCTATTCCTTCCCTGATGCTCTGTTTCCCCAAATTCTCCTTGATATATTACATTCATTCATACCTTTTCTCTGTCCTATCCTCCTCACCTTCATTTCAACATTTATATATAACCTCATAAACTTTCATGCAATGTGAGAAGAGGTGTCCCTCTTCCTTTCAAGTAAAACTCTAACTGTAGATTTGATATCATCCCCTTTATGGTATTTATGAGAATTTGCTGTCAGCGATGTGTTATTTCTACTATATCTTCAATCTTTGTCTTCCTACTGACTCTTTTGTACTATCTTACAAGTATGTGTCAGTCTCTCCTCTGAAAACAAAGGCAATTTCCTTATCCCTGAATGTAGCTATGATACCTTCCTCCCTTTCATTTTCAAACAAGTTTCTCGAAGTTATTTTCTATGCGTACTATCTCCACTCCAACTCCTAAAACTCTCTATTGCACTAGCCACTCTATTGAAACAGTGTATGTGAAGAATACTAATATCCTCCATGGTACCAAACTTAAGACATACTTCTAAGTCTCTATATTATATCTCTTTTATAGCCAACAATGTTGTAAAAATGTATAAACATGGTAAAGTGCATGAACTTGCAGCTACCCTACCATATTAATAATGCTGGCTTAACCATCTACTACCCAAGTTAACTTGAAAAATTCTCTTACCCACGTCATGTCTCAGTTTTTTTTTTTCCATCTGTAAAGTTGGGATAATAGTACCTATCTCATACAGTTATTCAAGTTGTTAGGAATATTATAAAAGTAGAATGATTAGAACAGCGTCTGTCATATTTTACATACTATATTGATGTTAATATACTTATTATACTATTAGTGGTGTTATTGATAACTCTCATTGTTTTGAAACTTTAATTTATCAGTCAAGACGGGTTAGATTAATATGCAGTAGGAAACAATCTGAAAATCTCAGTGTCCTAAAGTAACTGAAGTTTATTTCTCACTCACACTATCTCTGGTTGGGGCAGGGGGACCCACTCGCTTCTATGTCATCTTCAATAAGGGGCATAGAATGATAGGGCAAAGACCATCTGGCATAATGCTACTTACCATGGCTAGGGGAAGGCAACATGGCAAATTATGTATTGGCTCTTGAAGGGCTTCCCATCCTCTCTCAGAGCTGACACATGCTATTTACACTCACATTTGGTTAGCCAGAGCAAGTCATTTGTCCATGCTGAACTCCAAGGCTCAGGGAAGTATAGTACTACTTTGTACCGAGATGGACGTGAAGTGAAAATATTGGCAAGTGGTAGTATTGACTACCACACTTAGCTTTCAAGATACTGCACACTGTTAACAGCTGCCTGACATTTTCTTCCTGGTTTCTTTCATAGGTTCCTCTTTCCCCTCCACTGCCTTACTGATAGTAGTGCTAGATGACTAGATACCTGGCGTGAAATTCTTCTTACTCTATACTCTTTCCTGAAGTGACGACATCCATTTTCATGTTTCCAGTTGTTCCAATATACTAACAATGCCATACTTTATATATCTACATTGTATCTCTCCCTTGATCTTAAGACTCGAATATCCAACTACTATTAGACTTCTTTCCCTGGATAATCTACAATCACCTTAAGCTTATCTTGTCCCAAATTAACCTCACAGACTTATCTACATTTGTCCTAACTTTCATATCGTCTACTCCAGCCTATAGTAGCATCTTTCAGTCATGTTATTTGGATACCTACTACCTTCACAACTCCTCCTCTCTATCATTCTGAAGTTTTCTATATTTACTGCCTATTTCCTCAACATATCGTCACTTCTCCATCTTAATCCATTGTTCTGAATTAGAACACCACTTCTAATCTAGGCTATTTTAGCAGTTTCTTAATCATTTTCTCTAATTCCAGTCTTTTTACCTTCAAATGCGTTATTTACCCAGTAGCTACACAGCCATATGAAATAGAAAACTGACCACCTCAGTCTGTTGCCTAAAATACGTCCTTCCATTCCCTGCAACTGCTCACTTGGTTTTCTCTGTCTAGAATGTCCTTCCTCTCTTCCTTCTGCCTAGAAGTTTCTTGACTGCATTCTACTTACATAATAATATAAAATGCTAATGCTAATACCAATAATCAGAAGCCTAGCTGTTGCCTTATTCAGGGACTCTTCTCTCAACCTGTCCCAAAAGAATGAGTTAGATGACCCTCCTCTATATTCCAATAACTACCCATCTCTTTAACATTTTAGTTAACATCATTTGCTATTATGCTATTAGTCTTTCTCCCCTATTATATTATGATTATCTTAAGAAGAGAGACTATGTCTCATTAATGTTTGCATCTCCAGAATTTACTTTAGGGCCATGTATATATTAGGAAGTCAAGACATGTTTGGCAAATGAATAAATGAAGGAAAACTTCTCTTTCTTCTGTCTACAATTTCCCTCCCTCTTGTTCATCTCCTCCCATGTCCTTTCCTCTACTTCTCTATGTCTTTTCCTCTTTATTCCCACCTACTACATCCACTTCATTATATTCTCCTGTCTCTTTAGGATATCCTAATATCTAATCTAGCTTCTTTATTTTACACCATCTTATCCTTTGTCTTCTCAACTTCTCTACTCTTTTTTTCCTCTCTTCTCATATTCTCTTTCTTTTCACCTTTCTCATTTCTCCAATATATATGCCTCTATGTACTCTGTGTAATTAGTCTTCTCCTCCCCTCTCGACCCTCATCTTCCCACTTCTATCCACTTTCTTTCTTCATTATTTTATCCTCCACTCTATGGTCATATCTCCTCTATGCTCATTTTTCCTCCTGTCTCTCATCCAACTTCTCTCTTAAGTAATTAATATTACCCTTTTTTCCTTGATCATCTCCTCATCTTCCAAATTCTTGTGGGAAAAACACCAATAAACAGCAAATTTGAAGTAATGAGAGATTAGTATACAGACAAACACACTTCATTTATTCACCACCTATTTACCAGGCATGCAATATTTGAGTTTTCTTCTGCAAAATAACAAATACACCAATTCTAAATAGCCATAGAAGCTCCACTACACAAAATTTGCACTCATTAATGTGGGAGGAAGCTTCAGGAAGTGACAACTGATATCAGAGGAACAAGAAAATTCATAAAAGCAAACCCAAAACCAAGAATGTTTTTTAGTATTGGGGAAAGAATCTTATTGCATTGAAAATCCTTTCAAACTTATTCTTTTTGACAGCAAAATTCAATGCCTAATAACTCTATGACAGTAATAAGTCATGAAATAAATAAAATTGTGATGTTTTTATCCATTGGGAGGTGGAAAAGTATGAAATATAATTTATATTTTATGAAGATTTCAATATTATATATACACACACATATGCACACACATATAAACACCATGTATAGATAGATAGATAGACATAGATATAATCTTAAATTGTTTGGAAAATTCACTTATTATCATCCTCAGTATCCTAAGGTAATGTAGCATAAAATAAATATATTTAAATAAATAAAAATTCTAAATA
>NW_016807929.1:17419-29886 GCF_001698545.2 Rhinopithecus bieti
GGGGAGGGGGGAGGAGGGAGGGCTTGCATTGGGGAGTTATACAAGATATAAATGATGAATTGATGGGTGCTGACGAGTTGATGGGTGCAGCACACCAACATGGCATAAGTATACATATGTAACAAACCTGCACGTTATGCACATATACCCTAGAACTTAAAGTATAATAAAAAAAAATTTTTATCTTTATAAAACACTGTATGTTTCACAAAATATCCATAGTTATCTCATTTGATACTCACAACTCTGCATCATAGGGATAGTTTGCTGCTGCATTTAAACCTAGTCAATTCTAATTATCAGTGTTCATGCCTGTGTGTATGTTTTTGTGAATTTGTGTATTTAAGTGACCATGAATACATATGTCCTTCTGTGTTAGTCCACATGTGTCTTTGGGTATGCATGTATACACAAATCATGAACGTATACCTCTGTGTTTCTCAAGATGTTCATCTATGCAACTCTCTATTTATGTGTTTATTAGAATATATATGTCTGTGAGTATGTATGCATGCAATTGTATTAGGAAGTGTATATATACCTGTACATTTCTAATCTATACACTTGAGAGAATTTTCAGTGGATACTCTAAAACATTCTGCTTTCAAGCCCAGTCCTACTCCTAATATACTTTGGGTGGGAGCCACCCCTCTCTGACCTCATTGTGTAGAGGAGGGTACCGTTGTCCACCAATCTGAGCAGCTTGTTGGGCGTGGTCATGTTATGAGCCACCGATTTCTTGCCATTGTGGAAGAAGGTGTCAGGTGTCCAGATCTTACTAGCCAGGAGATTGTTCAGTGGAAGGATCTTCATGGGGCCATCAAATTTCAGTCTTTCATCATGCCATGTCTGCCGAAAAAATACATCAATAGTGTACTCCTAGGGACGAAAAGAGAGATAAACAATGTTTCAGTTGAGTTCTGGTAAGGGTTCATAGTGCCCTTAGCAAATATTAATTACCTTGCAATATTTCCTCTGATGCAGAGAAGCAGCAGTCTATTAACAGTAGCTCCTGGTGTGTAAGGAAAATGATTATGATGGAGAAATAATGCCATGGAGATTAATAAACATGAGGATAACATATTTGACAAGGCGTTTTTTAGGAAGATTGCTGCCAACACATCCCCACACACCACACAAGTTGATCATAAGACTTTGCCTTATGAAAAGCAAGTGCTCCCTCCTCTATGCAGTGACACCCAAATAAAAACAAGTTTCTTACCTTGTCTCTGCTGCTTAATGACCCCATCGAAGGCCAATATAAAAATCACCACAAAACCAAAACCTTACATTTTATCATACATTTAATCTAAGCCTCAAAATAACAATATGTCTGATTCGGGAATAGCTTGTTATCCTCAATAAATAATGAAATATTATAGATAAGACAAAAAACATATCTTATAGACAAATAAGATAAAATGGGTAAATGAACAGCAAAGTCACGAAATGGATAAAAATTGCTAATAAATGTGAAGAAAATATTCAAATTTGCTGTTTATGTAAATATAAAATAAATTAACAATAAATGTTCCAGGTATTGGTAACAGCATAATAAATTATTTGAGTACATTTTCTTGCAGCTATTAATTATAAAACCTGAACAACAACTGTATATACCTGTATTTCTTGAAAACAGTGGAGTGTGACTGAAAGCAGACAGAAACCTAAGGTGAGTTTACCGTTGAAAGATGGCAGCAGCAATAGATTAGAATTGTGAGTTTGTGATTTTTCTTTCTTGAAGGTGCTTCCCAAACCTAGAATTCCTGTGGCATATACAACAGCCTTACTAGCTCAAGGTGGCAGAGAATCTGGACTACTAGGGATAGAAGACTCAAAAGTAAGAGCATCCCAGAAGGGAATGGGCCTCCAAATCTGAATATATATTCTACCAAAAATTCTGGCTGATTACTATACTACACACAAATAGGAGAGACCCTGGGGCCCAGTTAAAAAAAATAGGCAGAAACAATAGGATAGTGGTCCACTAAATGAAAGAAATCAGCTGGGTGATGTTTGTGAATTTGTTACATTTAGACTGAAGGAATTCCTTAAGCCATCACAATTCAAGTGGAGGAAATCTGAAAAAGTATTAGCTTATCAGAGAAAAAGCTCTGGATTAGAAGATGAAAATTCATGAGGAAGTCCTGGGAACAAGAGAGCCACTGAGATGGTGAGTCCCAAAATCTGAGTATAACATATTTTATGAAAGAGCTATTAGTGAACTGGAAAAAAACATATGAGGAAAATTGCCCAGTTCACATTTCAGACATAACTGATAGAAAATATGAAAGGGAGGTATAGTACTATGAAGGATAAAATAGAAGTTTCACTATACATATATTACAATTCTAAATGTGAGAGATTCGAGAAAATAGGGGAGAAACAATATTCAAAGTAGTAGTGGACTACAATTTTCAGAATTGTTGAAATATATACATCTTTAGCTTCAAGTACCATAATGAATTGCAAGCTCAATAAATTAAAATAGATCCCAGGCAGTGCATAATGAATTTAAAGAATACCAAAAAAGAGATTTTAAAAATTGCAAAACAGAAAAGACATGCTACCTACGAAGACATGACCACTTGACTTATAATCACCACTTATGTTGACTTCTTAAGTGCAACAATAGAAACCAAAAGACAACAAAATACACTTTGAAAATGTCGTTGAGAGCAGAAGAAGATGGCACAATAGAAGGCTCCACTGATTGTGCCTCCCCCTGACCCCCCAAGCAAGGACACCAATTTAACAACTATCTATACACACACAAAAAAAGCACCTTCATAGGAATTAAAAATCAGGAGAGCACTCACAGTACCTGATTTTAACTATGTATCACTGAAAGAGGCACAGAAGAGGTAGGAAAAACAGTCTTGAATCACTGACACCACCCCTGCTCCATCCGCTGTCAGCGGCGGTGTGGCATGGAGAACTGTTTTGTGCACTGACGAGGGGAGAGCACAGCAACTGTGAGACATTGAACTAGTGCTGCCCTGTTACAGCAGAAAGCAAAACCAGACCAAAATTAGCTGATGCCTGCCCATGGAGGGAGCATTTATCCTAGCCCTAGCCAGAGGGGAATCACTGATCCCAGCAGGTGCCAACTTCAGTTTCCATAAGCCTTGCCACCTTGGGCTAAAGTGCTCTGGAGCCCTAAGTAAACATGAACAGCAGTCTAGGCCACAAGGGCAGCAACTCGTAGGTGATTTCTAGTGCTAAACTGGGTCCAGAGCCAGTGAACTGATTGTGGGGAGACATGTGACCTGTGGAGACACCAGCCAGGGCAGCTAAGGGAGTGCTGGCTTCATTCCTCCCCTAACCCAAAGCTGCACAGCTCACAGCTCCAGAAGAGATCCCTTCCCTCCACTTGAGTAGAGGAGAGGGAAGAGTAGGGAAGACTTTGTCTTGTATCTTGGATACCAGCTCAGCCACAGAAGGATAGGGCAGCAGAGTTGTGAGGCCCTACCTACAAGATGACATTTCTAGAAACACACTGGATCAGAAGGAAGCCCATTGCCTTGAAGGGAAGGAACCATCACTGGCAGGATTTATCACCTAACTAAAGTGCCTTTGGGCCCTGAATAACCAGCAGTGATACCCAAATACTATGTGATAGGCCTTGGATGAGGCTCTGAGATTTGCTAGCTTCAAGTGAGACTCAGTACATTTCCAGCTGTGATGGCTATGGGACTAGACTCCTTCTGCTTGAAGAAAAGTAAATGGGATTTTTTTTTCTTTAACCTTCGGTACGAGCTTGGCCTCAGTGTGTTAGAGCATCAAGCAGGCTCTCGGGGACCCTGATTTGAGGACTTGGCTCCTGGACAGCATTTCTGGACCTGCCTTGGGCCAGACTGGAGGAGACTGCCCTGAAAGGTGAGTCCCAGGCCAGGCAGTATTCAGTACAAGCCAACTGAAGAGCTTTTGGGCCTTAAGGGAACATCAGTAGTAGTCACGCATTACTCTTGTAGGGCTGTGGTGATGGAGGCCATGAGGTGAGGCTCCTCTGCCTATAGAAAGGGGAAGGTGGA
The DNA here is from genome assembly GCF_001698545.2 of Rhinopithecus bieti. Taxonomy (NCBI): domain Eukaryota; kingdom Metazoa; phylum Chordata; class Mammalia; order Primates; family Cercopithecidae; genus Rhinopithecus; species Rhinopithecus bieti. The sequence continues at coordinate 21,454 of NW_016807929.1, forward strand.
GTAGGAAAGACTGCATGTTGTGGTTTGAGAGCCAGCTCAACTGCAGTAAGAGAAAAACCAGGTAGATTTCTATTTATGACTGTAGTCTCTGGCTCCCAGATGGCATATCCAGATCTGCCAAGGGCCTGGAAGAATTCACCACTCCAAACAGAAGGACATAGGCCTGGCTGGCTTTGTCATATACTGATTGTAGAGCACCAGGGCCTTGAGTGAACATAGGCAGTAGCCAGGAAGTAGTTACAGGAAGCCTTGAGTGAGACCCAATACTGTGCTGGGTTCAGGTCTGACCCAGCACAGTAATAGTGGTGGTGGCCATAGGGGTGCTTTTGTCACTCCACTCTCAGCTTCAGGTGGCTTAGAACATAGGAAGAGACTTAATTTGTTTGAAAGTTAGTAAGGGAAGCCATCAAAAGTCTTTACCTGGTAATGCAGAGAATTCTTCTGGATATTGTCTAAGAACATTAAGGCAGAACCTCTACAAGACTGCAAGAACCACAGTGTTACTGAGCTTGAGGTGTCCCCTAAAACAGATACAACTTAGATCACAACATCCAAGTCCTTTCAAATATCCAAAAGCCTTTCCAAAAGAAGGGGTACAAACAAGCCCAGACTGAGAAGACTATGATAAATATCATACTCTTCAATGCCCAGATCTGATGAACATCCAGAAGTATAAAGACAATCCAAGAAAAACACAAACTCACCAAATGAACTGCATTACTCCATTCTCATTATAAAAATAAAGACATACCCAAGGCTGGGTAATTTATAAAGGAAAGAGATTTAATTGACTCAAAGTTCGGCATGGATGGAGAGACCTCAGGAAACTCACAAACATGGCAGAAGGGGAAGCAAACACATCCTTCTTCACATGGTGGCAACAAGAAGTGCCAGGCAAAAGGGGAAAAGCCACTTATAAAACCATCAGATTTCATTAGAACTCTCTCACTCTCATGAAAACCGCATGAGGGTAACCACCCCATAATTTAATAACCTCCCACCAGGCCCCTCCTATGACACATGGGGATTATGGGAACTACAATGCAAGATGAGATTTGGATGAGGGAATAGCCAAATCATATAATTCCACCCCTAGTGCCTCCCAAATTTCATATCCTCACATTTAAAAATACAATCATGTCCTTCCAACAGTTCCCCAAATTCTTAACTACATCATTAACTCAAAAGTCTAAGTTCAAAGTTTCATCTGAGACAAGGCAAGCCCTTTCCACCTATGAGCCTGTAAAATCAAAAGCAAGTTCATTACTAACTAGATACAATGGGGGTACAGGCATTGGGTAAATACACCCATTCCAAATGGGAGAAATTGGCCAAACAAAGGGGCTACAGTCCTCATGCAAGTCCGAAATCCAATAGTGCAGTCATTAAACCTTAAAGTTCCAAAATGATCTCCTTTGACTCTATGCCTCACATCCAGGTCATGCTGATGCAAGAGGTGGGTTCCCATGGCCTTAGGCAGCTCCACCCCTGTGACTTTGCAGGGTACAGCCCCCCGTCCCAGTTGTTTTCATGGGCTGGAGTTGAGTGTCTGTGGCTTTTCCAGGTGCATGGTGCAAGCTGTCAGTGGATCTACCATTCTGGGGTCTGCAGGATGGTGGCCCTCTTCTCACAGTTCCACTATGTGGTACCCCAGTGGGAATTCTGTGTGTGGGCTTCAACCCCATATTTCCCTTCGACACTGCCCTAGCAGAGGTTCTCCATGAATGTTCTGCCCCTGCAGAAAACTTCTGCCTGGACATCCAGGAGTTTCCATACATCTTCTGAAATCTAGGTGGAGATTCCCAAATCTCAATTCTTGACTTCTGTGTACCTGCAGGCTCAATGTCATGCAGAAGCTGCCAAGGCTTGGGGTTTGCACCCTCCGAAGCCATGGCCTGAGCTGTACCTTGGCTTCTTTTAGCCACAGCTGGAGCTGAAGCAGCTGAAGATGCAGGACACTGTCCCCAGGGTGCATGGAGCAGGGGGTTCCTGGGCCTGGCCCATGAAACCATTTTTTCCTCCTAGGCCTCTGGGCCTGTGATGGAAGAGGCTGCTGTGAAAGTCTCTCATATGGCCTGGAGACATTTTACCCATTGTCTTGGTAAATAACATTCTGCTCTTTGTTACTTATACAAATTTCTGCAGCCAGCCTGAATTTCTTCCCAGAAAATGGCTTTTCCTTTTCTATCTCATTGCCAGTCTGCAAATTTTCCAAACTTTTATGCTCTGTCACCTCTTGAATGCTTTGATGCTTAGAAATTTCTTCCACCAGATACCCTAAATAATCTCTTTCAAATTCAAAGTTCCACAGATCACTAGGTCAGGGGCAAAATTGTCACCAGTCTCTTTGCCAAAGCATAACAAAAGTCACCTTTGCTCCAGTTTCCAAAAAGTTCCTTATCTCCATCTGAGATCACCTCAGCCTAGACGTTATTGTACATATCACTATCAGCATGTTGGTCAAAGTCATTCAACAATTCTCTAGGAAGCTCCAAACTTCCCCACATCTTCCTGTCTTCTGAGCCCTCTAAGTCTCTAGAAAGTTCCAAACTTTCCCACATTTTTCTGTCTTCTTCTGAGACCTCCAAACTGTTTCAACCTCTGCCTGTTACCCAGTTCCAAAGTCTCTTCCACATTTTCAGGTATCTTTACAACAGTGCCCAACTCTCTGTGATAGCAGTTTACTGTATTAGTCCATTTTCACACTGCTAATAAAGACATATCCGAGACTGTAACTTAAAAGGGAAAGAAGCTTAATTAAATCACAGTTCAGCATGGCTGGGGAGGCCTCAGGAAATTTACAATTATAGCAGAAGGGGAAGCAAACACATCCTTCTTCACATGGTGGCAGGAGAAAGAAGTGCCAAGCAAAAGGGGGAAAAGACCCTTACATCCCTTGAGAACTCACTCACTATCACAAGAACAGCATGAGAGTAAGCTCCCCCATGATTCAATTACCTCCAACTGGTTCCTTCCTGTGACATGTGTGGATTATGGGAATTACAATTCAAGATGAGTTTTGGGTGGGGACACAGCTAAATTATATCATAAACTAAATAAGGCACCAGGGAACAAACATGGAGAAAGAGATATGTGACCTTTCAGAGAGAGAATTCAAAATAGCTGTGTTGAGGAAACTCAAAGAAATTCAACATCACACAGAGAAGGAATTCAGAATTCTATCAGATAAAATGAACAGAGACTGAAACAGTTAAAATAATCAAGCAGAAATTCTTGAACTGAAAATGCAACAGGCATACTGAAGAATGCATCAGAGTCTTTTAACAGCAGAATGAGTCAAGCAGAATAAATCATTATTGAGCCTGAAGATAGGCTATTTGAATGTACACAGTAATAAGAGACAAAAGTAAAAGGAATAAAAACAATGAACCATGTTTTCAGGAACAAGAAAATAGCCTCAAAAGGGCAAATCTAAGAGTTATTGGCCTTAAATAGGAGGTACAGAAAGAGATAGAAGTAGAAAGTTTATTGAAATGGAAAATAACAAAGAATATTCCAAACGCAGAGAAAGACCTCATTATCCAAGTACAAGAAGGTTATAGAACATCAAGCAGACTTAACTCAAAGAACTACTTCAAGAACATTTCATAATCAAACTCCCAAAGGTCAAAAATAAAGAAATAACTATAAAAGCAACAAGAGAAAAGAAACAACATACAATGGATCTCCAATACATCTGGCAGCAGACTTTTCAATGGAAACCTTACAGGACAGGAGAGAATGGCATGACATATTTAAAGTACTGAAGTAAAAACTTTTACCCTAGAATAGTAAATCTATTGAAAATATCCTTCAATCATGAAAGAGAAATAAAGAATTTCCCAGAAAAACAAAAGCTGAGGGATTTCATCATCACCAGACCTGCCCACAGGAAATGCTAAGGGGAATACATCAATCAGAAAGAAAAGAACATTAATGAGTAATAAGAAATAATCTGAAGGTACAAAACTCCCTGGTATTAGTAAGTACACAGAAAAACACTGCAACTATGCTGTGTAAACTACTAACACTGCAACTGTGCTGTGTAAACTACTCTTATCTTCACAGATTCAATGATGTACTAATCAAAAATAATAACTACAACAACTTTCCAAGACATAGACAGTACAATAAGATATAAATAGAAACAACAAAAGTTAAAAGTGGAGGAACAAATAAAGTATAGAATTTTGTTAGTTTTCTTTTGCTTGTTTGTTTGTTTATGGGAACAAGATTAAGTTGTCATCAGCTTAAAATAACAGGGCATAAGATAGTATTTGCAAGCCTCATGGTAAACTTAAACCAAAAACCACACAATAGATACTCAAAAAGTAAGAAATGAAATCATATCATCAGAGAAAATCACCTTCAGTAAAACAATGACAGGAAGGGAAGAAAAAAAGAAAAGAAGACCACAAAACAACTAGAAAACAAATAACAAAATGGCAGGAGTAAGTCCTTCCTTACTACTAATAATACTGAATGTATATTGACTAAATGCTATAATTAAAAAAACATAGAGTGGGTGAATGGATGAAAAAAACAAGAGCCAGTGGTCTGTTGTCTAAAAGAAACACACTTCACCTTTAAAGACACATATAGACTGAAAATAAAGGCATGGAAAATGATATTCCATGCAAATAGAAAGCAAAAAAGAGCAGGAGTAGCTACACTTATATCAGACAAAATAGATGTCAAGAAAAAAACTAAAAGAAGACACAAAGAAGGTCACTATGTAATGATAAAGGGTTCAGTTCAGCAATAGGAAATAACAATTGTAAATATATATGCACCCAATGCTGGAGCACCCAGAAATATACAGCAAATATTATTAAAGAGAGAGATGGAGCCCTATGCAACGATGGCTGAAGAATTCAGCAACTCACTTTCAATATTGGACAGATAGTCCAGACAGACAATCATCAAAGAAACTTTGAACTTCTTTGAACTTAATCTGTAGTATAGATCAAATGGACCTAATAGATATTTACTGATCATTTCCTCCAATGGTTGCAGAATACACAATTTTTTCCTCAGCACATGGAACATTCTTAAGGATAGACTCTATGTTAGGCCACAAAACAAGCCTTAAAACATTAAAAAAACAATTGAAATAGTATCAAACCTATTCTCTGACCACAATGGAATAAAACTAGCAATCAATAACAAGAGGAATTTTGGAAACTACACAAACACATGGCAATTAAACAACATACTCCTAAATGACCAATGGGTCATAGAAGAAATTAAGAGAGAAATTGAAAAATTCCTTGAAACAAATGATAATGCAAACACAACATACCAAAACTTATGGCATACAGTGAAAGCAGTGCTAGGAGGGAAGTTTATAGCTATAAGTGCCTCTACCAAAAAAGAAGAAAACTTTCAAATGAAAACTTCAAACCTAATGATGCATCTTAAAGAACTAGAAAAACAAGAGCAAACCAAACCAAACATTAGTAGAAGAAAAGAAATAATAAAGATCAGAGTAGAAATAAATGAAACTTCAATAAATAAAACAGCACAAAAGATCAATGAAAAACAGTAGGTTTGTGAAAAGCTAAACAAACTTGACAAACCTTTAGTCAGACTAAGAAGAAAAGAGAGAATAATGAAATAAATAAAATCAGAGATGAAAAAGGAGACATTAAAACTGATAAGGAAGAAATTCAAAGGATCATTATTGGCTACTAAGAGCAACTATTTGCCAATAAATTGGAAAATCTAGAAGAAATTGAGAAATTCTAAGACACATATAAAACTACCAAGATTGAACCATGAAGAAATCCAAACCTGAACAGACCAAAAACAGGTAATGTGGTCAAAGCCGTAATAAAAAGACTCCTGGTAAAGAAAAGCCTGGGACCTGATGGCTTCACTGATGAATTCTACCAAACATTTAAAGAACTAATACCAATCCTACTCAAACTATTCCAAAAAATAGAGGAGAAGGGAATCCTATACCAAGAGCATTCTACAAGGCCAGCATTACCTTCATGCCAAAACTAGAAAAAGCACATAAAAAAACTACAAGACAATGTATCTGATGACTATTGAGGCAAAAATTTTCAAGAAAATACTAGTAAACCAAATTCAACAACACATTAAAAAGATCACTCATCATGTTCGAGTGGGATTTATCCCTGGGATTCCAGGATTGTTCAACATATGCAAATCAATCAATATCAGTAGAAATTCATTCATATCAGTAGAATGAAAGACAAAACCCTATGATCATTTCAACTGATGCTGAAAAAGCATTTGATAAAATTCAACATCCCTTCATCATAAAAACCCACGAACCTGGGAAGAAAATGTTGACAGAAAAGTAACAATCACCTCAGAATTCTATAGCCAAACTTAGATTATCATTTAAGAGTGAAGTCAAAATAAAGATAATTTTAGATAAGTAAAATAAGGCAGAGAATTTACCATGAACAAATCTTCACTGTTGCTCCAGGTTTTCTCATGGCTGAATCACTCACAGCCTTCAGGTTTCAATCAAAAGTTACTGTATCAGAGAGCATTGCTTGAACATCCTATCATTAATAGTAACCTCCCTTCCTCTTATGATGACTTATTTTTCTTCCTTATAGCACTGAAGAAAATATATATTTTTTATTTGTTTACACTGCACTAGCCAGCTTCCACTAGCCTGGAAGTTCCATGAGAGCAGGGACTTTGTTTTGCCTACTGCTATATCTACACCACATAAAACTCTGCATAGCATATAGCAGATGCTCTATAAGAATTTTAAATCAGTAGATGATTGAATTAATTATCCTGAAAAGAACTACTAAAAGAAGATCTTCATGTGTTTAAAATACAGCCAGTAGAAAGATGCAAAAGGAATGGTGAACATAAATATTGACACAGTTATCCTAAACAAACAAAGTATGTCTACGAATGATAATAAGAGTTGTCAAAACAAAGTGGAACAAATAACTAGAGTAATTCAATTTTTCACTGTTTAACACAATGTTAACTGTGGGTTTGTCATATACGACCTTTATTATTTTGAGTTATGCTCCTTCTATATCCATTTTGTTGAGGGTTTTCATCATAAATGGATGTTGGATTTTATCAAATTCTTTTTTGGCATCTACTAAAATAATCACATGGGTTTTCGTTCTTGATACCCTTAATGTGACGTATCACATTTATTAATTTGTATATGTTGAACTATCCTTGCATTCCTGGGATGAATCCTACTTGATTATGGTGAATAAACTTCTTAATGTGTTGTTATATTTGCTTTGCTAGTATTTTGTTGAGGATTTTTGTATCTATGCTCATCAGTGATACTGTGTTCTAGTTTTCTTTTTTTGTGGCCTTGTATGGTTTTAATACTGGGGTAACATTGGCCTTGTGGAATGAGTTTGGACGTATTCCTATATCTTTAAGTTTTTGAAGAGTTTGAGTGAATTGATATTATTCATTTTTTAAATGTTTGCTGGAATTAAGCAATGAAGCCATCAGGTCCTGGGCTTTTATTTGATGGGAGAAATTTTATTACAGCTTCTATTTCATCACTCATTGTTGGTTTATTGAGGTTTTCTCTTTCTTTATGGTTTAGTCTTAGTAAGCTGTATGTGTCAAGGAATGTATCGATTTCTTCTAGGTTTTCCAATTTATTGGTGTATAATTGTTTATAATAGTTTTGAATTTTTTTTTTTATTTCTGAGATCTCACTTGTGTTTCCTTTTATATTTCTGATTTTATTTGGATCTTCTCTCTTTCTCTTAGTATAGCTATAGGTATGTTGATTTTATCTTTTCAATAAAACAAGTTTTTTCATTGATCTTCTGTATATTTTGTTTTAATTTATTTTTACACTGATCTTTATTATTACATCTCCTACTAATTTGGAGTTTGATGTGTTCTTACTTTTTTTTTATTTTTTGAAGTGCATCATTAGGTTGTTTTTTTGAGTGTCTTTCTACTTTTTTCACTTAAGTGTCTATTGCTGTAAACTTTACTCTTAGTACTGCTTTTACTATATCCCATAGATTTTTTTATGTTGTATTTCCATTTTATTTATTTCAGTACATTTTCAAATTTGCTTTTTGATAATGCTTGGCTCTGTGTCCCCACCCAAATCTCACCTTCAATTGTAATAATTCCATGTCATGGAGGGACCTGGTGGAAGATAATTGAATCATGGGGTGGATTTTCCCATGCTGTTCTCCTGATAGTGAATAAGTTTCATGAGATAAGATGGTTTTATGAAGGGCAGTGCCCCTGCACATGCCCTCTTGCCTGTCACCATGTAAGATGTCCCTTTGCTCTTCCTTTGTCTTTCTTTTTTATATATATATATATTTCTATACACGGTAAACTTTATTCGCATTGAAAATCAAAATATTCAACATGCAAATCCATATTTCAAAATTCCATTGGCAAATCAGAAAACATGACTACAATGGGTGCATG
>NW_016807929.1:30499-32112 GCF_001698545.2 Rhinopithecus bieti
CAAACTCATCCTTTTTTATGGCTGCATAGTATTCCATGGTGTATATGTGCCACATTTTCTTAATCCAGTCTGTCACAGATGGACATTTGGGTTGATTCCAAGTCTTTGCTATTGTGAATAGTGCTGCAATAAACATACGTGTGCATGTGTCTTTGTAGTAGAATAATTTATAATCCTTTGGGTATATACCCAGTAGTGGGATGGCTGGGTCATATGGTACATCTAGTTCTAGATCCTTGAGGAATTGCCATACTGTTTTCCATAATGGTTGAACTAGTTTACAATCCCACCAACAGTGTAAAAGTGTTCCTATTTCTCCACATCCTCTCCAACCCCTGTTGTTTCCTGATTTTTTAATGATTGCCATTCTAACTGGTGTGAGATGGTATCTCATTGTGGTTTTGATTTGCATTTCTCTGATGTCTTTCACCAGGAGTGTGAGGCCTCCCAGCCATGTATAACTGTGAGTCCATTAAACCTCTTTCTTTTATAAATTACCCATTCTTGGGTATGTCATTGTTAGCAGCATGAGAATGGACTAATACACTTTGTTTTCAGACAGGTTTCACTTTGTCACCCAGGCTGGAATGCAGTGGCATGAACATGGCTCACTGCAGCCTCAATCTTCTGGGCTCAAGTTATCCTCCCACCTCAGCCTCCCAAGTAGCTGAGACTATAGATGCATGTCACCACACCTGGCTAATTTTTGTATTTTTTGTGCAGAGATGAGGTTTTGTGATGTTGCCCAGGCTGGTCTTGAACTCCTGAGCTCAAGGGATCGGTGTTTCTGGACCTCCCAAAGTGCTGAGATTGCAGGCATGAGCCACTGTGCCTTGTCTTAAATTTACTTCTTAATTTTTTCATTGGCTTATTGCTCATTCAGGAGCATGTTCTTTAATTTCCATGTGTTTGTGTAGTTTACAAAGTTCATCTTGTTTTTGATTTCTAGCTTTATTCCATTGTGGACAGAAAGGATACATGATATAAATTCTATTTCCTTGAAATTGTTCAAACTTGTTTTGTTGCCTATGGAGCATCATTTGCAGACAATATGATCTTATACCTAGAAATACCTAAAGACTCCAACAAAAAATTTTCAATACTGATAAATGAATTTTGTAAAGTTGCAGAATATGAAATCAACATTCAAAAAACAGTAACATGTATATATGCCAATGTCAAACAAATCAAGAAGGCAATCCCATTTACAATAACTGCAAAAAATGCAAAATACCTAAAAATCAATCTAACTCAAAAAGTGAAAGATCAATACAAGGAAAACTATAAAAAAACTGATGAAAGAAATTGAAGGGGGCACAAAAAATGGAAAGACATACCACACTCGTTGATTGACAGAATTAATATTGTTAAAATGACAATATTACACAAAGCAACTTACAAATCAATGCAGTCTCTACCAAAATACCAATGACGTTCTCCACAGAAAAAGAAAAGACGAATCCCCAAATTTATGTAGAATAACAAAAGGCCTTGAATAACCAAAGCAATCCTGAGCAAAAAGAACAAAGCTGCAGGCATCACAGTATCTGACTTCAAAACTTACTGTAAAGTAAGTTTTTTTTACTAAAAAAAAAAAAAAAAAAAAAAAAAAA
>NW_016807929.1:36544-40513 GCF_001698545.2 Rhinopithecus bieti
GGAAGGGGAACATCACACACTGGGGCCTATCATGGGGAGGGGGGAGGGGGGAGGGATTGCATTGGGGAGTTATACATGATATAAATGATGAATTGATGGGTGCTGACGAGTTGATGGGTGCAGCACACCAACATGGCACAAATATACATATGTAACAAACCTGCACGTTATGCACATATACCCTAGAACTTAAAGTATAAAAAAAAAAAATACCACATCATGGTACTGGCATAAACAGAGATACATAGACTAATGGAACAGAATGGAGAACCCAGATATAAATCCACACATTTACAGAAAATTCATCTTCAACAAAGGCAGCAAGAACATACAATAGGGGAAGGAAAATCTCATTAGTAAATAGTGCTGGGAAAATAGAATAACCCATATGTAGAAGAAAGAAACTCGTCCCCTATCTCTCATCATACACAATAATAAAATCAAAATGGATTAAAGACTTAAATTTAAGACTTAAAATTATGAAACTACTGGAAGAAAATGTTGGGGAAATGCTCCATGATACTGGCCTGGGTACACATGTTTTGTGTAAGACTCAAAAGCATGGACAACCAAAGTACAAATTGACAAACGGATTACATCAAGTTCAAAAGCTTCTGCAAAGAAAAGGAAACAATCTTCACAAAGTGAAGAGACAACCCACAGAACAGGAGGAGATATTTGAAAAATATTCATATAATATGGTTTGGCTGTGGTCCCACCCAAATCTCATCTTGAAATGTATTTCCCATAATCCTCATGTGTCGTGGGAGGGACCCGGTAGGAGGTAATTGAATCATGGTGGTAGTTACCCTCATGCTGTTCTTGTCATAGTGAGTGAGTGAGATCTGATGGTTTTATAAGAGGCTTTCCCCCGCTTTACTTGACACTTCTCTTTTCTGCCACCATGTGAAGAAGGACGTGTTTACTTCCCCTTCCACCATTATTTTAAGTTTCCTGAGGCCTCCCCAGCTATGCTGAACTGTGAGTCAATTAAATCTCTTTCTTTTATAAATTACACAGTCTCAGGCAGTTCTTTATGGCAGTGCAAGAACAGACTAATACAGTACCTTAGTACCAGGAGGTAGTGGGGTGTTGCTCTAAGTATACCTGAAAATGTGGAAGCAACTTTGGGACTGGATAACAGGCAGAAGGTGGAACAGCTTGGAGGGCTCAGAAGAAGACAGGAAGGCCAAGTGCAGTGGCTAACACCTGTAATCCCAGCACTCCAGGAGGCCGAGGCCAGTGGATCACTTGAGGTCAGGAGTTCAAGACCAGCCCGGCCAAGATGGTGAAACCCTGTCTCTACTAAAACTACAAAAATTAGCCAGGCACGGTGCCACATGCCTGTAATCCCAGCTACTTGGGAGGCTGAGGCAGGAGAATTGCTTGAACCCAGGAGATGAAGGTTGCAGTGAGCCGAGATCACGCCACTGCATTCCAGCCTGGGTGACAGAGCGGGACTCTGTCTCAAAAAAAAAAATCCAAAAAAACAACAGAATCTTCAGCTGTGTCTCTGATAATTGAGCAAAGGAAAGCTATCAAAGCTATCTATGCAAACAATGAAAATGTGAACATCTATTTAACATAGCTCTGTAAGAAAACATATTCAACCAAAAAGCGTCTGCACAGCAAAGGAAATAATCAACAGAGTGAAGAGACAACCTGTTGAATCGGAGAATATATTTGCAAACTATCCATCTGACAAGGGACTAATATCTAGAATACACAAAGAACTCAAACAACTGAACAGTTTAAAAAACAAGTAAATTTATTAAAAAGTGGGCCGAGGATGTGGATAGATATTTCTCAAAAGAAGACATACCAATGGCTAGCAGATAAATGAAAAAATGCTCAACATCACCAATCATCACAGAAATCCAAATCCAAATGACAATGAGATATCATCTTACCCCAGTTAGAGTAGCTGTTATTAAAAAGTCAAAAAATAACAGATGCTGGCAAGGATGCAGAGAAAGCGGAATTCTTATCCACTGTTGGTGGGAATGTAAATTAGTATAGCCACTATGGAAAACAGTATGGAGGTTTCTCAAAATATTAAAAATAGAACTATCATATGATCCAACAATCCCACTACCAGTATTTATCCAAAGGAAAATAAATCAGTGTATCAAATAGATACCTGCACCCCCATGTTTATTGCAGCACCATTCACAACAGCAAAGATAAGGAATTGACTTAAGTGTCCATCAACAAATAAATGGATAAAGAAAAATGTGGTATATATACACAATAAAATACTATTTGGCCACAAAAAGAATAAAATCCTATAATTTATAGCAACATGGATGGAACTGGAGGTCACTGTGTTAAGTGAGATAAGCCAGGCACAGAAAGACAAATATTGCATGTTCTCATTCATATGTGGGAGCTAAAAAAAGTTGGTCTCATGGCGTTGAGTAGAATAATAGATACCAGAAGGTGGGGCAGGTGTGTGTGGGTGGGTGAGGGATGAAGAGAGGATGGTTAGTGGGTACATATAGTTAGATAGAAGGAATAAGTTTTAATGTTCAATAGCAGAGTAGGGTGACTATAGTTAACAACAATGTATTGTATATTTCAAAATGGCAAGAAGAGAGGACTTTTAATGTTCCCAACACATAGAAATAATACTCAAAGTGATAAATACTTCAGCCACCCTGACATGGCCATTACTCATTCTCTGCATGTAATAAAATATCACATGTACCCTATAAATATGTAGAAATAGTATGTATCAGTTTAAAAAAAAAGAGAGAAAACCTGTTCAACACTGAGAACTTTAGTCCAAAAAAATAAATAGTATCGTGGAGAAGGGCTATGCTTTTATAAAAAGAGTACACACAATAAAACAACGTTAAAGCCAGAATAAGGCTGTTAAGAGCGCTGAGTCCAATTTTATGAGGTGAAGTACACACCAAGGTCACAATGGCAATTTGTCCTATTCTAGGGATTAGGACTCCTACATTCCCTCCTGCACTATTAGTTCCACCTTTTGCTTGTGGAATGAATGATATGCATGATCTCCCTACCACAGGGAATCACTTCAGAATGCTCTTATTTAGGAATATAGAGAAAAAACTGTGGCTCTCAAATACTTATTTCCATAAAATGCAGAACAGTGCGAATCTTTTGGAAAAAGCAAACCCACTGCAATTTTATTTTGAGACGTCAGGTGGCAGCAATAACCAAACAGCAGGCAAAAAGCTTTCAGGGAATTGCAAAAGAAAGAACAGGCTTTGAGTAGGAGTGAAGGATGAAAATACTCCCATTATAATTTAATCTCATTAAGAATGGGTTCACGCGATGCCATCTTTACATATTACAGGATTCATTATAGGATTCACCAAACCAAACAATGGCACATGTTGTTCCAACATTATTCAGATAGTTGAAAATCCCTTCTAAATGGTCGCGTCTTAAATTAGCATTAAACATGTTTATTAGTGAGTTTTCTTGAATTCTTCAAGTGAGGCGCCAGAGACAGATTTAAACATTTTTTTTCAGTGACCCGAAAAACCTTTTTATTGTGTAACAACACATGATGTCTCTCAGGAAACAACAGATAGATATCTATGTCATCACGGAATTCCCACCACCATCCCAGTCACTGTAGGGTGTTGGACAGCAACAAAATCTTTCCCATTGGTTTCTGACTAGAGGTCTAAGACTGGGAAGAGCTCTACAGAAGAGATGAGGCAGGCAGAGAACAGGTGAAAACAGACTAAGAATAACACCAAAGGAAGTGGAAAGAAAAGGTGGTGGAGGGCAGAGGAGCCATCCTCCTAAGAGTCGATCCTTGCAAAGAAGAACTGACAGAGGCCATGCTTAGCTACGCTCTCCTCGGCCCCCATCCAGAACCTCAAAAAACACTAATATCATTGTGTGTTGCATTTTAAAGGCACAGGAAATCCACGGAGTAATTCTGAATTTTATACACACACACACACACACACACACACACACACANAC
>NW_016807929.1:42758-51518 GCF_001698545.2 Rhinopithecus bieti
TATACATTTATAATTCTATATTATTTAATTTAAACCTAAAATAAATATATTTACATATTTGCTTTAAATATAAAGTATATATATTTACATATTTATTTTAAATTAAAAAAAATAAGGCTGGGTATGGTGGCTCATACCTGTAATCCCAGCACTTTGGGAGGCCGAGGCAGGCAGATCACGAGGTCAGGAGTTCGACACCAGCCAGCCTGGCCAACATGGTGAAACCCTGTCTCTACTAAAAAATACAAAAATTAGCCGGGTTTGGTGGCGCATGCCTGTAATCCTAGCTACTGGGGAGGCTGAGGCAGGAGAATTGCTTGAACCTGGGAGGCAGAAGTTGCAGTGAGCTGAGATCATGCGACTGCACTCCAGCCTGGGCAACAGAGCAAGATTCCATCTCAAAATAAATAAATAATTTATATCCTGTAAATAAATTATATATATATTTATAGGATACATATAGATGGATAGATATGAATGAGAGACAGTTAATTTGGGAATACTTATGAACATACACACAAATACTAAGAATAAAATAATAGTAAAACTAACTAAAAAAATATATAAAAAGTTATACCTCCCTGTAAAATCATATTTTTTTAAGGAATGAAAAGATGGCCTAATATTAGGAAATCTATTGATGTAATTAATTAATAACATTAACAGATTAGAGGAGAAAAGTCATGCAATCATCTTAATACAGGCCAAAGGAAGAGTTACAAAATTTCAAATACATTCATTATTAAACACCCACACACACAGCCCACAGGAAACTTTAATACAAAAGTGGCAATATGAAGAAACAGTGTCGCCTAGAGTTTACACTTTTGCTGATGCAAAAGACATAGACAATAAACAAGGTGGTGGCAAAACCATCTTGTCTTTAGTAGTACAGACTGACTACTAAACATATAAAAAGATGCTTAAACCTCAAAGGTAATCAGAAAAATGCAAACAAAATAAATTACATACCATGTTATACCCATCACAGTGTCAAAAATAAAGTATAACAATACAAAACATTAGCAAAAGTGCAGAGAAATTGAGCTCTCACACACTGCTATTGGGATTATAAATTGATATGATTCATCACAAGAGTATTTGGCCCTAAACTGAAAAAAATTAAAAATGTGCAAGCCCTAACAAACCACAAATTTTATCTTTAGGTACACACCCTACAGAAACTAAAAAATGTTCACAAAAATACATGTACAAGAATGTTTGTTGTATTACTGCTTTTAATAGCCAAAAAAAGAAACAGCCCAAATACACATTAACAACAGAATGGATGAATGTATGAATACATATTCATACAACATAATAATCTTTGATAGTTAAAATAAATGAATTAGAGTAAAATACATTAAAAGTAGAGCTTTTAATACCTGGTAAAAAATAAGTATGATACACAATACCATGGAGTCTGATTTTATACTAAAATTTCAATACAAAAGCCACAAAAAAAAAAAAAATTTGTTATTTATGAATGTAAGGGGCCTGTGATATAAGCACTTCTTATTTATAACGTATGCATATAAATGACAAAAAGAAAAAACAAATTCATCGGTTGTGAACTACCTTATTGAGGAGCGGAGGAAAACAGAGCAACAATGGTATCAGCGGTACGAAGGTACACAAGTAAGCTTTTCTTGTAATCCTTTAAATATATTTTTTAGATAGATATCATAAAATGACATACGAGCCACATTATTAGATATCTTAAAAATTTGGATGATTATAATATAAATTTTTCTCTACACGCAGAGAAATTGACGGGCATAAATTCAGAGCTTCTCATCTAGTCTGGGCCTCAGACTGCCAGTAAGGGAGAACTTGAAGTAGACACAGCTACTTTTTCCACTACTAGAGAGAAAACAGGTAAAATAATTTCAAGTCTACTGCCACCAGGAAAGAGATCCCTGCGCTACTGTCCTTTTAATTAACACAGTTTTTTTTTCTGCATGGTGTTTGGATACTAGGATAACTGCATAATTTTCATAAGCAGTTGTCATATCATAATGTTATATGAATCTGTTATCTAGAATTATTACTATAATGTTCTCTTCTGTGTTCTTATTTCCCAGGATTCCATTTTATTTTGCTCATTAAGCTGGATGGTTAGTTCTTTCATTGTATTGTCTATTTGCACTATTACCTGATTGTCCACTATACACCCCAGAAAATTTCTCCGTGGCAGCTGTCACTAGTGGCACTAGCTGGCACCTAGTGGGATCTAAGCAAAGTGTTTCTGGGGAGAGGGTGAGGTTAATAATACCTAAAATTGGCATTTTAAGTTTCCCAGTTATTATCTCCCTTACTCTCCTAACATTACTCCTCTTTTCCCTCTTTATTTTCTCACTAGTTTTCTTGGTATAGTTCAGATAAATATTTGTTGATTACATACCACAGGACCTTGGGTTCCTGCACCTCTGACATGCTCAAGGACTAGAAGAGAAGGTGGAGCAGTGCCTGGAGCCTTAGGATCTTGAGAGCTAGGATGGAAGCTAAGTCAGATGGGAATTTGGACCAGATAGAAGAGCAGCCAATGTCTTTCTCAGCTGTTACTTTTCTGCTTTCCTTTCCAGTGACCAACAATATGCCTAGAATTATATTCCTAAGCCACTTGCCCACTCTCTCTGCATTCTGATTCTTTGCAACCTTTCTCTTATTGCCACTTTCACCCTCTTCCTATACATCTGATGGAGAAAATGGTCTAAACTCTCCTAATAATAGATAATTATAGAAGGTTGCATGGCCCCAGTTCACTCAAATTGGGATAGTCTTTTTTGTTCTGTTTCTCTCCTAGGAGATCATGGATACAGGATTGGCATTACTACTGAGGAGCTATGATGCCTTGTGTGACCAGGAAGCTCAATTTGTTGCAAATGAATAACACAAGCCTCACCACGAGCCTGTGAAACTGCCAGGGCAACCATTTTTCAACTTATCTCTTGTACTCTGAATTAAATTTCTTTTTTTTTCCCCTCTGACTTTCTCCTTAGAAACATCTACCAATGTTTAGCTTTCATCTTTGCTCAGTTCCCTGCTGTCATAGTTCCTTATTTTCATGAGTGGAGAAGCCACCAAACCTAGTAGCTGAAGCTTGGAGTCATCAATCATTGACTCACCAGTCTTAATAATCACTATTGTCTCCTGAGGAAAGTTATTTTCACTCTTTATCTGCAGGGCTTGCAACTAATGTTTAATATCATCTCAACAAACACATACAGAGGACCTCTGTCAGGTTCTATGCTAAATACTGGAGAAACAGAGATGTCCCTGACATGTTTTCTGTCTTTGAAAATTTTTCAGCTAAGTGGAGGAACACAGTCATTATTTTTCCCTCAAATTTGATTTGTTCCATCTCATTTATTCTTGCACTTAATAAAAAGTTGGGAGTTTACCATGTTCCAAACACTGAGTCAGACATTTATGGTATTGGGATGAACAAAACAGACATGGCTTATACCTTCATGGAGCTTTTGTCAAAAATGCTGAGAAGCTGTGTCTGTAAGGGCCAGTGTTTGGCCAAGGAACGTAGTGGGTGTAAAATATTATGGGTGGTGGTGTGTCAATGTTCAAAGTGGCAGCATAATTTCCCCCTTTATGAACGAAAGACTGCCTCTATTTCCTTAGGAAAGTATTTTGGGCCCAAACTCCCTCTTTTCCTGGAAATGAGCCAAGAATCCAGGCAGCCCAAATTTTCATCAACTTTTCCAGGTAGTCTGTGGTCTCAGGGGAGCCTGCATTCTTGGTGAAACTAGTTGCCAAAGTCAGAAGACTGCCTAATGCTTTACCCAAATGCATCCCTGACCCTGGGATCAATTGAACAATCTACTTAGTAGTACAGAAAAAAACATTTCTCAAAACACCCGAAGTATGCTTTTTAGCCAGAGTGATTGTACTTATTCGACCTTGTGACAGGATGGACATGCAGCTAAAAATAATGTGAAATTCATTTGATCAAACTCTGCCCTCTCTATCAGGAAGGCGCTATTCTGTTGCTTCAGCTAAGTAATGTGGAATAAGAACAAACAAGCAATTTAACATGAAACTTCAAGAGAGATAGACAGAAAGTTCCAATTTTTAGAAATGTCTCCAGAGCCTGGGCACACCCATACACACCCGCTATGGTGAGAAAGCAGCAGAGTGAGGAGCTGGTTGGAACAGGGACTGTGTGTGTCCTTCTCTGGTATGCCTGGGTTTAGGTATCTGTTTGCATGTGTGTGTCTATAGAATTCCTAGAATAGTATATGGGCTGTGTACCCTGTATGTATTTGTTATGTGTATGTATATTTGTCTGCATGTTATTTGTGGTTGTTGGTGCATGAATGAAAATGAGTGAGTGAGTGTATGTGTGTGTGAAGAGTCACTTCATTTATCCTGTTTATAAACATCCTAATTCATAATTAATTCCCAACAATAGGAAAAGAGCTACATACACCTAGTGAGTATGGCTGTTTCCAATGGCCTGTGAGATCTCTGAATATAGAGCTTCCTAGGGCCCTTTAATGCATAGTTGGGCTCCTAAGGAGTACTTGTTGAATGACCAACTGGCAACAATTTTAACACATGCCTGGATTTTAACACATGCCTGTGGGAATTACTAGTCAACAAGTTGACAGAGGGTAAGGAAGACATACAGGCTTTCTTGCTATCCCTAAGAAAGAGCCATCTCCCCCATTCCTTGTATCATACATACCCCTTAATGAGCTCTCCCTGTGTGTCAAATGCTGTTAAGTGCCAGGGAAGCCATGGAGACTTGGTACTTGCCCTAGAGGAGTTCAAAGGAAGTCTAATGTACCCTTCTCTTTATTCTACACTTGAAAGACAAGGTTCAGACCTCTCCTTTACCCATGCCTGGACTTCCAAACATTCACATACTGATTATTTCTTCTCCTGAGAACTAGCCAGCATTTCCAACTGACTCCTAGATCGTGCAGCTGATTGAAGAGTCATGTAAAATCAATGGGCCTAAATCAACTGTCAGCCTCCAGACTTTTCCCCTTTGTACTCCATCCTGCACAGATCACCAGATCAATCATTCCAAAACAACACGTATATTTTTACTGTCCTAACAAAATCTACCCAATGGCTCTGCATTACCTATAAGAAAACCTCTACCACTTCCCTATACAACTGTGTTAGTCCAACAGGTGGAAAGAAGCTTTGTCCCCTGCCAGGTAGTAGTCCCACTGAAAATAGACATACAGAAAAAAACTCTAAGTAGTGAACATGGGCATTTCATTATCTTCAAACATATTTTCCCTGATACTAGGATTTTTATTTGCAACACAAAGTCAGTCATTCAACAAAAACTTATTGAGCATCTAATAATGGCCAGGTATACAAAGCAGATAATAGCTTCTTTGTGTCTCTAAATCATAATTATTCAATTGAATATTTGATACTCACTATATATTGATAGGTTATCTATTTGAGTGGGGCCTTCTGCTTCAACTCTCCACTGTATTCTTTGTTTTGAATACAATGGATAATGGTGAGAAAAGGGGCCACCTTTTGCTAGCTCTGCTGTGCCCTGCCCTATCCCTTTTTGAGTCTGCAGTGAAACTCTCTCCATGCCCAAATCTGTACAAAGAATAGTTTCCAGAAGTGATTTAGATTCTTTCTCCAAACTATTTGTATCATTCTGGCCAGTCCATGTCCCTAGTGGATGAAGCCCAGTTGCAAGGAACAGACTTCTTGGAAATCTGTTTTACTAAGCTGCTTTACTGAGAATCCCCACCACAATTCTCTCCTAATATGACCTATCTCTACCAGTATGTGTGGTGCCAGCAGAGTGTGAAGGGAGAAGTCAGGGAAGGTTTAATTAAGGATAGGGAGCCAAACCAAGTTTTGAACGATGTGTCGTGGGAGAAAGATAAGGGCACCCCTGAAAGGGTTATATATATTACATGTGAATAGGTGAGGAGAGCAGGGCAAAGATGGATTTGGCTAAACGTAGGGTGGCGAGGGTAGGAAATTCGTATGAGAAAAGACCACTCCTTAGAATATAGCTACAAGGCCCTGCCTTAGGAAAGCTCCAATTTATTTTTTTTGGTCTAGTGCATCCTCTTTTACATTTAACTTTGCAAGAACTTACCATGTCAGTGTCTGACACAGGGCCAAAACTGGTCACATAGATGTCAGTCTTCACTTCAGTCACTGCATCTGCGTGAAAGAAAGTAGAAAAACAGAGTGTCAGGAAAGGTTTTTGTCTTAGCTCAGAGAGAGTCCAGTGCAGTACTCTGAATGACAGCCAACTTACTCCTTCTGAGAAAGGAAAACCCCTCAAAAACTTCTCATCTGTGCTATCTCTTCACAGGGAACATGCTGGGTACAGATTCAAAGTCTATCCCTTTAGATATCATTGAAAATGACAGCAGAATACCAAAACAAACAAAGTTTAGATAGGGCCCTTAGAGATCCCTGACATTCACAGGAGCTGAGCTCTCACTGTGCTTACCCTTACCTGTAGTAGGTTACAAATGTTACAATATCCAACACTCTTCCACTTCTAGGAAGATAGGATGATTGTGCTTCCACTCCCCTGCCTTTTTAAAGTAGAGAGGGGCAATAGGAATGGTTCTGGCTGTGGGAGAAAGTAATATGTGTGTCTCATGGCTGGAACAATTAATGTCTAATGCAAGACCCTCCATGTCATGATGATCATAAAAACACACATTGATGTGGTGCTACAATAAAACTGAAAAAGTCTGGAATGATGAGCTAATATATGGAGGACCCACTGCCCTGGAAAGTTGCCTGGATCCACAACAGACTTTGCATGACTGAGAAATAATCTTTTGGGGGGTTAAGTGTCTCATATTTGGAGATAATTGATATCATTTGATACACTCTTTGCATTGATTTTCCTTCACTGTAACCATTTGCTTTACTTGTCAGTCTTCCCACCTAACCCAAGAACTTCTGAAAGGTTTATTACTCAGATGGTGCTCATTAAACATCAAGTTTTGCATGAATGGATTAATCTCATCACACATCGCATATTTGCCAAATTGGAAATTAATACTGTCTTAGTCCATTCAGGCTGTTACAACAAAATACCTTAGACTGGGTAATTTATAAAGAACATAAATTCATTGCTCACAGTTCTGGAGTCTGGGAAGTCTTCGATCAAGGCACCAGCAGATTCAGTGTCTGGTGAGGGTCCATTCCTCATAGATGGTGACTTCTATGTCCTCACATGATGGAAGGGGCTAGGGAGCTTGCTCAAGCTTCTTTTATAAGAGCACTAATACCAATCATGAGGGTGGAGCCCTCCTGACCTAATCGCCTTCTAAAGGCCTCAACTCTTAGTACTATCACATAAATTGCAGCATACAGATTGTGGGGAGACAAAAACATCCAGAACAGCAGTTACCCAGAGAAGTGAAGTTTTTCCACTACTGAGTTTCTCTTTTCCTGCTTCTTTCAGCCCTATTTACCCCCACTGCAGCCCAGTTAGCCTACCCAATCCTGCATACCTCAAATGGAGCATGAGATAAGGCAGGCTATCCCAGCCTTGCAAAGCCCATTTCAGCCTACCAGACACCTCAAGATTACAGTAAACCAAACAAGTCTCACTCCAGCCCACCACAGCTGACCTGAATTGAGCACACTAGTAACACAGCTAACAGGAATAAAGCCTACACAAGACTTGATGTATGTCTATAATAGAGCTGGCTACTGCAGTTTATGGTGCTATTTCTTTTCTCTCACAGAAAGGGAACACATCTACTCCATCTGTACCATATTAGTTGTACTCATCCAGACCTGAGTTTTGGCCCAAATGTATTTTAGCTCTCATTGATTTCCCACTTTCCAGAACCATTCCTTAGGCTTAATATATTGTGCCCCTACTCAGGCATTTATGTGTTCAATATACTCAAGGCCACTACACTCATCCATAAACATTTCCATTTTGAGAAGAGACTATGAGTATCATTTAATAATAATCAACACTATAATCAATTCACCAAAAGACACAATTTACTCCCAAGTTTAATCAGAAAATAACATGTCTCTGAAACTAGAACTGTGTTTTAAATAGCTGGGCTCTCATCTAGAGCAGAGGATTATTTGGAGCTATTTCTGTACTTGAAGGAGAAGAGACAAAACTTCAGAACCCAGAATATGCTCCCTTAAGGTTTCTCCCTTCAGACACATTTCCAGGCTCATTGGTTAAAGAAGGAAATGCCCATATACCTACTGTGTGACATAATGACCTCCAATTGTCCTATCCCCAAATACATAAAACAAAATACATTCATTAATGGAAGAAACCACCATTATATTTGAATCCAATATTTCAGGCAAAAACATTGCTGATACAGAATAACTTTCTACATCAATATGGTTGTAAAATTGTAAGATAGTCATGCAGACTTCCAACATCCTACAGATAAGAAGAGAGATAGTAGGGAAAGTCTATAAAATTTATACGTGGTATGGTTTGACTCTGTGTCCCCATCCAAATCTCACCTTGAATTGTAATCCCCATAATTCCCATGTGTCAAGGCAGGACCAGGTGGTGGTAATTGAATCGTGAGGGCGGTTTTCCCCATGCTGTTCTCATGATAATGAGTGAATCTCATGATATTTGATGGTATAAGTGTCTGGCATTTCCCCTGCTGGCACTCATTCTCTCTCCTATTGCCCTGTGAAGAGGTGCCTTCCACCATGATTGTAAGTTTCTTGAGGTCTCCCAAGCCATGCAAAGCTGTGAGACAATTAAACCTATTTTCTTTAGAAATTACC
>NW_016807929.1:52532-53958 GCF_001698545.2 Rhinopithecus bieti
GATGTCTAAGGTCCTGGGTCCTAGACACTGAAGACAGTATCCACTCACCACTTCAGCTCCTCTATGTGAAGGAATGACTAGGAGTTTCCCATTTCATTTGATTAAGTGTAAAGGCCAGTGAATTAAACTGAAACTCATGAGGGCCACAATATATAGAGTCTAGCCTCTGTTGACAGAATTCTTAATAGAGACAAATATGAAATATTAATTAATGGAAGATAAGAAGGAATTTTTCTTCTCTTTTTATAGAACTGTTTACAGTTGCTGCTTGGCTCTTTCTTTGTTTGCTTCAGGGATTTAATTTCCTTCCAATGTTACCTTCTGAAACAAAAGGTGAATACAATTATTTTTTCCTTTTGCAAATTTACTGCAGTATTGGAAGTGCTTGGATGATCCTCAAGTGGTCTGCACATATATGCATAATGTACACATATACATGATCACACACACCCTTAAACCTCAGCAGGACTCCCATTGATAGGGAACTCATTTGCCAGGCCCTATAGTACTTCTGCTTGCTGCTAATCTGAAATAATAAATAAAGATGAGCCGATCAGCAAGTGATCACTGTATTTATGTTGAGTATATTGCTCATAATATACTGTATTTTCTGGTTTTACCTCAAATATATGTCCAATAATTCTTGAATTTTCTTGAAACCAGTCTCTGTAAGTTTTCCATTTCTAGCTGCTCCACCCCAGCACAAACATGCACATTTATCTTAGTGCTACCCTTTGGACCCACACAACAAAGTCTGCCTTCTGTTCCTTTTAAGATTTAAGAGCTTCAGAGATTTAAAGAAAGTGATCCTTGTTCCCCTGTCTGCTTTTCTTGTTTCTTTCCATACTAAATGTCCCAAATTATTTTGATTATGTCTCCCTTCTCTTTTTTTTTGGGTCACCTTGTATTTTTTCTTTCTTTCTTTCTTTCTTTTTAAATTATACTTTAAGTTCCAGGATACATGTGCACAACGTGCAGGTTTGTTCCATAGGCACACATGTGCCATGTTGGTTTGCTGCACAAATTAACTCGTCATTTACATTAGGTATTTCTCCTAATGCTATCCCTCCCCCTGCCCCCCACCCCACGCCAGGCCCTGTGTCCAAGTGTTCTCATTGTTCAATTCCCACCTATGAGTGAGAACATGCGGTGTTTGGTTTTCTGCCCTTGTGATAGTTTGCTAAGAATGATAGTTTCCAGCTGCATCCATATTCCCGCAAAGAACATGAACTCATCCCTTTTTATGGTTGCATAGTATTCCATGGTGTATATATACCACATTTTCTTAATCCAGTCCTTCATTGGTGGACATTTGGGTTGGTTCCAAGTATTTGTTATTGTGAATAGTGCCACAATAAACATATGTGTGCATGTTTCTTTATAATAACATGATTTATAATCCTTTGGGTATATACCTGGTAATGGG
>NW_016807930.1:0-215 GCF_001698545.2 Rhinopithecus bieti
GATATTATTCTTTACTCATTGAATTATTTTGGCACCCTTGTCAAAAATCAGTTAACCATAGTGTGAAGGATTTTTTTCCTGGACTATCAGTTTTTGCATATGTACTCATAAGAGGCTGGTCTGTAATTTTCTTAGGTTGTTTGTCTGGGTTTGGTATCAGGGTAATACTGCCCTCACAGAATGAATTGTTACCTTTGACCTACTTGTATCCTATT
>NW_016807931.1:0-11126 GCF_001698545.2 Rhinopithecus bieti
CTCAGCAATGGCGGGCGCTCCTCCCCCAGTCTCGGTGCTGCCTTGCAGTTAGATTGCAGACTGCTGTGCTTGCAATTAGGGAGGTTCCTTGGTCGTGGGACCCTCCCGGCCAGGTGTGGGTATAATCTCCTGGTGTGTCCGTTTGCTTAAAGCGCAGTATTGGGGTGGGAATTACCCGATTTTCAAGGTGTTGTGTGTCTCAGTTCGCCTGGCTACGAAAAGGGATTCCCTTCCCCTTGCGCTTCCCAGGTGAGGCAATGCCTCGCCCTGCTTCAGCTCTCGCTGGTCGGGCTGCAGCAGCTGACCAGCACCGGTTGTCCGGCACTCTCCAGTGAGATGACCCCAGTACCTCAGTTGAAAATGCAGAAATGACCGGTCTTCTGTGTCGCTCGTGCCGGGAGTTGGAGACTGGAGCTGTTCCTATTCTCCCATCTTGCTCTGCCCCCTGAATTTTCTGAAATAGTGCTGGTCTTTGATTTTTCTGTTAGCATTTCTTTTTGAAGAACTAAAATAAAAATTTTCTGTAATTATAGAGTATTTCCTTGGGCCAAGAAATAAAGTTTTGTCTCTTGCAGTGAATGTCAGATTCTGTTTAGAAGAGCTCTGACTCTAAAAACTGCATGAGCTTGGGGATGTGGGGGTGTGGGAAATGGCAGTGATGGTTGTTGGCAGGAATGAGTATTGGGTGACCTACATGCTGTCTGGGTGCATTATTATGCCTCAACCAGCCAGTTTGTTTTCTGGATATGGTGACAGGCCCCACATTCTTCGGATGAGCTGAGTTGAGAGAGACTGCCCTTTAGTTTGACCCACTGCACATTTTTAGTTTTTTCTTATATTTATGTGATATACCTACAATATTTACTTCTGGATTTCAGGAGGTCCAAATATCAGAGTCATTTGCTGTAAGTGTGGAAAAATTCCCGGCTGATTTTTCTTTTATTAATTACTTTTCCAAAGAAAATAATCTTCCTTTATCTTCCACTGACTTTGATTTTGAGATTATTCCTTGACTCCACTAAGAAAACTCACTGTGAGATTCTTGTCACCTACCTCAAAAAGTTGGTGTAAGAATTAAACGTAATAATGCATATAGAGAACTTAGCCCATAAATCTTATTAAATATTTTTGTTAGTGTAGATTTGGTTGTTTATGGCTATTATATCATTTACTAAATATAGGTACCAAAAATATAGTAATTTCAGATATTAAAGTGAATCATTCTTCCTTTAAGTAAACTGCTGAATAAGCACTTAGAACATCCCTATGTATGCCACAATTGTTTCCTGTTGCTGAAAACATAAATGATCTAATTTTGGCAAACAAGATTATGTTAAGCTGGGTTTAAACACGTTCACATTTTGTAGAGAAAATTGACCACGAAGTTATATGGTCATATTACATGGGCATAAACACCTTAAATTGGTTTTTTTGAACTTAAGTATAAAAAAGCAATCTTGATATTCAGAGCTTTATTTATGCGTCATTCTTTTTCATATTAAAAATAACCTCCATTTTGAAAGTTTCAGCTTTCGATTTAATTCTAAACATAGGCAATGTTCTAAGTCTTTATTTTAACAAAAGATATAGATTCTAGGAAAATAACTTTATTTCAGGCACTCTAAAATGTTTGTTCTTGGTATATGATTCATATTAATTTCTACTGGAGGCAGAAGCAATAACCAGAGAAGGCGTTAGAGAAAATAATTCAGTTCAATCTCTATTTTTAGTTTGAACTGCAGCTGTAATGGAAAAAATAAGAGATATAGAAGGAAATGTAATTCAGAAACATTAATGCCTAAGATTCTGAATTTATTTTACATACTAAGTGCTTTTAGTTAGGTGAGCTGATCCTTCCTGTCAATATAAATGTTCACATGAGGTAAGGGAGAATACAAATTGATTTATCCAAATAGCACCACTTCTACTAGTTTTATCTCTACTTATGTAAAGTCAAATGATTATTTCAAAAGTATATGTAAAAGCTTAACCACAACTATCTACATATTACTTAATATTCCTTTAATATTTTTCCATTGTAATTGAAGTATAATTTACATTCAACTACAAAACAATATATTTTGAGTTTACACATCAATGAGTTTCAGTAAATTTGTAAAATTCTGCAACTATAATCACAACCACCTTTCAGAATAATTAAATCACCCCCAAAGTGCCTTCCAATCCTTTTATATTTAATCTCCATTCCCACCACCATGTCTAGATAAATATTGATCTACTGTTGCTGTAATAGTTTTGTTTTTACTAGAAATTTCATATACATGGAATTATTCAGTAAGTGATTGTCTCTAACTTCTTTAAATTAACACAATATTTTTTAAAGTTATTCATATTGCTGTATTTATGAATAGTTTGCTATTTCATTACTCTAAGTAGTATTTTATTGCATGAACATACCATATTTTATCTATTTGACTTTGGATGAACAGTTGCATTATTCCACTTTTGGCCTACTGGATATTGCAGGAGTATGGTGATTTCTCATTGTGGTTTTAATTTGCATTTTGCTGATGATTAGTGATGTTGCGCATTTCTTCAGAACAGATGTGATCTTCTTTTGAGAAACAGCTATTGATATGGTTTGACTGTGTCCCCACCCAAATCTCATCTTTAATTGTAGCTCCCATAATTCCCATGTGTCATGGGAGGGACCTGGTGGGAGGTAATTGAATCGTGGGGGTGGATCTTTTCCCTGCTGTTCTGGTAGTGAACAAGTCTCATGAGATATCATGGTTTTATAAATAGGAGTTTCCCTGCACAAGCTTTCTTATCTCTTCTGCCTGCTTCCCCCTTTCTTTCCACCATGATTGTGAGGCCTCCCCAGCTATGTGGAACTGTGAGTCAATTAAACCTCTTGTCTTTAAAAATTACCCAGTCCCGAGTATGTCTTTATTAGCAATGTGAGAACAGACTAATACATCTATTTATGTATTTTGCCTACTTTTGTATGGGGTTATTTGTTGTTGTTTTTTTTTTTTTCCTGGTGATTTGTTTGAATTCCTTATAGATTCTGGATACTAGTCCTTTGTTGGATACGTAGCTTGCAAATATTTTCCTCCATTCTGTAGGGTGTACTTTTATTTGGTTGATTATTTTTTTCATTGTACAGAAGCTTTTTAGTTTAATTAGGTCCCATTTACTTATTTTTGTTTTTGTTGCATTTACTTTGGGGTCTTAGTCATGAATTCTTTGCCCTGGCACTTGTTTAGAAGACATTTCCAATGTTGTCTTCTATACTTTTTTTGGTATCAGACCTTATATTTCAGTCTTTGATCCATCTTGAATTAATTTTTGTATATGGTGAGAGATAGTGATCTAGTTTTTTTTTTCTTCTACATGTGGCATACCAATTTTCCCAGCACTATTTATTAAGTAGGGTGTCCATTCTCCAATTTGTGTTTTTGTATGCTTTGTTGAAGGTCAGTTGTCTAGGTGTATTTGGCTTTATTTCTGGGTTTTCTATTCTGTTCCATTGGTCTATGTGCCTACTTTTCCATTGGTCTATGTGCCTACTTTCATACCAGTACCATGCTGTTCTGGTAACTATTGCCTCATAGTATAGTTTGAAATTTGGTAATGTGATGCCTCCAGATTTGTTCTTTTTCCTTAGGATTGAATTGTCTATAGTTTTTTCCAATTCTGTGAAAAATAATATTGGTCTTTTGATGGGAATTGCATTGATCTGTAGATTGCTTTTGGCAATATGGTCATTTTTACAATATTGATCAATGCTACTGATTTGTGTACAGTGATATTGTAACCTGGGGCTTTACTGAATTTATTTGTCAAATGTTAAGAGTCTTTTGGATAAGTCTTTGGGAGTTTCTAAATACACAATCATATCATCTGCAAACAGTGATAGTTTGACTTCTTCTTTTCAAATTTGGATGCCCTTTATTTCTTTCCCTTGTCTAGTTGCT
This sequence comes from Rhinopithecus bieti, assembly GCF_001698545.2. Classification (NCBI taxonomy): domain Eukaryota; kingdom Metazoa; phylum Chordata; class Mammalia; order Primates; family Cercopithecidae; genus Rhinopithecus; species Rhinopithecus bieti. The sequence goes on from NW_016807931.1 coordinate 3,942, forward strand.
CTGGTTAGTACTACCAGAAGTATGTAAAGTAGGAGTGGTGAAAGTGGGCATCCTTGTCTTGTTACTGTTCTCAAGGGGAATGCTTTCAACTTTTCCCCATTCGGTATGACACTGGCTGTATATTTGTTACATATGGCTTTTATTATTTTGAGGTCGGTCCCTTCTATGCCTAGTTTGTTAAGAATTTTTATCACAAAGGGTGCTGGATTTTGCCAAATGCTTTTTCTGCATCTATGGAGATGATCATTTGGTTTTCTTTTTTTTAATTCTGTCTATGTCATATATTACATTTATTGACTGGCATATATTAAATCATTCCTGCATCCTTGGGATGAAAACCACTTGATCAAGATGAATTTTGAGAGAGAGAGAGAGAGAGAGAGAGAGAGAGAGAGAGAGAGAGAGAGAGATATGCTCTGTTTCCCAGGATGGAATGCAGTGGCATGATCTTGGCTCACTGCAACCTCCACCTCCCCGGTTCAAGCTATTCTTTTGCCTCAGGATCCTGAGTAGCTGGGATTACAGCCACGATGCCTGGCTACTTTTTTTTTTTTTTTAATAGATATGAGGTTTCATCATTTTGGCTAGGCTGGTCTCAAACCCTTGACCTCAGGTGATCCACCTGCCTTGGCCTCCCAAAGTGCTGAGATTATAGGCGTGAGCCACTGCACCTGGCCAGAATTATATTTTTAATGTGCTGTTGGATTCAGTTAGCTAGTATTTTTTTGAGGATTTTTGAATCTGTGTTCATCAGGGAGATTGGTCTGTAGTTTTTATTTTGTTTTGTTTTGTTTTGTTTTTCTGGTTTTGGTATCAAGGTGATACGAGCTTCATAACTGATTTAGGGAGGAGTCCTTCTTTCTCCATCTTTTGGAATAATTTCAATACGATTGGTAACAATTCTGCTTTGAATGCCTGGTGGAATTCAGCTGTGAATTAATCTGGTTCTGGGCTTTTATTTGTTGGCAATGTTAAATTATTGAGTCTATCTCACTGCTTGTTATTGGTCTGTTCAAGGATTCTATTGCTTCCTGATTTAATCTAGGAAGGTTGTATGTTTCCAGCAATTTTTGCATTTCTTCTAGGTTTTCTAGTTTGTGCACATAAAGGTGTTCATAGTGGTCTCAAATGATCTTTCGTTTTTTACTTTTTTTTTTTTTTTTTTTTTGAGATGGAGTCTCGTTCTGTCACCCAGGCCGGAGTACAGTGGCACTATCTTGGCTCATTGCAACCTCCACCTCCTGGGTTCAAGCAATTTCCTTGACTCAGCATCCTGAGTAGCTGGGAGTATAGGCGCCTGCCACCATGCCCAGCTAATTTTTGTATTTTTAGTAGAGATGGGATTTCACCATATTGGCCAAACTCCTGACCTAGGTGATCTCGAACTCCTGACCTAGGTGATCTGCCTGCTTAGGCCTCCCAAAGTACTAGGACTATAGGCGTGAGCCGCCACACCCAGTCCCCAGTTTCATTTCTTCTTGAACTTATTGGATCTTCTCTTCTATTCTTGATTAATCTAGCTAATGATCTATTGATTTTTTTTTTTTGAAAAAACAGATTTGTGTTTCATTGATCTTTTGTAATTTTTTGTTTGAATTTCATTTAGTTCTGCTCTGATCTTTTTTATTTTTTTTCTAACTTTAGTTTAAGTTTGTTCTTATTCCTCCAGTTTCTCGCAGTGTAATATTAGCTTGTAAATTTGTGCTATTTCATACTTTTGATGAAGGCATTTAGTGCTACAAACTTTCCTCTGAGCACCGTTTTTGCTATATCCCAGATATTTTGATAACTTGTCACATTATTATTATTATATTAAAATATTTGTTAAATTTTCATCCTGATTTTTTTCTTCAACTTTTATTTTAAGTTCCAGAATACATGTGTAGGATGATCAGGCTTGTTACATAGGAAAATGTGTGCCACGATGGTTTGCTGCATAGATCAACCCATCACCTAGATATGGAGCCTAGCACCCATTATGTGTTCCTCCTGAAACTCTCCCTCTCCCACTTCCCACCAACAGGCCCCACTGTGTGTTGTTCCCCATCATGTTTCCGCACCATTCAGCTCCCACTTATAAGTGAGAACATGTGGTGTTTGGTTTTCTGTTCCTGTGTTAGTTTGGTGAGGATAACAGCTTGAGCTCCATCCATGTTGCTGCAAAGAATATAATTTCATTGCTTTTTATGGCTGAATGGTATTCCATGGTATATATGTACCACATTTTCTTTATCCAGTCTATTGTTGATGGGCATTTGGGCTGATTCCATGTCTTTGCTATTGTGACTAGTGCTGCAATGAACATACACATGCATGTATCTTTATAACAGAATGATTTATATTACTTTGGGTATATACCCAGTAAAGGCATTGCTGGGTCAAATGGTATTTCTGCCTCTAGATCTTTGAGAAATCTCCACACTGTCTTCCACAATGGTTGAACTAATTTACATTACCACCACCAATCTAAAAACATTCCTTTTTCTCTGAAACCTTGCCAGCATCTGTTGTTTCTTGACTTACTAATAGTTGCCATTCTGTCTGGCGTGAGATGGTGTCTCATTGTGGTTTTGATTTGCATTTCTCTAATGACGAGTGATGTTGACCTTTCTTCATATGTTTATTGGCTGCATGAATGTCTTCTTTTGAGGAATGTCTGTTCCTAGCCTTTGCCCACACTTTAATGGAGTTGGGTTTTTATTTTTTTGTAAATTTAGTTAAGTTCCTTATAGACTCTGGATATTAGACTGTTGTCAGATAGATAGGTTGCAAATATTTTCTCCCATTCTGCGGTTGTCTGTTCACACTGATTATAGTTTATTATGCTCTGCATAAGCTCTTTAGTTTAATTAGATCCCATTTGTCAATTTTTGCTTTTCTTGCAATTGCTTTTGGTGTTTTCCTCATGAAATCTTTGCCCATGCCTATGTCCTGAATAGTATTGCTTAGATTTTGTTCTAGGATTTTTATAGTTTTGGGTTTTATATTTAAGTCTTTAATCCACATTGAGTTAATTTTTGTATAAGGTGTAAGAAAGAGGTTCCATTTAAATTTTCTGCATATGGCTAACCAGTTCTCCCAGCACCACTTATTAAATAGGGAATCATTTCCTCATTGCTTTTGTTAGATTTGTCAAAGATAAGATGGTTATAGATGTGCAGTCTTATTTCTGTGTTCTCTATTCCATTTCATCGGCTTATGTTTGTGTTTTTTTTTACCAGTATCTGCTGTTTTGCTTTCTTTCTTTTTTTTAGAGATGAAATCTCGCACTGTTGCCCAGTTTGGAGTGCAGTGACTCGATCTTGGCTCACTGCAAGCTCAGCCTTCTGGTTCACGCCATTCTCCTGACTTAGCCTCCCAAGTAGCTGGAACTACAGGTGCCCGCCACCATACCTGGCTATTTTTTTTTGTATTTTTAGTAGAGATGGGGTTTCACCATGTTAGCTGGGACGGTCTTGATCTCCTGACCTCGAGATCTGCCCACCTCGGCCTCCCAAAGTGCTGGGATTACAGGCATGAGTCAGAGCGTCTGGCCTGTTTTGCTTTCTGTAGCCTTGTAGTATAGTTGGAAGTCAGGTAGTGTGATGCCTCCAGCTTTGTTCTTTTTGCTTTGGATTGCCTTGACTATATGGGCTCTTTTTTGGTTTCATATGAATTTTAAAGTAGTTTTCTCTAGTTCTATGAATAATCTCAATGGTAGTTTAATGGGAATAGCATTGAATTTATGAATTACTTTGGGCTGTATGGCCATTTTCATGATATTGAGTCTTCCTATTGATGAGCATGGAATGTTTTTCCATTTGTTTTTGTCTTCTCTGACTTCCTTGAGCAGTGCTTTGTAATTCTCCATGGCGAGGTCCTTCCCCTCCCTTGTTAGCTCTATTCCTAGGCATTTCATTCTCTTTGAATTATAGCAATTGTGAATGGAAGTTCATTCATTATTTGGGTCTCTGTTGGTGTATAAGAATGCTAGCAATTTTTGCACATTGATTTTATATCTTAAGACTTTCCTGAAGTTGCTTATCAGCTTAAGAAGCTTTTGGGCTGAGTCAATGGGGTTTTCTAGATATAGGATCATGTCATCTGCAAGCATAGATAATTTGACTTCTTCTTTTCCTATTTGAATACACTTTATTTCATTGTCTTTCCTGATCGCCGTGGCCAGAACTTCCAATACTATGTAGAATAGTAGTGGTGAGATAGGGCATCCTTGCCTTGTGCTGGTTTTCAAGGGAAAAGTGTCCAGCTTTTGCCCATTCAGTATGATATTGTCTATGGGTTTGTCACAGATAGCTCTTATTATTTTGAGGTATGTTCCTTCAATATCTAGTTTATTGAGATTTTTTAACATGAAGGCATGTTGACTTTTATGAAAGGCCTTTTCTGCATCTATTCAAATAATCATGTGGTTATTGTCTTTATTTCTGTTTATGTGATGAATTACATTTATTGGTTTGTGTATGTTGAACCAACCATGCATCCCAGGGATAAAGACAAGTTGCTCATGGTAGATAAGTTTTTTGATGTGGTGCTGGATTCAGTTTACCAGTATTTTGTTGAGGATTTTTGCATTGATGTTCATCAGGGATATTGGCCTGAAACTTTTTGTTGTTGTTGTATCTCTACCAGGTTTTGATATCAAGATGATGCTGGCCTCATAAAATGAGTTAGGGACGAGTCCCTCCTTTTCAATTGTTTGGAATAGCTTCAGAAGAAATGGTACCAGTTCCTCTTTGTACCTCTGGTAGAATTCAGCTGTGAATTCATCTGGTCCTGGCCTTTCTTTTGTTTGTGAGCTATTTATTATTGCCTCACTTTCAGAATTCATTATTTGTCTATTCAGAGATTCAGTTTCTTCCTGGTTCAGTCTTGGAAGGGTGTGTGCATCCAAGAGTTCATCCATTTCTTCTAGATTTTTTAAGTTTATGTGCACAGAGGTGTTTTTTATAGTATTCTCTGATGGTTGTTCATATTTTTGTGTGGTCAGTGGTAATATCCTCTTTTTAATTTTTGATTGTGTCTATTTGATTCTTCTCTCCTTACTTCTTTATTATTGTAGCTAGCAGTCTATTTTATTAATAAAAATAGCTCCTGGATTCATTGATTTTTTGAAGGGTTTTTGGTGTATCTATCGCCTTCAGTTCCACTCTGTTCTTGGTTATTTCTTTTTTCTCTGCTAGCCTTAGGGTTTCCTTGCTCAGGTTTTCAAGTTCTGTTATTTGTGATGTTACGTTGTCTATTTGAGATCTTTCTAGCTTTTTGATTTGGGCATTTAGTGCTGTAAATTTCCCTCTTATCACTGCTTTAGCTGCATCTCAGAGATTCTGATATGTTGTCTGATTTCATTAGTTTCAAAGAACATTTTGATTTCTACCTTAATTTCCTTATTTACCTAGGAGTCATTCAGAAGCAGGTTGTTCAATTTTCTTTCTTTCTTTCTTTCTTTCTTTCTTTTTTTTTTTTTTTTGAGACGGAGTCTCGCTCTGTCACCCAGGCTGGAGTGCAGTGGCCGGATCTCAGCTCACTGCAAGCTCTGCCTCCCAGGCTCATGCCATTCTGCTGCCTCGGCCTCCCGAGTAGCTGGGACTACAAGCGCCCGCCACCTCGCCCGGCTAATTTTTTGTAGTTTTTAGTAAAGACAGGGTTTCACCGCGTTAGCCAGGATGGTCTTGATCTCCTGACCTCGTGATCCGCCCGTCTCAGCCTCCCAAAGCGCTGGGATTACAGGCTTGAGCCACCGCACCCAGCCAGGTTGTTAAATTTTCATGTGGTTGTGTGGTTTTGAGTTTCTTAGTCCCGATTTCTAATTTGATTGCACTGTGGTCTGAGAGACTGTTTGTTATGATATCCTTTTTTTATTTTTATTTTTATTTTTTTTCATTTGCTGAGCAGTGTTTCACTTCCATTTATGTGACTAATTTTAGAGTAAGTGCCACGTGGCAATGAGAATAGTTTATATTTTGTTGTTTTGGGGTGCAGGGTTCTGTAGATATCTGTCATGTCCACTTGAGTCAGAGCTGAGTTCAGGTCCTGAGTATCTTTGTTAATGTTCTGTCTTGATAATCTAATATTGTCAGTATGGTGGTAAAGTCTCCCAGTATTATTGTTTGGGAATCTAAGTCTCTCTGTAGGTCTCTAAGTACCTCTAAGTACTTTCTATATGAATCTGGGTGCTCCTATATTGGGTGCATATATATGTGTGTGTGTGTGTGTGTGTGTGTGTGTGTGTGTGTGTGTATATATGGCATAGTTAGCTCTTCTTGTTGAATTGAACCCTCTACCATTATGTAATGCCCTTCTTTGTCTTGTTTGACCTTTACTGGTTTAAAGTCTGTTTTGTCAGAAACTAGAATTTCTACTCCTACATTTTTTTGTTTTCCATTTGCTGGGTAAATTTTCCTCCATCTCTTTATTTTGAGCCTATGTGTGTCTTTGCATAGGTCTCTTTGGGTCTCTTGAAGACAGCATACCAATGGGTCTTGACTCTCTCCAGTTTGCCATTCTGTGTCTTTTAGTTAGGACATTTAACCCATTTTCATTTAAGGTTAATATTGTTATATATAAATTTGATTCTGTCATCACTTGCTTCTAATCAGCCATCTTGGCCTGCCTCCTTCCTGCATCTTGATTTCATTGCCAACCTAGAATCTTTCGGGAGCAGATTGTTTAATTTCCATATATTAGTATGATTTTGAGGGTTCTTTTTGGGGTTGATTTCTATTTGTATTCTGCTGTGGTCTGAGAAGATACTTAATATAATTTCAATTTTTGAAATTGAAATTGAGACTTGTTTTGTTGTCTATTATATGGTCTATCTTGGAAAATGTTCCACGTGCTGATGAGAAGAATGTATATTCTGCAGATTTTGAGTAGAATATTCTGTAAATATCCATTAAGTTCATCTGTTCTAGCATGTCATTTAAGTCCATTATTTCTCTGTTGACTTTCTGTCTTGAAGATTTATCTAGTGCTGTCAGCAGGATACTGAAGTCTCCCACTATTAGTGTTTGTCTGTCTATCTCATTTCTTAGGCCTAGTAGTAATTGTTTTATGAATCCAGGATCTCCAGTGTTTGGTGCATATAAATATAAGATTATAATATCATCTTTTTGAATTTATCCTTTTGTCATTATGCAGTGAATTTCTTTGTCTTTTTTTTTTTTTTTTTTTTTTTTTTTTTTTTTT
>NW_016807931.1:12199-15634 GCF_001698545.2 Rhinopithecus bieti
CTACAAGCGCCCGCCACCTCGCCCGGCTAATTTTTTGTAGTTTTTAGTAAAGACAGGGTTTCACCGCGTTAGCCAGGATGGTCTTGATCTCCTGACCTCGTGATCCGCCCGTCTCAGCCTCCCAAAGCGCTGGGATTACAGGCTTGAGCCACCGCACCCAGCCAGGTTGTTAAATTTTCATGTGGTTGTGTGGTTTTGAGTTTCTTAGTCCCGATTTCTAATTTGATTGCACTGTGGTCTGAGAGACTGTTTGTTATGATATCCTTTTTTTATTTTATTTTATTTTTTTTCATTTGCTGAGCAGTGTTTCACTTCCATTTATGTGACTAATTTTAGAGTAAGTGCCACGTGGCAATGAGAATAGTTTATATTTTGTTGTTTTGGGGTGCAGGGTTCTGTAGATATCTGTCATGTCCACTTGAGTCAGAGCTGAGTTCAGGTCCTGAGTATCTTTGTTAATGTTCTGTCTTGATAATCTAATATTGTCAGTATGGTGGTAAAGTCTCCCAGTATTATTGTTTGGGAATCTAAGTCTCTCTGTAGGTCTCTAAGTACCTCTAAGTACTTTCTATATGAATCTGGGTGCTCCTATATTGGGTGCATATATATGTGTGTGTGTGTGTGTGTGTGTGTGTGTGTGTGTGTGTGTATATATGGCATAGTTAGCTCTTCTTGTTGAATTGAACCCTCTACCATTATGTAATGCCCTTCTTTGTCTTGTTTGACCTTTACTGGTTTAAAGTCTGTTTTGTCAGAAACTAGAATTTCTACTCCTACATTTTTTTGTTTTCCATTTGCTGGGTAAATTTTCCTCCATCTCTTTATTTTGAGCCTATGTGTGTCTTTGCATAGGTCTCTTTGGGTCTCTTGAAGACAGCATACCAATGGGTCTTGACTCTCTCCAGTTTGCCATTCTGTGTCTTTTAGTTAGGACATTTAACCCATTTTCATTTAAGGTTAATATTGTTATATATAAATTTGATTCTGTCATCACTTGCTTCTAATCAGCCATCTTGGCCTGCCTCCTTCCTGCATCTTGATTTCATTGCCAACCTAGAATCTTTCGGGAGCAGATTGTTTAATTTCCATATATTAGTATGATTTTGAGGGTTCTTTTGGGGTTGATTTCTATTTGTATTCTGCTGTGGTCTGAGAAGATACTTAATATAATTTCAATTTTGAAATTGAAATTGAGACTTGTTTTGTTGTCTATTATATGGTCTATCTTGGAAAATGTTCCACGTGCTGATGAGAAGAATGTATATTCTGCAGATTTTGAGTAGAATATTCTGTAAATATCCATTAAGTTCATCTGTTCTAGCATGTCATTTAAGTCCATTATTTCTCTGTTGACTTTCTGTCTTGAAGATTTATCTAGTGCTGTCAGCAGGATACTGAAGTCTCCCACTATTAGTGTTTGTCTGTCTATCTCATTTCTTAGGCCTAGTAGTAATTGTTTTATGAATCCAGGATCTCCAGTGTTTGGTGCATATAAATATAAGATTATAATATCATCTTTTGAATTTATCCTTTTGTCATTATGCAGTGAATTTCTTTGTCTTTTTTTTTTTTTTTTTTTTTTTTTCTGTTGTTGCTCTGAAGTCTAATTTGTCTGATATAAAAACAGCTTACTTGTCTGGGTATGGTGGCTCACACCTGTAATCCCAGCACTTTGGGAAGCCAAGGTGGGTGGATCACCTGAGTTCAGGAGTTCAAGACCAGCCTGGCCAACCTGATGAAATCCCGCCTCTACTAAAAAATACAAAAATTAGCCAGGTGCAGTGGCTTGCACCTATAATCCAAGCCACTCAGAAGGCTGAAGCAGGAGACTCACTTGAACCCAGGGGGCAGAGGTTGTGGTGAGCCGAGCACTCCACTGCACTCTAGCCTGGACGACAGAGCCAGACTCCTTCTCAAAAAAAAAAAAAAAAAAAATAGCTTACTCTTGCTCACTTTTGACTTCCATTTGCATGGAATACCTTTTTCTACCCTTTTACCTTGAGTTTATATGAATTCTTCTGTGTTAGGTGGGTCTCTTAAAGACAGTCACTATTTGGATTCTGATTTTTTTTTAATCAGTTCTGCCCTTCTGTATCTTTCAACTGGAGTATTTAGGCCATTTACATTCAACATTAATATTGAGATGTGAGGTACTATTCTCTTCATTAAATTAATTTTTTACCTAGCCTTTTATTATTTTGTGTTATTGTTTTATAGATCCTGAGAATTTCAACCTTTCAAGACATTCTATTTTGTGCATATTAGGCATTTGTTTAAAGGTTTTGTATTCCTTTTAGGATTTTTGTAGTGCTGGCTTAATAGTGACAAATCCCCTCAAGTTTTGTTTGTCTGAAAATGAATTTATTTCTCCTTCATTTATTAAACTTGGTTTTGTGGGATTCAAAATTCTTGGCTGACAGTCGCTCTGTTTAAGGAGGTTAAAGATAGAAACCCAATCCCTTCTGGCTTGTAAGGTTTCTGCTGAGAAGTCTGCAGATAGGTTTTCCTTGTAGTTTACCTGATGCTTTTGTCTAATGCTTTTCAAATATAATTGCATTTTAATATTTCCCAAGCTTGTTTCAAAATTCTCTTTATGATTTCCTCTTTGACACCTAGGGTATTTAAGTATATCATTTTTTAAAAAATATCTGGGATTTCCCATTTTTTTGTTATTGATGTCTAACCTAATTTCAGTGTGCTCACAGAATGTATTTTATTTCTTTTAAGATAGTGAAAAATCTTAAATGCCTTTTATGTGGTCTATACTGAAGAATGTTCTAGATAAAATTGAAAAGACTGTGGATTATATTTCTGTTATGTGGACTTTATTATATAAATCAATTCAATCGACTTTAATAATAATGTTAAAGTTTCCCATGTTCTTACTGGTTTTCTGTCTTTTTAGTCTGTCAGATTTACTGCATTATTTTGGAACTGTTGTCATGATATTGTCATTATGAAATATCTCTCTATACATGTAAAAATATTCCTTGTCTTAAAGTCTACATTATCTGACATTAATATATCTATGCCAGTTCTTATTGTTTTGACTGAATGATGTCTTTTTTATTCCTCTATTTTATATTTTTGTGACTCTGAAATTAAAATCCTTCTTTTTTGGATTACCTATAGTTGTATCTTGACTCTTTTATTCAGTTTGACAATCTCTGACTTAGCATTTTGAAGCATTTAATTTATTTACATTCAAGATAATAATTATAAGTTTTGCAATAAGGTTTTTGCCATTTTTTTATTTGGTTTCTAGATGCCTTGCTGTGATTTATATCATTATAGTTTCTATTTTGGTTTTGATGCCTCTACCTTGAGAGTGGCCATATGCTTTAGCCCTGTCCTAACAAGAAATTCCAGGAATTTTGTTGTGGGCATTTATAATGTGTCTTTCATGAGTTTTTTTTTTTTTTTTTTTTTTTTTTT
>NW_016807931.1:16600-40459 GCF_001698545.2 Rhinopithecus bieti
TAGGAATTATGTCTAGCATAGCTGTACTTTGTCATTTTGTGCTATTATTGTCAACTATATTTCATCTAGATTTGTTAAAATTCAAAATACTGTGTAATATTATCCATCAATTATGTGTTGCTTATGCAAATTTAGTAAACAAATTTAAAATGTTTAATGGTAACAACTTTGAATTGTTTTATTTTTGTGAGGGTAATTGTTTCTTTTTTTTAAACTTAAATGAAAAAATCTCTCTCTTTCAAAATATGCTGTCACTGATATGTCTGCTCAGTTATTTTTTTAACATTTTATTTTAATTATAGTTCTCAAAAGGTCACACATGTGACTATGTTTAGTTTTTAGCCAATAATGTGGGCAAATTTGGATAATACATTCATGCCTCAAGGCTTTCCTTCTCTGTGAACTCAATTATATAATTATATGTACCTGGAGAAATTTATTCAAAGTTGCAGCCAATTCTCAAGTCTTCATTGGCTTTTTTTCTTTTTCTTTTTTTTTTTTCCAGAATCTCTCAGATCTCTCTCAAGCATTTATAATTTAAAGTTAGCTCAGGATATACAGAGAACTTATTTAAGAACTTCTACGCTACTCTCACTTCCACAATTTCTAAATTAATTTGTACTTGTTCTGCTGCATGTCCTGCCCTAGAAAACAGAGCTGTGGCTTCTGAGCTAGTTTGTCCTCACTGAGCCATGAAATCCATGGGTCACTCTACTTCTTCTCAGATTAAACTGTCCACCTCTAGTGACAAAGCTGCTGGTTTTGTGACTAGCCATAAAGGAGTAAATACATAGTGTTCACCCAGAGGGCAGGGAGTAGGGAAAATGGGAGCCATTATAAGCCAGAAGTACATTAACTTCATTCTTGCTCAATGACGTAGCAGTTTATCAAGGAGGAATCCTCTTCAGTTGTTGCCAGCCTATGCTTAACTTTGCTGTTTAAGTTTCATTGAAATGGTTGTTTTTGGAAATAGGTAAAGTTCATGTCTTCCTGAGCTGTTCAACAATGACCATCTAATGTTATCAAGTTAGCAACAAATCAATAGGTAGATATAAGGAAAGTGACACTCAGAGATACTCAAGGCATCTTGAATGTACATTAGCCTTTGGGTTCTATAGGCATTTTCTGAAAGTTGTTGACCTTTTGAGCAAACATTGCAAAATAATAATTCTGTGCATAGGTTCTAAGATTTAGTTACCTGAAGTGACACCAAAAATTACCAATGGATTTAAACCATAAGAATTGCAGAAAGTATGTGGTCAACAAAAAGAACTGTAATTTGAATAGCCATAATGACTAGACTTGGAAGACTTTAGGATTCAAAAGTGCTGGCCTATTTATCATCCCATCTTCGAGAGACAATACTGGAAGTCTCCATTATCTAATTAATATAAAAATGAAGGCAAATTCTTGACTTTAGGGTGTCATTTATAAATGTAGGGAAATATTTGTAATATATAGTTTGAGAGTATTTTGTAGTCTCAAGTAAAATACAAAAGACAAAAGATGATATTTTAGAGTAGGTATGACCTGAGGAGATGAATTTTAAAATAATTTCGAAACAAACAAAAGAAAATTTTAAAAAATTTACTATCAAACACGGCTTTGCTTTGAACTACTACATCACTGGGGAAAGGCAAAATCAACAGGTGTGTGTCCAGCAACTGAAGGGAAAGTGGAAGTAAATCACAGGAATGTCAGTTCTTAGATTATGAAAACTGAGTAACTAAAATAATCAGTTTGTCCAATGATCAAACCCTTTCCAGAATGAGCAGGTTAAGTCAACTTTTTTGAATTCTATGAAGTCTGGACTTCCTGGAGTGGTTTGCCTGATTCTTTAAACTGCCTTATCACACTTTGTCAAACTGCAAGACAATTAGGTTGTCTTTTATTTTTTAAAAAGTTAAGATTGATAAAAAATAATTTGTTTGTAATTAAAATATTAAGTTAAATTAGACTAATCCAATTTTCGTAACATCATACAAACATAAGCTTCTCAAAGTGGAAAGTCATGTTTCCATTAGATGTTGGTTTCAGCTAAGCATGAACAACTAAAATGAATTTTAAAAGCTCGCTGTCATTTGTTCAGTTCGCTAGGATTCATTTTTATCCAGTGCAAATAAAGTTGAAATTCATACAATTCTCCAAAATATTTTCAAATGATCTGGTTTGGTCTAGATTGGCGCAAGAGAGTCCTGGAAATAAGCCACAGCTATGACCCTTGGAAGTTTTATTTTTTGACAATTTTTAAACCTCATTATAACTTAGTTCCCTAATATAAATGTGAATGATAGTACTTACCTTCTAGAGTTATTTTACAAATTCCTAAGATAATTTATTTGATTCATGTACTACATATTGGACATTTAACAAGCATTGGGTTTATTTCTCCTTCCCTTTTGCCACTAAGAACACAGAACTATGAGAAAAGCTGGTGAAATGCTTAACGAGATGCCATGTTTCAAAAATTAGAAATGGACAAATAAGACAAAACTAAGTTACGTGCAGAGTCTGCAAAAGGTGACTGGAACTACTTATGCAGTCTCTATAGACTTGGACTAGAATTGAGTGATTGAAACTATACACCAGTAGCTATGTGATCTTTATGCAAGTGGGGACGTATCAATCATACTGCCTGCTATTTCAGCAGGAGCTAATATATAAAATTTTTAATTTAAGATTTATTTTGGCCGGGCGCGGTGGCTCACGCCTATAATCCCAGCACTTTGGGAGGCTGAGGCAGGCAGATCACGAGGTCAGGAGATCGAGACCATCCTGGCTAACATCGTGACATCGTGACATAGTCTCTACTAAAAATACAAAAAATTAGCCAGGCATGGTGGCTGGCGCCTGTAATTCCAGCTACTCGGGAGGCTGAGGCAGGAGAATGGCGTGAACCCAGGAGGCGGAGCTTGCAGTGAGCTGAGATCTTGCCAGTGCACTCCAGCCTGGGAGACAAAACGAGACTCTGTCTCAAAAAAAAAAAAAAAAAAAAAAGGATTTATTTTATTTGTTGATAGAATAATATTGTTCTTCCTTTTCTCCTGATTATGGTACATGTAAAACATGTTAGAGATTTTTACTGTTAGGTTGTGTGAAGAAATAAAAATATGTAGCAAATGATTGTAAACGTGCTGGTATTTATAGCTAAGGCTTCTTATAAAGGGATCTATTTCTAGCAGATGAGGAAGGTACAGTTCACAAAATAAATTCAAAGTCAATGCATTTTTGTTCTTTCAGACACTTTTGGGAACTTTAAAAGATGCCTACCACCATTTGTCTCTCATGAAGATGTGAACTGTGACGGGAAACAGCTCAGTCTCTCACAGGTGACAGACAATTCCAATCACCAATTTACTGGAACATTGTGACATACTCTCTTGTCTTCTAGAGTCTGTTGAAAAATTAACACCCCACAGTAAGCTTCAAAAATCACACACACACACACACACACACACACACACACACACACACACACATACACAACACACACTGATATGGTTTGGCTGCGTCCCCACCCAAAATCTCATCTTGAATTATAATCCCCATAAGCCCCACATGCCAACGGTGGGACCAGGTGGAGGTAATTGGATTGTGAGGGCAGTTTGCTGCATGGTATTCTTGTGATAGTGAGTGAGTCTCATGAGATCTGATGATTTTACAAGCATCTGGCTTTTCCCCTGCTTGCACTCACTCCATCCTGGCACCCTGTGAAGAAGGTGCCTGCTTCTCCTTTGTCTTTAGATTTGGAATAGAATTACCATGTTCATAAGTTTCTGAAGGCCTCCCAAGCAATGTGGAACTGTGAATCAATTAAACCTCTTTCCTTTATAAATTACCTAGTATTGGGTATTTCTTCATGGCAACATGAGAATGGACTAATACACATACACACACACACACACACACACACACACACACACACACCCCGATGTAGAAAATTATATTTTTGATCTAATTTTCTGGTGTAAAATGTTTGGACGTATGCAGACAACATTAAATTTATCTATAAAATGAAGTAGAAAGTTGTTAATTATGTTATTAATCTGATAAATACAGAAAACCAAACCTAATAACTCAATGATTTAGGAAAATAAATTGTCAGAGACAGCTGTAGTTGAAGTATCTATTTTTCCATATGGCAGTATGAAACAGTGCCACACATTTTTGTCTAACCAGAATGAGAAATAGTCATTGAATGTAATTTTCTCCTAATAGTGTTTGATTATTCATCAATAAAGATGAGTATGCAAAGGTATTTGTAATAAGCTTCAAAATGTAATTTTCAAACTTGAACAATTTTATACAAACACAAACTTTTTGGCCTTAAGGATTTTAAAATATAATGCCAAATAAGCAGACACCCTTATGGTTTAGAACTGATAGATAAAACCTATTATTCTGCAGCCACTTCAAGCACAATCAATCAAACTGGCAAAACGTGTTTGATAACAGAAGAGAATTTTGTAGATATACATACATTTTATACTATTAAACCTCTCTTAAATTAAACCATAATAATTATATGAGAATGAGGGATAAGCATAAAAACTGAGTTCTCTTGTGAAATGAATGGGCCTACATTATTAGAAAAGTTGTGTGGTAATTTTTTAAAAAAGTTTGAAAAATAGTTTGTGACATTTTGTCACATTTAAACTGCAGCTTTCTCCATTCCTGTGAAGAACTGCCATTAAGAACTTAGTTTTCTCCATTATTAATGGAAGGTTGATTGGCTGTGCATGGCAGAAATGAATTGTTCATAGTATTCATTTGCATAAATAGAAATGCATTTAAAAATATATTTAAAAAGTATGTAAATATACATATATATGAGTATATATGAGTGTGGTCTGTATTTACAATAGCTTAAACTATGTAAGTCCAGCGAAAACTCACTACAATATAGTTTATTTCTAGAACAACTATTGAATTGCAAATGTTCATTTACCTGTAATTTATGCTATGCAGGAAAAAAAGGAACCAAGAACACATATCTATTGTATTTGTAAACTGCTCAGGATCTGAGAATTTTAGAGAGGTAGAGATTTTTAAATTCTGCTTTTCTCCTGTGAAACTTATTAATCAGAGTCATGGAATTTTAAATTAAATATAAAAGAATGTAGCAGCCCTCTGGTACATTTACCAAAAAAGGGTATGTACTTTATTTCCTTTTTTGACTATTTTAATTCCACTTATAAGCAAAAGCTATGTTTACTCTAATCCTAATCTAAACTATTTGAATAATATTAAATTAATCTTTCAAATTTGGCTTTATCAATTGAACAATTTACAGATTGGCACGTTTTTCATGGTAAATGTATTTTAATGTATTATATACGTATATGACATTCATGTGTTCTGCCTAAAGTACAGACTGTCACATGGAGTTTCATTTATTCCTTAAATAAATAATTTTAAAAAATCTATCTGATATGAATAACATGATTTTTTTCTAAAATTAGAAAAATTATTTAGAAATTTTAGAATTGAAATTATCTAAATTCCTAAGTTTTGCTGTCTATTTTAAAGTTGCATTGACCAATAATTTGCAACTTGGATGAAAAAGTTAATCAGCACCAAACATGCTACCATTGAGGAGTCTGAGGTAACATTCATGATCATTAGGAAGAAAGGATTGGTTTTATTCATTAGGTCGATTTTGAGCTCAGAACAGATAGTGGTAGCACATGTTCTGTGTATTCAACACTCCTATTTTTTATGGCTTCAGATATTTTTATTTATGGTAGCTCACAAAATTCTCGGAATGTTAAATCTCCCAAACGCTATATAAATGTAATGCTGCCAGAAAATAATTTCCATAACAGTAGGCCTCTTTGTCTATTTTTTTAAACTGATGTATCCCAGAACCTAGAACTTTTAAGCACTCAATATTTTAAGCACTCAACAACCATTTGTTGAATAAAGTAACTTATGCTCAAATAGATGCTACCTATTGAAATTGGAAATCAAATCACGTGTTCTGATTTAGGATGGTTTTAAAGAAAATATTTATGACTGTGACAGGCTATCTTTTTTTCCAAAGCAACCTACAATAATAACTTCTGTCCTACAAGCTCTTCTTAAATGTGATTTTGACACTCCTCCCATCAACAAGAAGAGTCTAGATTCCCTCTGATTGAGTCTAGACAGGCTTGTGGCTTATGAGATAAGGTTATATAAGCCTACACAGTTTTCACCTGGCTCTGTTGTTATGCAGCTATGGAATCCCTGAGGCACCATGTATGAATTCCAAGGCTATTATGCATTGAGGGAACCCAGTTCACG
This sequence comes from Rhinopithecus bieti, assembly GCF_001698545.2. NCBI lineage: Eukaryota > Metazoa > Chordata > Mammalia > Primates > Cercopithecidae > Rhinopithecus > Rhinopithecus bieti. The sequence goes on from NW_016807931.1 coordinate 22,886, forward strand.
GTGAGTTCATATGTAGAAATACTTCAGCCCAGAACCCCAGCTGAATTCCTCATCAACCCCCAGATGGACCAGTGACAGTCCTTGAGACAGACTATAGATATACATCACCAATATCAAGCATGGACGAGTAGACTGCTATGGATAATAGTTAGATGAAAAGGACAAATTTCTTGGATGACATAACCTACCAAATGTGACTCAAGAAGAAATAGCTGTAACTCAATTACAATAAATCAGGTCCAGATAGTTTCACTGGGCTGTTTTTATGGTTTAATACTCATTGACTATTTCCTGTAGGCCAGAAGTTAAATGAGTTTGGCTAGTTACTTTGCTTAAAATCTCAATAGACTGAAATCAAAGTATTGGTCAGCCTAGGCTTTTATCTGGAGACTCAAGGGTAAAGGATAATCTACTTCCAGTCTTAATCAGGTTGTTGACAGAATTAAATTCTGTTAAGTTGTAGAGCTGAAGTCTCTATTTCTTTGCTCACTGTCAGACAGAGGTCATTCTTAACTATAGGAGGCTGTCCCATCCATCTTAAAAGTCTGCAACAGATCACTGATACACTCAACAACTTGGATCGATCTCAAGTTAATTATTGTTAGCAAAAGCCAGTCTCAAAAGATCACATAACGTCTGATTCTATGTATATAACATTCAGAAAATGACAAAATTATAGAGAAAATGAAAACTGATTAGTGGTTGCAAGGTTTAGGGATAGGAGTTGACTATAAAGAGACATTAAGACGGAGATGTTTGTGATGATGGAATCTGTCTTGAATGCAGTGTTTGCAATGGTAGTAGATTTACACATGTGACAAAATAGCACAGCACTATATAGGCAAATAGTACCAATGCTAATATCCTGGTTTTGATACGCTTCTCAAAAATGTATACATGATCTCAGAAGTATAAAAGCCTTGTGCCTATTTTGTTTGATTCATCTGTACTTGATGTAGCTTGATGTTTATTTTAAATGATACTTTTTTCAAATTTTGTTTTTATTGTTTTATCACAAAATATAGAAATACAATTGATTGTTGTATATTGACCTTTAATTAATCTGCTAAACTCACTTATGACTCTTAGCTGTCTTTTTATAGTTCTTAACTATATATGAACAATTATATTTGCATTCATTTCCTTTTGCTGCTGTAACAAGTTGCTACAAATTTAGGAGCTTAAATCAACACAAACATATATGACAGTTCTGAAGGTCGGAAGTTGAAATGAGTTGTGCTACATTAAAATCAAGTTGTCATCAGACCTGATTTTTCATTTCAAAATATGAAAAATTTTTTGGCTTGTGTTTTACATTTTCCAACATTTAGAGACTGCGCACATTCCATGGCTCATGGCTTTCTGTGTCTTCAGAGTCAATAATGGCCAGTTGAGTCTTTCCACCTGCAGGGTCACTTACTCACCCCTTCCACTGTCTTAATAACATTCTAAAACTGACACTTCTGCCTCCCTCTTAATCTTTTAAAGACCCTTGAAATTATATTAGGCTCACTCAGATAATCTGAGAAAATCATGCAGTTCAAGATTCTTAACTTAATCACATTTGCAAACTCCCTTTTGCCAAGTAACATATTCTGGGAATTAGAATGTGACACTCTTTGGAGGTTCATTATTCTACCTATAGTAATATTGCATTTCAATAAACACAGTTTTCTCCTTCTTTCACAAATTATATATTTTTCTTTTCCTCAGCTTTATTGAAGAATAATTGATGTGCAAAAAATATACCTATCTAGAATATGTAATTTGAAGAACTTTGACATATTTGCTTTCCTGCTTGAATAATATGCATATCATAAGCGTATTTTTATGTGTTAACTTGTCATTCATTTGTCTTTTCCGGAGAAGTGGACATTCAAATATTTTCCCTTTTATAAATTTAACAATTTTATCATTTATCATACAAAGTTTTTATTTTTAAAAAGCTTTATCAAAATATTATTCACATATTATAAAATCCACTTATTTAAAATGTAGAAAAGATGTCCATTTTCCTCAAGTTGATCTATAGAGTTAATGAATTCCAATCAAACCCAAGCAGATATTTTTAAACATTAATAAGGTGGAGCTAAATTCTAAGGTGGCCGAATAGGAACAGCTCCAGTCTCCAGCTCCCAGCGCCAGCGACACAGAAGACAGGTGATTTCTGCATTTTCAACTGAGGTACTGGGTTCATCTCACTAGGGAGTGCCGGACAATCCGTGCTGGTCAGCTGCTGCAGCCCGACCAGCGAGAGCTGAAGCAGGGCGAGGCATCGCCGCACCTGGGAAGCGCAAGGGGGAAGGGAATCCCTTTTCCTAGCCAGGGGAACTGAGACACACACACCTGGAAAATCGGATAACTCCCACCCCAATACTGTGCTTTAAGCAAATCAGAAAATCTAATGATTTACACAAATAACAAAGAAGTTCCCAGATGGTATTATACATGGATGTTCAAATTAAGAGACTAAAACTTTTATACTTTATGAATATTAGTGAGATAAATAAATAAAGATTAGGGCTTTTTGACATCAATACTTGGGTCAATTTGTAGAGAACAGATTTTCGCTGTGTTTTTTTTTGTATTAATCAAAACATTATACCTGTGTTATTTCATATTTAAGTATCTACCAAGATCGACTTTTGTAGGACTCAGTGGTCTTGAATAAGGATGATAAATACTATTGTATTCTGCTTTGTATTTTGCATTATACAAATCCACACACTTTGTTAGGCAAAACAGTAAAACACCTGTAAAGCCCACATAGTTCTAAAGCATTTGGGAAAACCACAAAACAATCTTTCTTAAGTTTTTGTAGTATTGGAAATAACTGTCAATAAAATGCATATTAAATATAAACATAAAATATACATGTATAAATGTAAACATATATATACAACTGTCCCAGATTATACAGCAATTGTATAATGTAGCATTTTCAGATATTTTGGGTTATACTAATAAGGATTTGAGCAAAATATTGAGCAAAGCCATAATTGTCTTGTATAGAATTCAACAGGAAAAAACTTACTGAGAAATAAAAGATTTATAAATTTGACCTGGGCATATATATGTATTTAAAAATAAATTGAAAATTAATCTTTCTAAGGCCCCAAAAACTCCAGAGATATGATAGGAAATTTGTACCTTTAAGTGGCCAAACTTCATCATACTATGATATTTAATTGTCAGTCCTTCAGATACTTTCCATGATTAAGCCACCACTTGCAGACTTAGATCCATTCCAGCCTATAATGTTTTTGTTTTGTTTTGTCAGAGTAAATTTCATTCAATAGTTCTATAGCTTCCTATTAAATTCACAAAACTAATGAACATTTTTCATCATTAAATGATGTGATCCCTTGGCCACCTGTCTGCATTTTGTCAAGTTTTAGTAACCAAACCACCTTCTTATTTTCTATTATCTTACCCTAATTGACAAATTGTTGCTCTCTTCATGCAATATTCTTTTTAAAAAATGACTCATTACCTGATGTCCAATCAGGCTGCTTTCTACCCTCGCCAGACATGTATCACTACAACTCTTTCATGCTGAGAACCTACTGTTTTAGATATGCGACTATACCTGGCTTAAGAGTTCCAAAATCATCTGTTTGCCATAATTCCCTACTCTTCCCTAATAAGGAACGTTTTACTATTGGCTTTATCTGCATTGTGATCATTTAATCTCCAGCTCTTCCTTAATTTTCCTATTCTCTACCCAACAAACTCTTTGTTCTAAATCTACTTAGATGGGAAGAAGAAAGGAGGAGAAGTTTCTACTTTCCCTATGTTTAGGGTTGGTTTTTCCCACTTAAATCAGAAGAAACCATTTTTCTACTTATTGGTGAGTAAACACAAAGAGACAAAGCAAGAATAAGCTCTGACTCTTTAATTTATACTCTTCCAGATGTAATGTGACCGTATTACAGATTTGAGACAGATCTAATTAATTCCTGCTATCCTCTTTTCACTCACAAAAATGTCCCTATTTGAGAAATAAAATATATGGTAACCTTAGCTAGAGGTGTGGAAGTCAGTTAATTCAAAGGAAAAATAATTTCCGAGGCTATGACTAGAAAGGAACCAGATTAAAATGAGGGTAAACATCATAAAATAAGAAGTGTGATTGAAAATGGCTAACCATAGAGAGAAAATTCCTAGGGTCTACATAATTTCATTGAAATGAAATGAAACAGGTAAAGTTAAAAAAACCTCACATTATGGTAATAAAATGAAATAATATAGCTATTAAAGGAAATAAAGACTAGGGGAGGAGGATAAAAGAGGAATACGATCCAGGATATTAGGAGAATACAGATGCAACTAATGAGGAAAAGAAGATAAAAATAAAGAGATTGTTTGCAGAAAAGGATGGATTGTCTTTTAGAAATTGTAGAAATTTTCAAAATGCAATTAAAAGGGCAGAAAAGTGAAAACCAGAAAAGACATTGAAAACTTGAAGGATTTTATTAGCAAAGGAAATTTTAGTGGGAAGAAGAATATATTTAAGATAACTCTACAAAATAAGATGATACTCAATCTGAGCTTTTAATTTTATATTGTTATTCTGCTTCATTTCAATTTAAATATACTTAATTTTTTATACTCAATAAAATGTACTTAAATTTTATTTTAATAGTAATTTTCATGTATAAACATGATTTTTAAATGTTTATAAGAAATATGACCAAAGGCAAGAAATCTTTAAAAAAATATGCAGTATCACCCTAAAGAGTTACGTTCAATTGTCAATGTTTCAGAAGACAAGAAACAACCTCTGCAACAAAACAAACCAAAAGAAAACAACATTTAATAATTAGGTCAATGACTTCCAGGAAAATCCACATGTTATTTGGGACAGAAACATATATTAATAGACTACTATTAAGTATTACTAAAAATGGAAGACGAAAAAAATTAAGATTATTGAAAAATATTTTCATAGAGGTAAAAGCATGGGTGGGGGGAACTTCTGACAATTAAAATTTTACTTTGATAGACTTAATGAAAATGTAATTAGAAGGGAATAAAGTAATTATGGAAAAAATAATAAAGAAGAATAATGTAACATGACTTTTATATAGCTTTATAAGAAATTTGTTTTAAACTTTTAGAATAAAATATACTTCTCCTATATTTGTATACATACAAAAAAAGTGAAACAATTTATTCTGTGAAAACTCACCAAAAATTATCTGATGTCATGTCTGATCATATCAAATTTATCACATCATCATCTGAAAATATCTTATAAGAAATAAACTGTAAATCATGGTTTTATTGAACTTGAGCTCAGAGGTATCTCTCATGGTGTCTTATGGTAATTACTGAACTTATAAAGATACTAAAAAAGATTGTGTCATTTATTTTCTGATGAAATTTATAGAAAATCAATCCAATTAATAGTTTATAATTATGCAGAATGCTAAGGCTAAATGGCTACTAGATAAACAGCTGTTTCTTCATAAGATATCCAAGTGTTATTTTTTTTTCCCCTAGACTGTCAGGCCTAGGAGTAAATACTAAATCTATTAGCTGTCTCCACTCATAAACCAAACCAAACTAATACAAACATATTAGATGAGGAGAGGAAATGTAGTAAAAATACTGGCTGGGTCTTATGGTTGGGATGAGTGATTTTATAAGATAATATGGGGATAATTTTATTCTAGGATTTTATTTTTGGCCTAATATAGGAATGTTTAAAAAAGGCTTTTCTATGCAAATTAGAAATTTATACTTGAGATTAAAAGTTTAGAAGGGGGAGGACCTTAAAGCTAAGTTACCAATAAGACAATGAATAATTCAGAAGAGAACACTACTCTTTTACTGAGTGCCCAAGATGCCAATTTCCATGAAGTCTTGATTTATATATATGTACGTTATACACATACACATGTATGTTTTCTAACAGTTATTTTTTAAGCTTTTGAGATAATTTTAGACTTACAGAGGAGTTGTAAAAATAGTAGAGTTCTTGTATACTCTGCGCCCACCACCCACCTTGCCCTTATATTAACATCTTACATAACAATAGAACATTTGTCAAAATTAAGAAATTAACCTTGATATAATACTAAGTAAAGCAGGAAGTCTAAAAAGTAGAGATTTTAGTCTTTTCACTAACATACTTTTACTGTTCCAAGACCCAGCCTTGCATTTAGCTGTCATGTCTATGTTATGTCTTCCAGTCTGTGACAGTGAATCACAACAGGGGACACCTGATGTTGTAATGTATTTCCGGTGTTGTTAACCTTGATCACTGTGCTAAGGTGGTGTCTGCTAGGATTCACTACTGTAAACTTACTGTGTTTTCCTTGTAATTATTGAATATTTGCTGGAGATACCCTGAGACTATGCAAATGTCCCATTTCTGCTTAAACTTTTGCTTATTTTACTATCCATTGGCAGATCTTGCTTGTGACAGTTTACTACTGTGGTGTTTCTAATGGTGATTTTCTATTTCTCCCATCCTTCTATATTTATTATTGGAATTCTTCTGTAAAGAAAAGTTGTCACTTCTGGATTTATGTTTTTAACTATAATAAGATATTCAGGATAAGTATAGATTTAGAACTTAAAGATAAAAACTGTTAAATCATCAGTTAAAACATTCGCAATACGCAATATCAAAGAAAACTAAGTTGGTAATCTATCTCCAGAAAATATATGAACTTTAAGAAGGAAAATAGTATTTATGATTTGCAGAATTGGTTCAACTTTTGACTTCACATTGACTTTGGACTGAATTCAAAGTTTTCTTGAAATTTCACATCTGGACATTTTAAAGTGTCTACATTTGTATTTCTTTGGGGATCATTTTGTCAAAGTCTTGAATAAAGTTACCCAGTCCTGGTATGATAAATAAAAAAAAAATAAACATAATTTAATAAAAAAGAATGAGACATGATTATGTGTAATTATAGTGGCCCGTTGAACATTTAAAGTTTAAAATGATTATCAAGAGAGGGCTAATTCAGGAGTCAACAAGGATTGGTCTAATATAGAAGTGCAGAAAGGAATAAACTTCATAAAGACAATGTTCTATAATGGATGTGCTGTAATGGATGCTATTTACCTAGTATACTAGCACACCTTTGTACTACCTGGCCATCTCTATTATTGATTCTGAAGCATCATTATTGTTACTAGAATATGAACCCCTCCAGGAAAATGTATATAAGTGGCCATAGGATTAGAAATGAAATCTTATCCAAAATAACTAAAATTCAATGCAGAAAAATAGATATTTATTAACATGTAACTTCTGTTTTCTCATGGATTTATCAGTCATCACCTTGATGCTTTATACTTAGAAACAATTACTTAATAAAAAGCCTGTCAAAAAGGGAGTCACTCCTGCTTTTTGTTTGGTATGAATGTTCCATGTGGCTACTTCTGCATGTTCACTTCACATCTTTTATCTTGTATTTAAAAATTTCTGTTTGAGGATTTAGAAGCAGATTTTAGAAGCAATGAGAAATGAGAAAACCAAGTGAAGCCTCCTCTTATCTCTGTCCCCTTCTACTCTGTCCAGTCCCACCCATGGCATGCATCCTAATTTATGCTAAAGAAGAAGTGTTAGTTTTAAGTACAAAGTTCTGAAACAACTGAGGTCCTCAGTTTACCTTGGTGAAAATAATTCTACATGCTCAAGAGATAAGGGATGTTATATGCTCTCTGAAACATTTTTAGTAGTAAGATGTAGAATGAGAGAAGTAAAATAATTCCATTTGAAAATCCTCTTTTTAAGTTATAGTCTTTAAGACAGTGTCTGCATTGATAGTATCCTGGCATTTCCTGTTGCCTATTTCCTCAGTCAAAAAATTAAAGTTGAGAGGTTAAAAAAAGACATGGTAAAAAGTATAAACATACACAGAACAAATTTATGTATTTATAGGTTATCACGAATTTTATAAAGAAAATAAGGTAAAGCTGAAAATATGCTTACCATTTGAGGAGAAGATATTGCTGCATCGTGTAGGTACTGTGTGGCCACTGAAGAAACATTTTCTGGTATATGTTATACATCCCAAGTAACAGTTTATTTTTCCTATAGTAAACAAAACATCTGCATTTATAAGCAGAAGGACATGATATTTATACCTTGCATATAATAATAGAGAAGTTTCCACAAAAAATAGGATAAATGTTTGTTTGGCTTTTTATGTTTACTACGTAAATTTCTGTTTAACAAATCTTTGTCTTTATCTCATCAAGATCAGAAATCTCTCTAAATGTGATCTGTAGATTTTACATATGTATATAAATTGTCCTTTATACTTTGAACTAATGCGATCAATAAAAAACATAAAAAATTAAAAGTTTGAAATAACCATAAATATATTAAAGATACTGAAATATTGATTCACTGTTAAGAGTTAAGAGCATAAAGTTTAAAATGTAATTGTTGAATGAATTTACAGAATTGGTTTTTCAAATTGCAGGCTTTCTTAAGACAGGATCATTATCAAAATACTAGAAATTATCAAAAACCAACAGCAAGAGTAAATTAAATAGTAAGTCCTTCTCGCTTAGACTTAATTAGCTTACAGGTGTCTTTCATATGATCTACATGTCTGACTTTGCCTTATTTACTTGTAAGCTCTTTATATACTGATAGGCCTCTCTGTCTTAGAAAGCTTGATAAATGCAGAGACCTTATCTGTCCTATAACTTACTTTACTTCCAACATCCAGAAAAGCATCAGTGTTATTTCCTCCACAGTCTATGGTCTGAACAACTACACAAATGTATACAAACCCTTAAATGGCTTGCTATCTCATTTAGGATATAAACTCTAACCCTCAGCACCACCTCCATGGCCTCAACTGTTTTGGCTTCTGCCTTTGTTTTAATCTTACTCTCTCCAGTTCCCCACAGACACACTGAGCCAAGACACACCAGCACTGTACTCAAAGCACAAACGCACTGAGTGTAACATTCTTAAGTTCTTGCTGTTTGCACTCTTCCTGGAGTGCTATACTCCCAGACATCCCCATGATTAGAGCTTCTCTTTGACTCAGGCCTCCACACCAACACCATCTTATCAGAGAGGCATTACCTACCACCTCATATAAAAGCACAATTCCCCCTGTTCACTGTGCAAGGTTTCCTCACCCTGTCTTACTGTACTTCTTGATGGTTATGTCCAACAGACATTTACATATTTAGTTAATTGTCCTTTAATTTTTAGACCCTATCTTCTGTTTGAGATTTTATTCATTTCAAACTCTGTAGGTCATGAAAGAGCATATCATAGGCATTCAAATAAATGTTTGTTAAAAGAAGAAATAAATGACTGGATAATTATCAGAAGAATTCCTCAAGGAAACACACTGGTAGTCCCGAGAATTCCCCAGGTGTCTTCTCAAGAGAATATTCTGTATCTTTTGCTTGGCTAATTACTGCTTCAGACTACAAGACTGGTATTCTACTGGACAGAACCTACTCTACAGACAGAATTTATTCTGCTTCTCAGTACAGTTGGCTACTACGAACACATTAATATCAGAAAGAAGACTCCTATCCAAAAGTGAGGCAATAACAAATGCTGGCAAGGATATGGGGGAAAGGGAACCCTCATATGCTGCCGGTAGGAATGTAAATTAGTGCAACCACTATGGTGAACAGTTTGGAGGTTCCTCAAAAAACTTTAAAGAAAGACCTATAATATGATGCAGCAATCCCATTGCTGGGTATATATCCCCCAAAGAAAGGAAATCAGTAGATTGAAGAGGTACCTGCACTCTTATGTTTGTTGCAGCACTGCTCACAATAACTAAGATTTGAAAGCAACCTCAGTGTCCATTAACAGGTGAATGGATAAAGAAAATGTGGCATTTATACACAATGGATTACTATTCAGTCAAAAGGAAAAAAAAAAAAATGAGATTCTGTCATTTGCAAAAATATGGATGGAACTGAAGGTCATTATTTAAGTGGAATAAGCCGGGCATGAAATGACAACCATTGAATGTTCTTAATTATTTGTGGGATCTAAAAATCAAAATAATTGAACTAATGGAGATAGAGAATAGAAGGATGGTTACCGGAGTCTGGGAAGGGTAGTGGGGCGTGGGGGAGGGAGGTGGGATGATTAATTAGTGCAAAAAATACTTACAAAGAATGAATAAGACCTAGTATTTGCTGGCATAACAGGGGGATAATAGTCAATACTAATTTAATTGTACATTTAAAACTAAGATAGTATAACTGGATTGTTTCTAACAAAAAGAATAAATGCTTGAGGGGATGGATACCCGATTGTCAATAATGTGATTATGCATTGTGAGTACATACCTGTACCAAAATATCTCATGTACCTCATAAATGTATACGCCTATTATGTACCCACTAAAATTAAAAAAAAAATGAAAAAAAAAAGAAAGAGGACTTCCATTGCTACTTCAATCACTCCTACCTCTTTTTTAAGCTTGACAATAGAACAGAGATTAGATTTTGGCATTTGATATTAGTTTACTGATGATTGAATAATAATCAATAGGACATAAAATACGCAGAAGACTACTGAATTTGACTATATTTAGAATACGAATTATTTGAATATGGTTGTCTGTTTGTTTGTTTTGAGATGGAGTCTTGCTCTGTCACCCATGCTGCAGTGCAGTGGTGCAATCTAGGCTCAGTGCAACCCTCTGCCTCCTGGGTTCAAGTGATACTGGCACTTGATACTCCCAAGTAGCTGGGATAATATTGTTTTTATTATTATCCCTGAAGCTATCTGTTATATTTACTGTTTACTAGCATCTATACATTAATAGTTGTACCACTTCATGAACAATGCTAGAATCTTACAATATTTTGGCTCACTTACCACCCTACTGACTTTTGTACTATTTTTGTCAAGTATTTAAATGTTACATATATTTTTTACCCCCCAAAGAGTTATGATTTTTACTTTAAACAGGAATTTATTTACATTTACATTAATACCTTCTCTGTTGTGCTTTTCTTTCTTGAAACTGGGATTATTTTCCTTTAGCCAGATAAAGTTCATTTAATATTGTTATTATTACTGATTTATTGGCAATTTTATCTCTCTTTCTGAAAACCACTGTATATTGCTTCTTTCAGTTAATAATATTTTAGTGGGATAAGATTATAGATAGGTCATTAGTTTTCTTTGAGCAGTTTAAAAATTATCTTTTGATTTCCCCAATTTCTATTAAAAGTCAGCTTTTGCTCTTATTTTTTCTCTTCTAGAAAAAATTTCCTTGCCACTCAAGCTATTTTTAATATTTTTGTCATTGGATTTTAGCAGTTTTACCATGTGATGTTTTAAATGCTTATTTCTGTGAATTTGCACTGCTTGACATATATAATGTTTCACAATTATTTTGCTTGAAGTCTGTTTCCAAGTCTCTTTGGAATACGCAGGCCAATATTTCTACAAAATTACTGCATTCTCCTTTCATTTTTATTCTGAAACTCGAATTTGCATGTATATTAGATCATTTCACCTTATTTAACGTGTGCTCTTTCTATGTTGCTCATCTTTTTATAATTTCTTTCTGTACTTTAATCCGTATATTTTTTCTGACCTCTTCCAGTTCACTAATTTTCTCTTTTTCTGTGTTTAATCTATTGTCAAACCTATTTCTCCAATTCTAAGTTTATGTATGGTATATTTCAGTTTAAGAATACCCACTTGATTCATTTTTACCAATTCTAGTTTTTTGGTTAACATTCTTTCTTGAATACATTAAATTTGGTAATTATAGACCATTGGAGTCTAATGACTTCAGTATCTGAATCTCCTATGGTTTTACTTTTTGTAAACTATTCCTTGTATTTTAATCATTCATCCCTGTTTTCTATGTGTGGTAGTACACATATTTTATTTGAATTTCAAATATTCTGTATGAGAAAATGTTAAGATGCTAAATGACAGTATATTCCTCCAGAAAGAATTTACTTTTCTGATGAAACTGTGCTACTGGCAGGTCATCTTAATCTAATGAAGACTTAGTTTAAGATTTTGTGAGGAATGCTCTTTCTCTGGTTTGCTCTTTCTCTTCTTTTATCAACTTTTATTTTAGACTTAGAGTGTACATGTGCAGGTTTACTACAAAGGTATATTTGGTAATGCTGAGATTTGGAGTACAGGTGAGTCCATCATTCAGATAGTGAGCATAGTACCCATAGGTGGTTTTTCAGCTCTTGCATCTCCTCTCTCTCTCTCCCCTCTACTGATAATTAATGTCTATTGTTCCTATCTTGATGTCTACGTGTGTCCAACGTTTAGTTCCCACTTATAAACGAGAACATGTGGTATTTGGTTAGTTTACTTAGAGTCATGGCTACCGGATGCATCCATGTTGCTGCATGGATATGATTTTGGTCTCTTTCATGGCTGCATAGTATTTCATGGTGTATATGTACCACATTTTCTTTATCAAATCCATCACAGATGGGCACCTGGATTGATTCCATGTGTTTGCTATTTTGAGCAGTGCTGTGATGAAAATATGGGTGCATGTATCTTTTTGGTAGAATAGTTTATTTTCCTTTAGGCATATACTCAGTAATGAGATTGCTGGGTCAAATGGTAGTTCAACTCTTAGTTCTTTGAGAAATAGCCTAACTTTTCCATAGGGACTCGACTAATTTATGTTACCACAAACAATGTATAAGCTAAGTCCTCAAAAGAAATTGCAACAAAAACAAAAATTGACAAGTGGGGCCTAATTAAGCTAACACATTTCTGTACAGCAAGAAACTATCAACAGAGTAAACAGACAACCTCCAGAATGGGAGAAAACATTTGCAAACTATGAACCGGACAAAGGTCTAATATCCAGAATCTATAAGGAATTTAAACAAATCAACATGCAAAAATCAAATAACTCCATCAAAAAGTGGGCAAAGGATATGCTTTTACTCTCAACTTAAAGACTGGAATGCTTCCTAAGACTATTTACTTCTTCAGGCTCTGAACTTTCAACACTACTTCTTTAGCATTAGTAGATATAGGAATTTCTGTTCAGACCCTTAGCACGTTGCCAGCTCCTTTCTTATTTTGTTTCAGGTCACAAAACTGCAAGTTGGCAATCACATTGAGAAAATGTTTCACGCAAAATATTGGGTTAAGACTCTATCTTATCTTGTATGTTGGCCACTTGAGTCCTAGCTGCTTTGGCACACAAAACTCTAAACCCTGTCTCTCCAAACCAGCAAACCCTAAGCCACCTCTTTTTAATTGACCTCTATTTCCAGCACAGTGAATTGGAAATTGTCAGAGAGAAACATGAGTTTACTTTACTGTTTATTTTCTCTTTTGGAATTTAATCTCCCTTATTTCATCTTCTTCTATGTTTAGTCTATTATTAAACCTATCTCTAAAGTTCTAAAGGTGCATATTATATATTTCTGTTTGAGATTATCCATGTGATTCACTTTCACAAGTTCCAGTTTGTTAGCTGTCTTGGTCTTCTCTGACATGTTTAAAGAGTATTTTTTTGTTGTTGTTTGGGTAGTTGGTTTTGTATTTTATTGAGATTGTATTATTTTTTTCTCCATGAGAGTTTGTCAGATACAAGACATTCTGTTATTTCCAGAGGTAACTTGGCTTTAAATAGCATTTTATATCAGTCATTAAGTCTCCAGTCCACATTTTACTAGAGAAATAACAAACTGTGGTGTAATATAGTTCTACTAAAACAGACCTCTTGAACATTTAGTCTAAACATTTCCATTCTTTTAAACTTTGACTTGTATTTTTCCAAAAAACACATATTGATATAAATTTTTATATTTGTGTTGTTAAAGAATATAATATAGTGTTTTCTCCAGATATATAAAGTAAATAAATGTTACAGAAAGATAATGGTACATATAATTGTAAGCTACTAGTTTTTTTAACTTATGTCTATTAAGGTCTTAAATATTCTCGGGTTCTACTCTTATCCAAAGTACACTGGTACATATGTCTTTATCTGTACCTATAATCTATATTTTTTCTTCTCCTTTTATTAATGCAATTTCTTTATAGAATTTAGTCAAGGAACTCTGAAACGTATAGACTCACTTCCACTCTATTTTTTCCTTAAGAATGCCATCTCTTATTTTGGAACTAAGGTCAAGCTTGGGAATGTAATGCTAATCTTTTGCATGACTTTCTCTGCATGACTACCAAGTTGCTAGGGAGGAAAAATATCAAAGCAACAAAGCAGATCAATGGTATTAGATATGAAAGGAAAATCCTCTTTCCAGACTCCCTAGAAAATCAGACACCATGTCAGGATTAAGTTGATACCTGATAAAGGAGAAAGTTATTGAAGTGAATTTCTCACATAATAAGTTTTATCATCTTCTGATTTCATTTTTTCTCTTAGAATAAAATAATTGAATTTCAGCTAAATAATACTTCTTGACCTTCAGAGAAAATATGAATCAAAGCAAATAAATATATAGTTAAAATGGTGGACACACTCACTGATAATGATTAATCAGGCTTTATAATTCATGTCTCGCTAAGTTAATTAATCCTACAGTTTGCACGCTCTATCTTTAGTATTTCTTTCAACGCTTTCCTTCTAAGGCCTAATATATCTTTCTCTGTAAAAGTAGGCACAACTTAATCATCCACATACAAGCAATCTTATATTGAATCTATAGTCATATATACAAACGTCCTGCACACACACTCACTCCTACTCGTAAGCACGCCTCACATCACATGTTCCACATCACGCCACTCACCTTCTCTCACTATCCACCTGCCTAGTATGCACACACACACTCACACCTCACAAACACTCACACGCACTCGCTCTGCACGCGCAACACTCTTCGATTCTGTTTCCAATTACGAATGTTTCATTAAATTTAATTTACAACATTTTCCGCCTCAATCTCTTAAAAAAAAAAAAAGCCAATAGAAGTAACATTTGATTTTGATTAAGGATGCAGTCTATTAAAACTCTGTTTGCTCCTTTCTGATGCATTGATCATAATTATCTTGTCATATGTCACTAAAGGCAGTGACAAGGTGGTAATGAAGCTTTGCAAGTTTAAAATAAAATCTTTCTTATTATTAAGCCTGTGAATTCTGGAGCTTTTAGTTAAGTATGAAAAATACTCTTAATAATAATTGAAACAAATAAAATCTAATGTTAAAAACTTGAAAATCACAGCACTTTGCTTTGGAAGACATGGTGCTATTCATGTATGTATTAATAATGCTTTCTCATACCCAGTACAAGGCACAGCATATGGTACTCACTAAACACTTAATTGTAGAATTTAAATTAAAGCAGATTTTAGGCAGGTGAAGCTGAGACATGGGTGACAATACAAGAGATGCAAATCAGAGGTTCCAGATTTTGTGTCCATTTACACAAGCTGACATAGTTCTAAGCAGGTTTCAATTGCAGGGAGGT
The DNA here is from genome assembly GCF_001698545.2 of Rhinopithecus bieti. Lineage (NCBI taxonomy): Eukaryota > Metazoa > Chordata > Mammalia > Primates > Cercopithecidae > Rhinopithecus > Rhinopithecus bieti. The sequence continues at coordinate 38,296 of NW_016807931.1, forward strand.
CAGTTAGAGTAAACAGCTATGCTGGTAAGAAAGTTCAGTAGGTAGCAAGAGTGGCACTCATTTTTAAAAAATCAGATTATTTTCTCTCTGCCCTTATTTTCTATTTATTGATGGATATAGGAATTCTAGATCCACAGTTATTGAATTTATACGAAAAAATACATGTCTGAAGAGTAATGCCCATTTGAATTGAATCATAAACAAGAGTCCACTATTTTATTACCTCATATATTGAGGTTTGCCTACTAAGGGTTTTCAATTAATTTTCAAGTTGAACTGGATATCAATTATTACTTGTATATATATATATTTAATTCTGAGGTTTCTAATAATGATTTGTTCAATATTAATTTCATATGGAACAGAGAGAGTGGTAAATGGGATCACATATTAAAATTCAATTCAGAATACAGAGAAAAGCAATACATTTGCGGAAAATACATATCTGTGTCTAAATAAGTTATGGTGGAACAATAATGCAAGTTGGTTAATTAACAGCATTGACTAAAAACTAAGCTTCTCATGGAAAATAACTATTATATAGACTTTACCTATTTATGTTACTCAGCTAAACTTTCCTATAATTCTTTCCAAAACCTTTATTTGGTGACTAAACTGTGGTTACCACAGTGATTTAATGATAAATTCGTCAGATAACTCTAAATATAATTATTATATTATGATATGAAAAATAATATGGCAAAATGAATTAATGTAGTTGATAACATGGACACTTCTAAATCCCTATGTGATTATTAGAATCACTAAAGGAAATTTTATGAGATGCAGATACCAGAGCCACACTCAAAATATGCAGAATTTATTATAATTTGTCTTGGGACAAGCATCAATATTTTATTTTAAAGCTCCCCAGTATGTCCCCTGGTAGAGACCTACTGATTTGACTGATGGAGCTCAGTAAATGCAACAAAAGTATAGAAAGCAAATTTAACATTTGTTAAGTCAGGAAAGAAAAAAAATAAATTATTATAATAAACTCATGGATTTGTAGAGTTAAAAACTCCTTAACTGGAAGGAAAAAGTCTATTCTATCCAGCAGGGAGAGACAATTATTCCTCGTTAAATCTCTCAAAACTCTCTATTGTTTATTTTGTTTTCTTTTGATATGTGGCTTAATAATGCATTTGGACATATGAAGAATTAGTTTTCTGCTGACAAGAGTAGGAATTATAGATTTAGGTTAGAAGAAAGAGTTTGGTCAACTGTGAGAAACAATATATAATATGTATATTTGAGAACTTTAAAATTATAATTGAGTGTATGTATAGGAGATTAAATAATATTTATATAATGATATATAATGATTTAATCATTTATATAATCATTAAATGATATCTTTTCTGGGTCTTTGTAACTATATTTTTAACTAAAATTATAATATAATAAAATGTCAACAAATATAATTTTTTCCAAGATTTTAAAAACAGATTGATACTAAATAAGAATTCATTAAAATTTAAAATTGATTCATCTTATTAGACATCCCTTTTACTCTTGCATTCTTGCACCCTTTCGCTGTTTTCTTAAACATAATTTTAAAAATAGCAGTATTTTAATTAATAAAAAAGAATAGAAAAGGAGCTATACAACATAAGAGAAAGGCTATTTTCCTTAAACTGACACAAATATGAAATATTTTAGTAGAAAGCATGCTACTTGTGAGAAAGACACACAGGCATATGCCACATGTAATGTGCAAACTAAATATGTTGATCAAGAAGAATATAATGCATGTATCGCTCACCTATTAAGGATACAAAACCTTAAAAAATGTCATCTCTGAAATTTGTATAATTCTCATTTCAAATACAAGACAGCCTGAGGTTATGTAGCTGATAATTAGTGAAGCTGATGAAGCTAAGACTGATATCTAAAAGTAACTAAGGAATCTGTTTATCTGACAGGTTCTGGAGATTAGGATGTGGACATCTTTGGGAGGCTATTTTATAGCCTAACATAGCTTCGTTTGGGTAACAGAGACTTACTCAGGTTACCTCCCCTTGAAAATTGGGGAAAAACTTAAAGGGAGGTGTCAATTGATAAGATAAAAGGTCTAAGAAAAACAAGAATCTCAGTCACACAAGAATACAGAATTAGACTGATGAAAAAACAAGAATCATAGCACAGCTTCACTTAAAGATAC
>NW_016807931.1:40659-62128 GCF_001698545.2 Rhinopithecus bieti
GCCTAGCTAATTTTTGTATTTTTAGTAGAGATGGGGTTTCACCATGTTGGCCAGGATGATCTCGATCTCTTGACCTCATGATCCGTCCACCTCGGCCTCCCAAAGTGCTGGGATTACAGGCATGAGCCACTGATATAACAAATTTCAAATTCAAACTAAAATTTTAGAAAATGCCTTCTTACATTTGTGTTTTACCTTCATTTGAGTGAATTAAATAATTTTGAAACATCAAAGTATTTTAAAAATATTTATCTTTAAAACATTGTTTTCAGACAGTGTTGGGAAAAAGAAAGACTTTCAACACATTTGAGACTTAAAAGAAGGCAGTGTTTTAAAGTCCGCCGGTTGTGTCATTCAATTATTCTATAAAATTGAGATGATAATCAAGGCAACAATTTGAGATTAATGACTTCAAGTATCAGGTGTGTTTTCAAACTAGGAAGCATTTTAAACATTATTAAAAGTGAGAAAGACACACAGGCATATGCCACATGTAATGTGCAAACTAAATATGTTGATCAAGAAGAATATAATGCATGTATCGCTCACCTATTAAGGATACAAAACCTTAAAAAATGTCATCTCTGAAATTTGTATAATTCTCATTTCAAATACAAGACAGCCTGAGGTTATGTAGCTGATAATTAGTGAAGCTGATGAAGCTAAGACTGATATCTAAAAGTAACTAAGGAATCTGTTTATCTGACAGGTTCTGGAGATTAGGATGTGGACATCTTTGGGAGGCTATTTTATAGCCTAACATAGCTTCGTTTGGGTAACAGAGACTTACTCAGGTTACCTCCCCTTGAAAATTGGGGAAAACTTAAAGGGAGGTGTCAATTGATAAGATAAAAGGTCTAAGAAAAACAAGAATCTCAGTCACACAAGAATACAGAATTAGACTGATGAAAAAACAAGAATCATAGCACAGCTTCACTTAAAGATACTGGAACTGGACATTCTTTCCAAACCCAAGGCAGCTCTGAAGACCTCAGCATAGGAAGTTTGTGGAACTCTACTTTAGACTCTGCAATAATGTCTCTTCCAAATTGCCTTTGTGTTTTTATGTATACTCCCTATTCACATACCAACTTATTTTTTACGCTAATCCTGCATCCATTTCATGGTTCATGATTATCCAAAACTTTGAATTTTTATTATTTTAACGGATGTGCCAATAATTATTTTTTTTTTTGCCAGTGACTCTCACCATTAACCCTAAGCTTTTGCTCATGTTATGACCTACCCAATTCATTCCAGCTTTCTTGGAACATTTTTTTCTTAGTGTCATTCATGAGAACTCTTTGTTAGAATTGCCGAGAATGACTATTAAAAATACAGCTTCCTGAATCTAGCCACCAGAATCAGAGGACAGCGGTGGGCCCGGGATCTGACTTTTAAATAAGCTTCCCAAATAATTCCTATACCCAGCAAAAATTAAGAAAACATATGCCTGAGATTCACTTGGCTATTCCTACTATACTTGTTTAAGTAAAATTTGTTTTTCACAAATTGGCCAAAAATTGAGTGTCTGCCAAGCTTCTTTATTTACTGTTCTTAAATCAGCAAGGGACTGAATCAATATGCTTTTCTAGCAAATATTTTAAAAGGAAATTTATTGGAAATTTTATTCAATCAGTTATTGTCTATTAATCTATCCATCTATATTTCTATATCCCACTATGTGTCACTCTCTGTTCCCAATTTTGGGAAAACTTCAAGGAAAAACATAATGTTGGGAAATGGTAAATAAAGTCTAATTGTAGGTAAGAGCTATGATATCACTAAGGATAAATGATCATGGCAGTAGAAATACCCTATACCAACTTCCTTTAATCGAGTGGTTAAGTTAATGAAAAATAGCACTTTTGAGTCCAGGTCATGAATTCCTAATTCTATCCAGCCCAGCCTTCTCAGATTTAGTCCAAAAGAACACTAGTGTATGAGTAAATTCAGGGAGCTGTAATATTGAGAGACTTGGCCAATTTGGGCCTGGGACATGCCTTTCTGCATGTTATATTAAGGAAGAGGTCATTGGCCTCAGCCAAGAGGCAACGACCATGCCTGGAGCAGGAGCCAAAGTCCTAGCCAAGTAGTGTAAGAACTATCAGACATAGAATTGTGCCATGGCAACAGTGGGGAAAGTAACAGTGACCAACTTTGGGATGTATGGGTTTCAACTGTGACACAAGGCTGTGGCTATGTTAGAATATATGATTTATGATAACATATAATATATATTATATCCATATATAAATATGTACATTTGTATATAGATATATATTTTTCCAAATAAGTATGAAACACACAATAAATAGTCACAGAGTAAATGAAGTAAAAGGTATTCACTCGACCTCATTTTACTGATTTTCTCCTGAAGTTTAAAAAAATTTCCAGCAAACTTTTTTTTTTTTTTGAGACGGAGTCTTGCTCTGTCGCCTGGGCTGGAGTGCAGTGGCCGGATCTCAGCTCACTGCAAGCTCCGCCTCCCGGGTTTACGCCATTCTCCTGCCTCAGCCTCCCGAGTAGCTGGGACTACAGGCGCCCGCCACCTCGCCCGGCTAGTTTTTTGTATTTTAGTAGAGACGGGGTTTCACCGTGTTAGCCAGGATGGTCTCGATCTCCTGACCTCGTGATCCGCCCGTCTCAGCCTCCCAAAGTGCTGGGATTACAGGCTTGAGCCACCACGCCCGGCTCCAGCAAACTTTTTATTCTTAATTTTGTACATGACACCTGATGACATGTGTCCATCAAATCAGAGTGTACCTGATATATAAGCATTAATTTGATTTCCATGTTAAAGCTAAATTATACACTTAAAAAGAAAAAATAACTTTGAAAACCAACCCCATAACACAAACTTCACTAATTCAGATAATCCTCTTCATTACTAAAAGAATATATGTAGTAAGTCCAAAGCTTGTTTTACTTTCTACATTTCTAATATTTTGAGTGGGCACATGTGAGAAATGGAATGTAGTTTTTACTATTCATTACCTAGTCATTAATATTCATGAGTGAATTAGTAAAGAATTCAGATATAACAATAATAAAATTATTTTTTCTTAAAATTGTCTTTTGCAGTAAAGAGTCCCATTAGTTTTGTTCCTCTAGTCAACAAATTAAATTATTTCATTTTAGTAGTAATGACTATGCTGTTAATATTTGATGTTTGTTGGAAACTTGTAACTCAGCTTCATCTAAGGTATTATCATTTCAGAGAACTGAAAAAAACAGATGTCTTTGTCTGGTTTTTTGTTGCTATAACAGACTACCACAGTCTGGGTAATTTTCAAAGAAAAGAAATGTATTTCTCAGAGTTCTGGAGGCTGGAAATCCAATATCCACTTGCTGGCATCTGGTGAGGGCCTTCTTGCTACATTGTCCCATGGCAGAAGGTATAACATGAGGAGAGAATACCCAAGAGAGGGAAGAAGTGGCAAAACTCATCCTTTTGTAAATGACCCAGTCTGGAGGTAACTAACTCACTATTAAAATTATTAAGGCATTAATTTATTTATTAGGCCAAGCCTTACGGCCTGCTTACATCTTAACAGTCCTATCTCTCAACACTGTTGCATTAGGGATTAAGTTTCCATCAAATAAATGTTGGAGAACACATTCAAACCATAGCAATAATCTATATAGATTCTGGGGTTCAGGATTGTGATATAATTTCTATCATGGCACTATGTCCAATAAATCCTTAAAAAACTTCATAATTTCGAAAAGTAGTTTGAATCTTAAAATAAAATTGTTATATTTAAATCTGCATGTTTATTAAAAATATTTTATGACTCATTAACAACAAATCATAAATGATTATTTTCTTAATGACAGATGTTTTAGCTCTTCATGAGATTTTATGTCCAATTAAATATTACAGATCCATACAAAATATAAAATGACAAAGTTAGTATTATAAAAAAGTTTATGAGAAAAAAGTCTAATTATTAATACACATTCATGAACTACTCAACAAGAATAGCAAAGGAAAACAAAAACAATACTCTAGTGCTTACATGCTTATAAATGGGAAACATTAATCTATAAGTATTAAATGTCTTCCATGAAACATTTAAAATTACATAGCTATCTGCAATTCTAAAATACAAAAGTTCTGAAAACTGAAAGAGTTTTGTAAATATGCAGCACTCACTTGGCATGCTTACTACACTGAGGTGAGATATTTATATTGATATTTTAAATATTGATAAAACTCAATATAAATCCATTTTAGAGTAACTTTTCATGTTTTGCTACAGGAATAGTAATGTGTTGATTATAGACTGATACTTCAGACTCTGCAGGGTGTTTATGCAATATTTGGCATACACATACTTAAATATTTTAAAAAGCTGAGCAATTCTGAATTATGAATCACAACCGGCTGCAATAGTTTGTGGATTTGTAGTAGGAATTATACAATTAAATAATCTGTAAAATATAACCACAACTGTAATAAACAATACATTTGTAATTGTTATTATAGTATTTTAAAATTCCATTAAAATAGTGAAAAAATACTCCTCAAACAGGTACTATTAAGTCCCAATAACAAGAGCATGACCCAGATAATTCAATAAACTCCTGGATTGTTTGCCAAAGATTTCCAATTCCAGCAGAAAATTCAATGTGTGTGGGTTTGTGTGTTTATTCACCTGGATTATTAAAATGGTGAGGCAGATGAAAATATACAAAGTATTGTGGATAAAACACAATTTGGAGGAAGTAGATAAAGACAAACACAAAGTAAAATAACTTGCTTAACTATTCACATTATATTGGATAGAAAATTTGAGACAGAAAATGAATAATACAAAATGAAAGTGGCTTTGCATATGAACAGGAGAAAAAGAATGAAGAGCTTTGTATTCACAAAACCAACTCAATTATATAAGGAAAACTCAAAATAGGAAGAAAATTGTAACTGTGATAATCACTTCTATTTAATATATCAGAAGTAACTTAATATTAGGGAGAGTGGGCTTACAAGATGGAAAAGAGCATGCTTAAGAGTCTTATTGAGGGAAAGAACTGTGGCCATTTTTTAAAATCTTAAAATATTCTATTTTAATATTTTGTTTTATTAGAATTTAATGTGTTGTTACAGGTAGAGTATCAATAACATTTTATTTTTTATTTTTTATTATTATTTTAAGTTCTGGGATACGTGTGCTGAACCTGCAGGTTTGTTCCATAGGTATACATGTGCCGTGATGGTTTGCTTCACCAATTAACCCATAATCTAGGTTTTCAGCCCCTCATCCATTAGGTATTTGTCCTAATGCTCTCCCACCCCTTGCCCCACAACACCTGACAGGCCCCACAGGCCCCAGTGTGTGATGTTCCCCAACCTGTGTGCATGTGTTCTCATTGTTCAACTCCCACTTTTTTTTAAAATTTTTTATTTTATTTTATTTTATTTTGAGACGGAGTCTCGCTCTGTTGCCCAGGCTAGAGTGCAGCGGCCGGATCTCAGCTCACTGCAAGCTCTGCCTCACGGGTTTACGCCATTCTCCTGCCTCAGACTCCCGAGTAGCTGGGACTACAGGCGTCTGCCACCACGCCCGGCTAGTTTTTGGTATTTTTTAGTAGAGACGGGGTTTCACCGTGTTAGCCAGGATGGTCTCAATCTCCTGACCTTGTGATCCGCCTGTCTCGGCCTCCCAAAGTGCTGGGATTACAGGCTTGAGCCACCGTGCCCGGCCCAACTCCCACTTATGAGTGGAGAACATGTGGTGTTTGGTTTTCTGTTTCAGTGTTAGTTTTCTAGAATGATGCTTCCATCTTCATCCACGTCCCTACAAAGGACATGAACCCATTCTTCTTATGACTGCATAGTATTCCATGGTGTATATGTGCCACATTTTCTTTATCCAGTCTATCACTTATGGGCATTAGGATTGGTTCCAAGTCTTTGCTATTGTAAAAAGTGCTGCAATAATTATAAATTAGAGTGATTTATAATCCTTTGGGTATATGCCCAGTAATGGGATTGCTAGGTCAAATGATATTTCTGGTTCTAGATCCTTGAGGAATCACCACACTGTCTTCCACAATGGTTGAACTAATTTACACTTTCCCCAGTAGTTTAAAAGCATTCCTATTTCTCTGCATTGTCACCATCATCTGTTGTTTCCAGACTTTTTAATGATCACCATTCTAACTGACATGAGATGGTATCTCACTGTGGTTTTGACTTGCATTTCTCTAATAAGCAGTGATGATTTTTTTTCATGTTTGCTGACCTCATGAATGTCTTCTTTTAATAAATGTCTGTTCATATCCTTCACCCGCTTTTTGATGGTGTTGTTTGTTTTTTTTTCTTGCACATTTGTTTAAGTTCCTTGTAGATTCTGGATATTAGACCTTTGTCAAACAGATAGATTGCAAAAATTTTCTCCTATTCTGTAGGTTGCCTGTTTACTCTGATAATAGTTTATTTTGCTGAGTAGAAGCTCTTTAATTTAATTAGATCCCATTTGTCAATATAGTAATACAAACTACCATCAGAGGATACTATAAACACCTCTGTGCAATTAAACTAGAAAATCTAGAAGAAATGGATAAATTCCTGGACAAGTATACCCTTCCAAGAGTAACAGGAAGAAGTCGAATCCCTGAATAGACCAATAACAAGTTCTAAAATTGAGGCAGTAAATAGCAGCCTACCAACTAAAAAAAGACCAGAACCAGATGGATTCACAGCCGAATTCTGCTGTAGGTACAAAGAGGAGCTGGTACCATTACTTCTGAAACTATTCCAAACAATAGAAAAGAAGAACTCCTCCCTAACTCATTTTATGAGGCCAGCATCATCCTGTTACCAAAACCTCACAGAGACACAACAAAAAAACAAAATTTCAGGCCAATAGCCTTGATGAACATCGATGTGAAAATCCTCAATAAAATACTGGCAAACCAAATCCAGCAGCACATCAAAAATCTTATTCACCACAATCAAGTTGGCTTCATCCCTGGGATGCAAGGCTGGTTCAACATATGCAAATCAATAAATGTAATGCATCACATAAACAGAACCAATGACAAAAACACATGATTATCTCAACAGATGCAGAAAAGACCTTCGATATAATTCAACACGTCTTCATGCTAAAGACTCTCAATAAACTAGGTACTGATGGAATGTATTTTTATTCTGTAAATGTTTCACTACCATTTAATTACAGGAGAATTAAGTATTTTGAAGAAATAGTCAATAAGTCATAATTTTATTTAGTTGTCAAATAGATTAGTTCTTTTCTCAGAAATTATTAATTACACAAATGGGACCATATGAACACATTTTGCTAGGTGAATATAGGCCAATTTTATTATAGCAGAAATCATTTACATTTGTCATAATATCCTAATTACTCAAAACTTTGATATTCTTTATTAAAATGAATTCTCTTTGTCCATTCTGCTATTGGTTTTTGAATAAACACATTACTCAAAAGGTATACCGGAGTTCATCAGATGATCACTTTTCTAGTAACATTAATGTAAATCCTAATACATTTTTAATCCTCCAGCAAATTTTTAACTCTTACCTAAAACTGAATAAGGTATAAAAACACCTTTACTTTACTCAGTCTTTTACGTAGCCAACTGTTATTGATCAATAAGCCAGTCAGTAACCTTGGTTTTATCTTATCATTAAATAGATTTATCACATATATTTTTATCCATGTTGATAAGAATATGCCCTAGGTAGGTAAGTAAAATAAAAGGAACATTTTATACTTGGTATATGATAGGAAAATTCACATTTAAAATACATAGCTTTAGTGTCTTGGAAATAGCCAATGAGGTACATGCTAGCTCCATTTTCTGACTGTGTTCCTGGATATTAGTCAGGGTCAAATCTTCTTTTAGATTAGAGCAAGTTCCCTATAATTTGACTTTCTATTTTCATATTAAAGGGAAATTTACCTTTTATGGTATCTGAAAAAAGAAATCCTTTAAACAGCTACACTTCTGACAAGTTGACTAAAGCAGCAAGCAACACAAACTTGAAAAAAAACAACATCTTAAGTAAATTGCTACTTTAGGGTATTCTGATTACTCCAGTGAACTCTTTGGATAAGGATGCTACAAGACCCTCTAAACTAGATCTATTCCTCTCCAACTTTTATATGCATGCAAATCATCTGGGGATCTTGCCAAAGAGAAGGTGCTAATTTAGTAGGTCTGGAGTGGGACCCAAGGGTCTGTAGTTCCAATAAATTCACAGGTGATCCCAATGCCAGCCACTGGTCTGGGGGCCATATTGGCTCCCAAGGTTCTACAGCATTGCATCTCACACTTTGGTGTTAGCTTGTGGATGCTGATATTATTCCTCTGAAAATTCTGAGGAATAATTAGTTTGTGGCAAGACCTTGGCATTGAGATTTTTAAAGTTTCTTCAGGTAATCTAATGGACAAGAGGTTGAGAACCAGTACTCAAGAGTGAAGCAATAATTTAGAACATTTCACAACTTCTGAGAAGTTCTGGTTACCAAATTATAAAAGTTCTACTTCAGGGCTCTGGAGGCCTGGAACTTGTATACCTTTAATGGTTGCCTTGCAAACAAGAATACTTCTAAAGCCTGAGCACGGTCTTGAAATAAAAGCATGCTTTGGGCAAATAATACTTTTAATTGAGACAAATTGACCCTTAGGATCAAGCTATTAATGCCCATTGTTCCTTCTCTATCATTAGCAGACATCAGTAGGTGGATCAGCATAAAAGTAGCAAATGAATACTTTGTGTGGTAATAACTGTACTAAATCTGAATATTTCTTGAAACCATTTGCACAACTTTAATGTACCTGTGATTTAGACATCTCCTTTGAGTGCAATTTTAAACTATTGCTCCCTGGGTTTAGGAACCTCTATGTGGTTTATGACCCAGTTAGTTTAAATTGATTCTTTCCCTATGTACCCAATTAGCAATTATGGTTTTCAGAGCCCAAAGCGGGGAGGTGTGTGTTGATGGTAGAGAATCAAAGTCATTAAATACAAAACACAAACAAAACAAAATGAAAACAAAACCAACTTAGCCACCTCAGGAAAATATACTGTAAAGGTTGTTGGTTAAATTATTTGAACCACTATTTTGTTTTATATAGCAAGTTTATCTATTTTTAAACCTTCAATACATGACAGTGTCAATCGACAGTGGAATGCTTACGTTTGTCTATAATACAACTTCCTTTCTCTTTCCCTGCACTTAGCCAAGTGTTGATTCTGACATTCCCTTTCTTCAGAAGACTGGGACTTTCTCATGCTTTCATGCTCTAAGCCCTATTTTCAGGTAAAGTATAAAATTACTATTAATACATGTAAAGTGTGCAACCTGGGGATTATTACGACATCTTGTATTACTTGAATCCAATAATTTTAAAATTTGAGCCAAACAAATTAATTTCAATGAGTATAAAATGAGGCATCATTAATAGCTATGGAAACCATCTGGCATAAAGCGAACTTTCAACATTATTGATCTTGGACTTAATCCATGTACTTATCGAAGCCTGTCTGTGGTCCATAACATACGGTGTTATTTGGAGGGAAACCCTGCATATTACAATTCAGACTGAACTCTCCATTTTTCAGCCCTAGCATTGCTCCCCTACTCCCAATATAAAAACATAACCGGGCTGTCTCAAGGTAGCTGGGGCAGATTCAAAACAAACAAATAAACTGAACACTAAGGGAGATGGGGCAATGGGATGTATTGGTTTGCTAGAACTGCCGTAACAAAATACCACAAATTGGTGGCTTTAGCAACAGAAATGTATTGTCTCATGGTTCTGAAAGCTAGAAATCTGAGAAAAAACTTCTATTTGAAGTTGACAGGGTGTTGACAGGGTTGGCTTCTTCTGAGGGAGGAATCTGTTGGCCTCTCTCCTGGCTTTTGGTGGCTTGCTGATAACTTTGATGTTCCCTGGCTTGTAGTTGCATCACCCTGATCTCTGCTTGATGTTCACACGCAGCTCTCCCTATATTTGTGTCTGTCTCCAAATGTCTTTTTTGTAACACCAGTCATTTGGGATTAGGACCTGCCCTAATGACCTCATTTTAACTTGAAGACCTTTGTAAAGACTTTGTTTCCAAATAAGGTCACAACGTGAAGTACAATTTGTAAAGATTAGGGCTTCAACATATGAATTTTGGAGGGGCACAATTCAACCTGTAACACAAAGCAGACTTTTTGGGGTCAGGTGATAGGGGGAACATTCAATTATGAGAGCAAAAGAAGACTAAGAATCCAGTTTTTATGATGATAACTATATACACCTGAACTTCCACTGGCATCTTGATCAAAAAGAGGTTTACTACTAACTAGCATTCATAAACCACTTTGTGCATGGAATGCCCTCTTCTAAGTGTTCTACTTCAGCAGTTCCCAAACATTTTGGCACCAGGGACTGGTTTTGTGGAAGATAATTTTTCCACGGATGGGGGCTGGGGCAGGAATGGAAACCCAACACCATTAGTTATATCCTCATAAGGAGCACACAACCTAGATTCCTCACATGCACAGTTCAAAGTAGGGTTTGTGCTCTCATGAGAATATATTGGTGCCACTGATCTGACACCTGGATTGGTGCCACTGATCCAGGAGATGGAATTCAGGCAGTAATGATCCTGGCCCACTGCTCACCTACTGCTGTGTGGCCTGGTTTCTCACAGACCAGGGAACACTACAGGTCCGTGGCCCAGCAGTGGTTGGGGATCCCTGCTCTACTTCATCTGCTTAACACAGTCATAATAGGAGCTCATTGTAAAGAGGGGGAAACTGAGACACAGAGAAATTAAGTAATTTTCTCAGGGTCACAGAGTGGAGGAAGAGTCAAACCCAGAGTTTGATTCTAGAGGTTTCATTTTTAGCCACAGTAGGAGACTAGGTGAACTATTTGCCTCCACAGAAAGGAGATGGATCTTGATTGAGTGGTGAGTGGTTTCAAAAGTTTTCTGCTAGACATCACTGCCTGTTACCTTGTTTATTTTCTACCGTTTAACAGAGACTAAATATTTAATACTAATGAAATCCTCTTTTCAGCTAAATGTATGTGGTATAGATTTTGTCTGATTTATTTAGGACTCATTTAATAAAAGTGAAACTAAAGTGTGAGTAACATGAAGACCTCTGCAGAAACCACAAAGTAGAACGATGCTTAAAAAGGGTCGTGTTGCATTGAATTTTTAAAAATGCATGACACTGAGAAAAGAGAAAACAAAGATATTTAACCTCTTTAGAGAGAATACAGGTAATTGTGAAATCAGTTAACAGGGAATTTAAACCACTTCCTTTGTAGTGAGAACGGCAGATTCAAGGCAAGAACATAATACCCAGAAGGGTCTTTGTTGGTTATGGGAATAATTATTCTCCTTGATACGCCAGCAGTATTTTCTCCCTTAATGTCTATAGTTCAGTTAGAATCACTCATGTAGAGATCAGTTAAAGGCGCCACTGAACACATGGTAAAGAGAGATTTGAAGGCATTTCTTCAGAGGCAGGAAAGCTCATGACAGAATAACAGGAGAGTTTCTAATGAAAGGGAGATGGGAATTGTCAAATAATTGCATGTCCGCAGAGTTGGCAAATGTTCCACTAGATCCCTTTGGGAATCCAGGCCTGCAAAGAAGGGAGAACATGCATTTTGGCAGGTCACAAGCCTAGGAAGAGACATGAAAAGACAAAATAGCAAAACATAGCAAAATAATGCAAGTAAATCCACAAAGCAATAATAGCATTACTAGTTGCCTTTCTTATCCCAAGTGGTTTGTTCTTTTCTTCTCTTAAACAATATTCATGATAAACATTTACGTTAGCTCCTGGATGTTGTTGTTCTGTTTTTCACTTAATCAAGTCAAAGAATCTATAATAGAAGCTGGCTTTGTAACATTCACAGGCATGAGTGGGAAGAGGACAGAAGCATGGTTTAGAAGAGAAAAAACATATTTTAATGGATGAAGTATGAGAGTCAGGGTAGGAAACAGTTTGCTCTTAAGTAAAGAAGCAGCTAACAAAATACATACAGGAAGGTAAAGGTGAGGCAGAGTTCAGGCAAATACGTAAGAACCATGTGTTTGAAAATCCTGCAAATACAGAAAACTGCCCTGCCAAGTATCCAGACAAACAGAAACCTGAGAATCTGCTAGAAATAAAGGAGCGAGGCATAGCAGCAGGAGAAAACAGGAAGTTACCATTAACAGAGAAAGACCTTAATAAGTGAGCAGAGGCCTGCTTTAGCCCAGAACTTACATTTGTTTCCTGTGGATCAGGAAGTAATCTACAAGAATAGCTGGCCTGAGGCTCGTAGGTGGAGAGAATTAAGAGCATTACATTAGTAAAACAATTTAGAGAAACAAAAAATACCTGTTTGCAGAACTTTTTTTCTTTGAAATAAATAGAACACATTTACTCTCATATATTAAGGCTCTCTTAACCTTTATCCACAAGTATGATTTGAAAAGGGGAGAAGACTATATAGTTTCAAAAGGCGATTTTAATGAAGAAGCCATGTGTAAATTAAACACCAGTTTCATGGCAAACATTCTCAACAAACAGACTAAAATATAAGTGAGATCTCATCACTCCATTTTGGCTGTTTTCTCTGGTGGACTCCAGGGAGAAGGGGTTTATTACTTTGGGTTGTTCTTAACCTGAAACCATCCTGTGAGGCACAGTTCAGGGTTCCACTATAGTCACACTCATTTTCAAATATGTTATGTTCAGGTCCCAATATGTTGTTTCACTAAACTAGAAACTAGTTCATTATAATCTGCTAACATAAGAGGGAGGGGGCAGAAACCTGATGGCAGCATAAAGGTAAATTGAAAGATGATGAAATATTTAGAGTATTACTGTATTTTAAAAGTTGGTACTTTACAGGTTAAGCAAAGGCACAATTGATATATTTAGTATTCTTTACGATTGCATATTTTACTTTAGTAAAATTGATGTTATCAATATACTCTCCTAGACCCAGACTACTATATATTATAGTAGCTATGATTATAAAATATATACAAAATAGCTAGAATAATAAAACACCAACTAATGAAGGAAATAAAATAAACCATGTCACAATTCTCATCATCTATATTGAAAGCTATGAGGTAGTGGAATATGTATAGAATGCAAAAGGCAAAATAATTATGGATAAAAAATATTACATGCAGCAAAGATAGCATTCTTCTGTCACAGCAAAAGAGAGATGGTTTTAAGATATTAAAGGATTTTGGATCTCAATCACTAACACATGTCATCTGAGTAATTTAGAAACTACCTGTCCCAGAATGGGATCCTTGCAAAGCAGACTTTGAGATGTAGATTCACCTGTGAGAAAAGTATTGGTGAATATTTTCACAACCTGTGCATTGTGAAGGAAGCAGGATTGGGCAAAGGAGGAGGCTGAATTGTAATGCTTTTGTAATATAGGCTTCCACTATTTGATTCATGTTTTTTACATATTGGGGAATAGCACCATATAAAGTTCTTTAAAATGTGTACTATTATGTCCTAGAAAATGATGTTTTATTTAATTGACTCCCTTCAAAATTAGGTTACATCACTTTATCAGACCACTTATGAGTGGTACCATATATATGATATAAAAGTGGATTCTGTGATCCTGGGGCCTCAGCTGCACCTCCTTTGTGGTAAAGGAGTTCCATATCTTATTCAATTATATCTACATTCCTACATTAAACATTCTTAAGCCCTCCAAAGTGCTGGTGAAAGTTAATACATTATTTAAAGATTTTTCACATTTTGTATCAATTCTTCTGGATCCAGTCACATATCATTAGCCCAAGTTTGCTTAACCTTAATCTTCCAATCTTTCTCCTTTCAGGTCCCTGACCAAGCCTTTGGCCAAGAGTGTGTATATATTCTAACCACTTCTAGTTTCATACAAGATTGATCCCCAAGTAAAATGCCCAAACTCTATCCATTAGGAGAATTTTCCCTTACCATTCTCTTTCAAGCCCACCCTTGAGTGGGAGTATTTGGCAGCTATATTCCTGTATAGCTACCATATATTTTTGACTTGCACCACTTACAGAGTCAAGTTATCCATGAACTAAGCTTTCAGTGTTCCTCTTCTGTCATCTGGTCATACATGATCTCATGTATGGTCATAGCTATGACATGAGAGAGAGAGATTTTGGTGCAAGCTTGGTGGAGGACATGAGGTTCTGGGCTGCGAGTTTTTGAAACTCGCTTGCTCTCTCCAATCCTGCTTGTGCGAAATTAAAGATGTACCATTTATACCTGATAATGGATTATTACTATACTACTTATATCATGGGTTTGACAGAAGCTGGCTAATGAGGGGAAGCTCTGTCCAACTCTGCAAGTCTTTATTGTGATTCTACATGTGACGTCTTTTCCAATAACTTATATTCCGATTTCGTAGGTTCCTTTATGTATACCACTAATGTCAGTATGGGCCAATTAGCAAAGCCACTTGCTCAGCAGTTTGGATTTGCAGCAGAGCCTTTTTCTATTCTGAGTCTCACTCCTGTATTATTCAGCTCAGGCTTCCTAACAAAATATTATAGACTGCGTGACTTAAACAGCCTCAGTTCTGGAGGGTGTGACATCCAGGATCAGAGTTCCAGCAAAGTAAGTTTCCTTCTGAGAGCTATTTTCTTGGCTTGTGGGTGACTGCTATCTCTTTGTATGCTCATAGGACCTCTTCTTTGTGCACCTGCAGATAGAAAGACAGAGAGAGAGAGGGAGAGAACAAGCTGTCTGGTACGTCTTCTTATAAGGACAATTCTGCTGAATCAAAGTCTCACCCTTATGAGTTCATTTAACCTAGATTGTTTCCTTAGAGGACCCATCTTCATATACATCCACAGTAAGGGTTAGGGCTTCAACATATACATTTTGGGAAGATATGATTTTCAGTAACAACTCATTTTCTGTCTTCTGATGTAAGGCCCAGAGAAGTACTCACAATTATAGAATATTCTGTCTCTAGAACCTGAAGAGGCCAACTTAGGTACTATTACTGCTTATTAGTAGTGGAAGGTTCAAAATACACCAGATGGTTCTTTACTTTGAAGGGTGTGCCCAAGTATGTCCCAAACTATTAACTCCCTAAAATCTTTACTTATGTGGTAGAGGTTCCTAAATCATCATAGGACTTAGCTCAAACTCTAGGTAGCACATATGTCTTCCCAAGACCTCAATGTCTGGCTCATCCAATGTGGTTAACACAATTTCAATGATAGAGCATGCTAACATATTGAGAGATATCAAATAATCCAAAATTGTTTGAGCTATATTATGATAGAGGAAAAAAACAAGAATTAACATAGGAATGTGATGAAACCTAAAACTCTAAATATATGTGATTGTCCTTTTCATGTGAATGTTTACTGTTTCTTATCTTATTTAAATGGAGACAGGGTGAAGGTCATCACCCATGTATCCTGTAGGTCATCAAGATTAGTCATTTTATCAGAATCTAATGTTTTATTATTTGTATATATTTGCTGGAGTTGGGACTCCACTTTGCTTTTCCACTAGTCTTACAAAAATCCTTACTCTACATTCAAGGGTTCAAAGAAATGCTTAAGTCAACCTTCAGGTATGTCATATTTCAATGATTTATTCAGAGAATGGCTAAGTGGTCACTGGGTGAAAGTGAAGAGGTGGTGGGATTGCTGTAAGCTGGACCCAGATCAGTATTGCATTTATTATCAGGTTCTCATACACTTTAACCCTAATGTGTAGGAGGATAGGGGGATGAGGGTGAGGGTGAGTATAAGAAGACCTCAGTTCTCTGAATATCAATTTAAATTCAGACTGTGAGTCAAAAAGCCTTTGGAATGTTCAAGTTTTTGCTTTTCCCAGTGTACACTTACACTCTCCGTACCACAGAGATTAATAAGAATACCGATAGAATACAATGGTTCTAGTGGCAAAAGAGAGATGCAGCCAAGAAGGATCCCTCTCAATGTATAAAGAGATGAGAGATATCATAAACAAGCGGCATATTCTTTCTTTCAAAGATGGAACTAATTGACAGAAAAAGAGCTCTGGTGCCCAGGAGGAAATACCTTGCAGATTCCCCCTAAGCTGGCAGGTATCTTAGTTAGCTTAGTTTGCTATAATAAAGTATCAGAGACTTGGGTGACTTAGAAACAAAAAAAACTTATTTTTAATGGTCTGAAGTCTGATATCAGTGTGCCACATGGTTGGGTTCTTGTGAGGCCCTCTTCCAGGTTTCACACTATTGACTTCTTATATACTCATATGGCAGAAGGGGAGCTAGCTGGACTTTTCTTATAAGAACACTGATTCCAACCATGAAGGCTCTATTCTCATGACATAATAATCTTCCTAGGACTTACTTCTAAAGACCATTACACAGGGATTAGGGCTTCAATGTATGAATTTAGGGCAGGGGGTACACAGACATTCAGTTAATTGCAGCCCAGTGACTGGGTTATATTAAATGCATATAAAAAATAAAACAAGTACTATGCTGTTTTGGTTACCATAGCCTTGTAGTATAGTTTGAAGTCAGGTAGCGAGATGCCTCCAGTTTTGTTCTTTTTGCTTAGGATTGTCTTGGCTATGTGGGCTCTTTTTTAGTTCCAAATGAACTTTAAAGTAGTTTTTTTTTTTTCTCTAATTCTGTGAAGAAAGTCAATGGTAGCTTGATGGGGATACCACTGAATGTATAAATTACTTTGAGCAGTATGTCCATTTTCAGGATATTGATTCTTCCTATCCATGACCATGGAATGTTTTTCCATTTCTATGTGTCCTCTCTTACTTCCTTGAGCAATGGTTTGTAGTTCCCTTTGAAGAGGTCCTTCATGTCCGTTGTAAGCTGTATTCCTAGGTATTTTATTCTCTTTGTAGCAACAGTGAATGGGAGTTTAGTCATGATTTGGCTCTCTGTTTGTCTGTTATTGGTGTATAGGAATGCTTGTGATTTTTGCACACTGATTTTGTATTCTGAGACTTTGCTGAAGTTGCTTATCAGGTTAAGATTTTGGGCCAGGACAATGGGGTTTTCTAAATATACAATTTTGTCATCTACAAACAGGGACACTTTGACTTCCTCTCTTCTTATTTGAATATGCTTTATTTCTTTCTCGTGCCAGATTATTCTGGCCAGAACTTCCAATACTATGTTGAAAAGGAGTGGTGAGAGAGGGCATCCTTGTCTTGTGCTGGTTTTCAAAGGGAATGCTTCCAGTTTTGCCCACTCAGTATGATATTGGCTGTGGGTTTGCCATAAATAGCTCTTACTATTTTGAGATACGTTCCATCAATACCTAGTTTATAGAGAGTTTTTAGCATGATGGGATGTTGAATTTTATCAAAGGCCTTTTCTGCATCTATTGAGATAGTCATGTGGTTTTTGTCATTGTTTATGTTTAAGTGACGAATTGCATTTATTCATTTCCATGTGTTGAACCAGCCTTGCATCCCAGGGATGAAGCCAACTTGATCGTCGTGGATAAGCTTTTTGATATGTTGCTGGATTCTGTTTGCCAGTATTTTATTGAGGATTTTAGCATAGATGCTCATCAGGGATGTTGGCCTGAAATTTTCTTTTGGTTGGGTCTCTGCGAGGTTTTGGTAACAGGATGATGCTGACCTCATAAAATGAGTTAGGAAGGAGTCCCTCTTTTTCTGTTGGTTGGAATAGTTTCAGAAAGAATGGTACCAGCTACTCTTTGTACCTCTGGTAGAATTTGGCTCTGAATCCTTCTGGTCCTGATACCAAAACAGATATATAGACAAATGAAACAGAACAGAGGTCTCAGAAATAATGCCACACATTTATAACCATCTGTTCTTTGACAGACCTGACAAAAACAAGCAATGGAGAAAGGATTCACTATTTAACAAATGGTGTTGGAAAAACTGGCTAGCCATATGCAAAAAAATGAAACTGGACCCCTTCTTTATACCTTATACATAATTAACTCAAGATGGGTTAAAGACTTAAACATAAGACCTAAAACCATTAAGAGCCTAGAAGAAAACCTAGGCAATACCATTCAGGACATAGGCATGGACAAATACTTCATAACTGAAACACCAAAAGCAATGGCAACAAGACAAAATTGGCAAGTAGGATCTAATTAACTAAAGAGCTTCTGCACAGCAAAAGAAACAGTCATCAGAGTGAACAGGCAACTTACAGAATGGGAGAAAATTTTTGCAATCTATCCATCTGAGAAAGGGCTAATATCCAGAATCTGCAAAGAATTGAATACATTTACAAGAAAAAAAAAAACCGCTATCAAAAACTGGGCAAGGGGTATCAACAGACACTTCTCAAAAGAAGACATTTATGTGGCCAACAAACATAAGAAAAAAAGCTCATCGTCGCTCATCATTAGAGAAATGCAAATCAAAACCACAATGAGACACCATCTCATGCCAGTTAGAATGGTGAACATTAAAAAGTCAGGAAACAACAGATGATGGAGAGGATGTGGAGAAATAGGAACACTTTTACACTATTGGTGAAAGTCTAAATTAGTTCAAGCATTGTGCAAGACAGTGTGGCGATTCCTCATGGATCTAGAACCAGAAATATCATTTGACTCAGCAATTCCATTACTGGGTTTATACCCAAAGGATTATAAATCATTCTACTAAAAAGGCACATGCACACGTATTCTTCTTGCAGCACTATTCACAATAGGAAAGACTCGGAACCAAAGCAAATGTCCATCAATGATGGACTGAATAAAGAAAATGTGACACATATACACCATGGAGTACTATGTAGCCATAAAAAATAGGTTCATGTCCTTTGCAGGGACATGGATGAAGCTGGAAACCATCATTCTCAGCAAATTAACACAGAAGCAGAAAATCAAACACCACATGTTCTCATTCATAAGTGGGAGTTGAACAATGAGAACATATGGGCACAGGGAAGGGAACATCAACACCAAGGCCTGTCGGGGGCTGGGGGGCTATTGGGAGGGATAGCATTAGGAGAAATACCTAATGTAGACGACAGGTTGATGGGTTCAGTAAACCACCATGGCACGTGTATACCTATGTAACAAACCTGCATGTTCTGCACATGTATCCCAGAACTTAAAGCACAACGAAAAAAAAATCCAAACCACAAAAGAAAAAAAAAATTGAAATGAAACATGTATAGCTAGCATGGAATGAAAAAATGAAGAACAGCTGAGTTTCAAAACTGGAGCTGGCACAGAGACTTGTTCAGGAAGGAAGCAAGTACTCAAAGTGTATCTCTCAGGGGCCATCTGATCATATGTATATCTCACTAGGAATCTTGTCTCCTCTCATTCCTTTTCTACTCACTTAAATAAAAATATCTTGTAGAGAAGATCTTTTTTTTTTTTTTTTTATTTTATTTTATTCTATTTATTTTTTAAATTATACTTTAAGTTCTGGGATACATGTGCAGAACGTATGCACATGCCATAGTGGTTTGCTGCACCCCTCAACCCGTCACCTACACTGGATATTTCTCCTAATGCTATCTCTCCCCTTACCCCTCACACCCTGAAAAGCCCCAGTGTGTCATGTTTGCCTCCCTGTGTCCATGCATTCTCATTGTTCAGCTTCCACATATGAATGAGAACATGCAGTGTTTGGTTTTCTGTTCCAGTGTTAGTTTTCTAGAATGATGGTTCCATCTTCATCCATGTCCCTGAAAAGGACATGAACTCATTCTTTTTTATGGCTACATAGTATTCCCTGGTATATATGTGACACACTTTCTTTATCCAGTCTATCATTAATGGGCATGAGGGCTGGTTCCAAGTCTTTGCTATTGTAAATAGTGCTGCAATAAAGATACGTGTGCGTGTGTCTTCATAGTAGAATGATTTATAATCCTTTGTGTATATACCCATTAATTGGATTGCTGGGTCAAATGGAATGTCTGGTTCTAGATCCTTGAGGAATTGCCACAATGTCTTCCACAATGCTTGAACTAATTTACACTCCCACCAACAGTGTAAGTGTTCCTATTTATCCACATCCTCTCCAGCATCTGTTGTTTCCTGACATTTTAATGATTGCCATTCTAACTGGCATGAGATGGTATCTCATTGTGGTTTTGATTTGCATTTCTCTAATATCTGTGATGATGAGCTTTTTTTTCATGTTTGTTGGCCACATAAATATCTTCTTTTGAGAAGTGTCTGTTCATATCCTTTGCCCACTTTTCGATGGCGTTGTTTGTTTTTTCTTGTAAATTTGTTTAAGTTCTTTGCAGACTATGGATATTTGTCAGATGGATAGATGGCAACATTTTTCTCCCATTCTGTAGGTTGCCTGTTCACTCAGATGATAGTTTGTTTTGCTGTGCAGAAGCTCTTTAGTTTAATTAGATCCCATTTGTCAATTTTGTCTTCTGTTGCCATTGCTTTTGGTGTTTCAGTTATGAAGTCTTTGCCCATGCCTATGTCCTGAATGGTATTGCCTAGGTTTTCTTCTAGGGTTTTTATGGTTTTAGGTCTTATGTATAAGTCTTTCAATAGATGCAGAAAAGGCCTTCGATAAAACTCAACACCCCTTCATGCCAAAAATTCTCAATAAAATAGGTATTGATGGAATGTATCTCAAAATAATGAGAACTATTTATGACAAATCCACAGCCAATATCATACTGAATGGGCAAAAGCTGGAAGCATTACCTTTGAAAGCTGGCAGAGGATAAGGATGCCCTCTCTCACCACTCCTATTTAACATAGTATTGGAAATTATGGCCAGGGTGATCAAGCAAGAGAAAGAAAGGAAAAGAGAAAGTCAAATTGTCTCTGTTTGCAGATGACATGATTGTATATATAGAAAACTCCATTGTCTCAGTCCAAAATCTCCTTAAGCTGTTAAGCAACTTCAGCAAAATCTCAGGATACAAAATCAGTGTTCAAAAATCACAAGCATTCCTATGTACCAATAATAGACAAGCAGAGAGCCAAATCATGAGTGAACTCTCATTCACAATTGCTACAAAGAGAATAAAACACCTAGGACTACAACTTACAAGGGATGTGAAGGACCTCTTCAAGGAGAACTAAAACCACTGCTCAAGGAAATAAGAAAAGACACAAACAAATGGAAAAACATTCAATGCTCATGGATAGGAAGAATCAATATCCTGAAAATGGCCATAGTGCTCAAAGTAATTTATAGATTCAGTGCTATTCCTATCAAGCTATCATTATTTACTTTCTTCACAGAGTTAGAAAAAACTACTTTAAGTTTCATATGGAATCAAAAAAGAACCCATATAGCCAAGACAATCCTAGTCAAAAAGAACAAAGCTGGAGGCATCATGCTACCTGACTTTAAACTATACTGCAAGGCTACAGTAACAAAGCATCACGGCACTGGTACCAAAGCCGATATATAAACCAATGGAACAGATCAGAGGCCTCAGAAATAATGCCACATATTTACATCCATCTGATCTTTGACAAATCTGACAAAACAAG
>NW_016807931.1:62238-77812 GCF_001698545.2 Rhinopithecus bieti
AAAAAAAAAAAAAAAAAAATTGAAACTGAAACTGGGCCCCTTCCTTACACCTTATACAAAGATCTTTATTTCTTTTAAGCTTCCTGCTAAATAATGCTAGGATGGTATCTCAGATCAGTAGACATTTATTTATATTTTCAAAGAAAACCTAGGCCCTTTCAAGGAGTAGAAAGAGCATGAATAAACTTATTGCATGATACTTGCCTCTTACAGGGCCACTAAAGATAGATAAACAGAAGAGCAAATATAAGTTGTATTATTGTTCTAACCTGAAAGAGAAATCCAAAAAGGCAAAGAGTATTGTTATGAAATATTCATCTCCATTCTTGTTAACATTCCTCAGACACAAAATGCTATTTTCTCTCCTTACCACAGAAAAGCAGTGGTATAATATAAAATCAATTTATCTGTTATTGAAATTAGTAAATTCTCCGAGGTTTTCTTTTTTATCAGAAATTACATAAATACTGCTTTTGAATGATAACTACTACTCTTCTATCATTTTAGAGGTTCACAACTAGGTAGGATGTTAGGTTTGAGTGAAGAAGTGTCACAACTGGGTAAGGAAAAATGTATATAAATAATTACTGCACTTTTAAGTCAGGATGGAGCATGTGATAAATGTGAAAAGCAAAGAAATGAAATTGTATTAAGAGGCTCTTCTTGTATTGAAAAGAAACACTTAGAAAATGCTTAAAATTCATGTAAGACAAGCTGCGTGCTATTATTTGATAAATTAAAGCAGTCATTTCTGATATTAACATTTTTTATAGCTATAAATAGTTTTCTTTTTTTTTTTTTTTTGTTAACTCCAAGGAGAGCAGGGTATTTTTTAAAATGTGTGTCCCACAGTGTATCTCAAAAGTGCTTACTAGTTAGACAAAAATCACAATAATCCTTAGATCCTAGGCTATCAGAAAGCTTTGTAGTCACCAAGAGACTTGCAATATATTTTTGGAATTATCTATGTCTTGCAGATGCTTTTAAGCCACAGAGAAAATTATATATTGGGGAATTTATATCCCATAAAGGATTGTGTAGGTGAGAAACTGGATTGCATGACTGACCATGATTTAGGTAAAATCCAAGTACACCACATTTGTGTGAGATCATCTGCCAGTCTCTGCATAGCAAGTACATTTTCACTCAACTTCCTATCCATGTTGGCTGAAGTGTTTCATCTGAGAGACATATGTGGGTCCCGGGGGCCTGATCCTAGGGGTCCAGCTAGAGGGAAATAAAGACAAAATGAATATTTAAGTTTTGGGGGCATTCTTAAATTGAGTCTCAGGAATTTTGTATTAAACTGCTTAGCTATTGTGGTAGAATAAAGTATTTCTAAGAAAACTAATATGCTTTTTTGTCAGAGGTTTTTGAAGTTATAGATAACAATGTAGTAACTACCTCTATCAGGGTATACGAAAAGGAAGAGAACAACAAATATTTCCCAAAACTCTAATAGATCAATATTTTCTTTTTTTTTTTTTTTTTTTTTNCAGGCGCCCGCCATCTCGCCCGGCTAGATTTTTGTATTTTTAGTAGAGACGGGGTTTCACCATGTTAGCCAGGATGGTCTCGATCTCCTGACCTCGTGATCCGCCCATCTCGGCCTCCCAAAGTGCTGGGATTACAGGCTTGAGCCACCGCGCCCGGCCTAGATCAATATTTTCATACCTCTGGTATTTAGTTAAAATTAAAAGGTATAGAGTTTTCCACATAATTATGAAAATGTCTTTTCATTAAAATAGGTATATATGTGTACTAGAAAAATTAAAAACATAAAATAAACAACTAAACAAATCTTTGGTGTATTTAGGTTAAGATAAATCTTGAGAACACTTTACTTTAAATAAATGAAATTCAAACACTAAGAATTACATTGATTTACTTGTTTGGTAAACAAAATCCACATTGTTGGGGGAGGGGAATAAAAATAAAACAACACTAAGTGTGCTGACTGTAAAATGATGTTTAAGTACTTGACAGGTTAATATGTATAAATCATCACTTACTCTTTAATTTTCAGTATAGTCATTGTTTTATGACTTTACATAAATATATAAAATAATGTTTTATAAACCTTGAAACTCAAGCATGGATAAAAATAAGCTACATAGCATATTCAAGGTCCCTTATCTTCAGATATCAAGCTGGTGGGAGGACACAGCAGTGGGAAAGGTAAGAGATAAGACTTATAGAAAATATGCAATGCTAATTTGGTCTGTCATCTTTGCCTAAAAACTCAAATCAGCAAGATCATTTACTAAAGAGAAAAACTGATTTTCTTTATTAAGTGAGAACAGGTGATTTTGATTTTGTACATTTCTTCTTAAACAGTTGCCTTGCCCCACCCTCCTTAACTTCTTGGTTTCTTTGTCAACACTATCTTATATCAAACATAATTATTTTTTAATTTCAACTTATTTTTCCATTCTATTTTCAGTTACATATCAAGTATAATTTATCCAACACTTTAACATGATTAGTTTATTTCCACTTTATTAGCAATACAAATTAAGCAGCATTTTGTTCAATATTTCTGCTACTACTAAGTATATTATTATGCAATATTTCTAGTCGTTTGAGGAAGTGTGGTTCTGTATTATTTAAGGTCCCAGTAGGAAACAGCACACTCAAAATGGAATGATTAGATGAGAGTTTATTAACAAAGAATCATTTCTAATGATGTAATCTCAGGAGAAACTGAAGAAAAAAATAATTCTTTTCTGTCACCCCAATCCCTGCCTGATAGGACAGGGAAGGAAAATTGCCAGAAATTGGAAACAAAAGACGTGTGTAGAGAAGGTCACCTTTGAGAGACCAAATCATTCTGCTGGGGACAAGGTCAACCAAGGTGACACCACAGAGAAGAAACAAGGGGGTTAAATACCCTGACTTCACTCTTCATCTTCTCCAGGATGAGCCTCTCTTAACTTTTTGGTAAGAATTATCCAAAACTTAGAAATTAAGCAAGAGAAAGACTGAGAATCTCTTCAATATCACATTGGGGTATTATTTAACTAGTCCTTGTAAGAATTATTTATTTCTTTAGGAGCATTGAGCAGAAATTGATCTTGCTATTTGCTGCTAATTATAGGCCCAGACTATGTGAATGGATGTTAAGTTGCAGATTTTTGTCTGGTGGAGATCAAGTTATTTTTGTCTGATAGCAAAGATAACCTGTAGTTGTATTTCCTTGTATGATGTTCTTACTGGTTTTCATTTTAATGAATGAGTTGACAAATATCATTGACACTTTTCTGCTCTGTTTTCCCTTTTTAACTGAACCTGATCAGAAATGAGGGGGCACAGCAGCCCTGTTAATGATCAGGTCAGTCTCACAGCACAAAGTAGGATGGAGACGGATGAATCATACATCTGAAAGAGCAAACGGAAGATATTCTACCAAGTTACAATTTTTGATCTGATATTATTTTTTCCTGAATATGACTAATGGAGTCATGAATACATTTTAAAAGTATTGTGAGTAGAGATTTTTGTGCAAAGAGATCATAGACACCACTAAAGCCCATGGGAGGAAGATAAAAATTATGACTTATTAGGAGAAAATCTTACAAATAGATAGTAAAATCTCTATTAAATATAAATACATTATAATATAATATAGTTATATATTGTATATAATAAATATTATGATACAAAATATATACCCTGCCTTCTGACTTGCCTCTCTGTTTCAGAGCAGAAACAGTAAATCCTAGGAAATAGGCCCCTTCTATATCATTTTCCTGAATTCATGATGCCTATTTTGTTAATGGTGAATAAGTTATATTACGACTTCTTTCTCTGAGATCCAAGTGAACCATAGTTTTTATTCTGATGCATCACTTATGTGGATTAAAGCTTTAGGTTTGTTCATTTCGAATGGTTTATTCAAGTCATTTGTAGGGTGTTTGATATATATGAATGCAATTCCTTTTTATAGGCCATTTATTATTTATAACATTTGCAGCATATTATATAGCGCACTTGTAGTGTGGAAGTAGTTGGTCTCTGAATTGTTCAGAGAGACTTAGAAAAATACACAGTAATGTAACTAAAGAAGGACCTCCATTTTTCTAGATAGTGTAAATTCTTTCCTCATAAGAAATATGTAAAAGAAGTTCACTTGGGTTTATATTTCACACAACTGCTTTATTTTTAAAAAGTTTATTTTAAATACTATTTTGACAATTTAGACTACTTGCTAATGTGGGTAACTTGTTGAATCTGTTATGCTTTCTATACCCATGGCACAATTCAGCTAGTAAAATAAGCCTACTTTTTGCTTTTGATGGATATGAGTGTCTTGAACCTCAGAATAGCATTCACCATAAAATGCTGTAATAACCTTTGTGCATAGAGAGACATTCACTCATTCTGAATAAATGATTAAATATAATAATATGCATAGTATATTTAAATAAGATAAACCTGAAAAACAGTACTAGATATTTCTAAATTGTTTTGAGACATGGGTTTTATTTTTATACTTTTTTCCAGACGAAACTAATTTATTCAAAATTACTTCAAAAATGTTTAGGAATATTTATTTTGTACAATATAACTGCACATGTGAATATAATATACGTGTACACATATATTGTATACTATACATATACAATATAAATGTAAATGTGAATGTTGACCTAGATATGAAATCAACCATTGTCTGTGGTGCTCTAGTATCTCTTTTAGTCAAGGAGAGTTAAAAATCAATATGTGGTCCTTAGGCTTACATAGCAGAATAGACTATCAATCTTTTCCAGTGCACATACTCTATAATCCAGTATATTTTTAATGCAATTTACTTTTAATTTACTTTATGCATTTGTCTGAAGTGCTTTGCATAAATTATGTACGATAATCAATACCTTGGGAAAAGTACTGAAAAAATAAAGAAGCAGAAACTCTCATACCATATTTCACATGCAAGCACTTTATTTCTAATATCCTTCTATAATGTCACGTGGACTATTCAATAACGGAGTCGAGGTATATGCTCATCTACATTTTGCATAGTAAGATTTATCTTCACTGCAAACTTTTTATAAAATTCTAAAAGTAGTTACATTTTACAAGGTGACTTATGTCAAAATCTGTCCCCTGCATATATCTAAGTTTACAAAATCTACCTGTCATCATATTCTCAATCCCCTTCACCAAGATTCCATGACAGAAATTGTAGGTATCAAAGTGCCTGTCTCAACATATTAGAAAACAGTATATTAGAACTATGGGCTCATAAATGTGGGACCATAAATATTTGGAAAGTTAGAATGAGGGAAAAACCAATGAGTGGTCACTAGAGTTGAGTAGTTAAGAGTTTTAAGTGGTTGATAATAGCACACATTAATTATTGAAGGACACTGTAGATCAGTTTCACAGGTGACACATACTTAGAAGAATATTTCCAACAGGTAATAGTGACATAGGAATAATATATAGCCTATACAAGAAACTCTTACAAAAATGCAAAAAAGAGAATAAGTATTAGGCAAAAGATATAAACATGTAGTTTATAGGAAAAGGGATACAGAACACTAACAAGAAAATAAATGTATATTTATAAGTGATACTACATTTTCCAAAAGTGCTAAATAAAACATTTATATCACTTTACTCATTTTAAATTTAAAAACCAGATTATGACAAATTTAAAGTTCTGGAATAAAAGAGGAAAGACTTTTAAACTTCATATTTCCTTGTGCCTTTGAATTGGGTGCAATCATCTTTATGTCAATTGGGAACATCTTAGGAAAATTAAAGATTGGCATACCCTGGGTTACAGTAATTTCATACCCAGGTAGAATGAAATATTGAGAAAATCTTATCTGGATTCTGAAAAGTATATATACATCAATATTAATTGGAGTGCTATTAAAGGTGGCTCAGCTCTGAAGACAATCTTGCTAAACTGGGACAGTTGATAGTAAAACACAGTGAATATAAACATGAAATATTTTGCTGTGTTTAGAAGTAACAAGTTGGAGATACATGTAGCAATATGAATGGATATTTAAATATCATATTTATGACAGCATTAAATGCTTCAAAACATAGGAATCTAACAAAATATGTACAGGATCACCATATAGGAAACAAATAAGCAGAAATCATTGAGAGGAATTAAATATTGAGATGACTTAGACTGACTCAGGTATATATCATAACCGTGGGTTGGAAACTCAATAGTAGAAATATTAAATTGACCTATATACTACTACAATCTCATACAAAGTCCATACATTTTAATTTATTGTTCTTTTTTGTGAAAATATATAAGCTGATTCTAAAAATTATATGTAAGTGAATAGGGCCAATACTAAGTAAAATAATGTGAATTTAGAATAATTTTGAATACATACTCTATTAGATGTTAAGACAATAAAATGTTATAATAATTAAAACCGTGTGGTATTATTGAAAGCCTTAATATACAGACTAACAGAAGAAAATAGAGTCCAGAAATCAACTTACACATATATGTTTTCCTCACTACAACAATTTGGCACTACAGTGCTGTGGAGTCAAAAAAATCTTTTCAACACACTTTGCTAGATCAACTTGGATCCATACGTCAGAGTAACGAATTTAACCCTCTGCCTCATAGCCTTATACTATATGTAAACAATAAATCCTAAATGTGAAGGGAATAATAATACATGCAGACACATGCACATAAACATGAACACACATTTTTTTCCCAGAAGAATATGTAAAAATCTGTCTTCTGAATTTCTGTAAGACTTCTTAAATAGGACAGAAAATTCACTAACCATAAAAAAACAAACTCATATATTATATGGTACTAAAATTAGGAACATCTGTTACTTAAAAGATGCAGTTAAACGTGGGAAAATTCAAATCATAAAAGTAGGAGAAGACATTTGACATGCACATATTTAACAAAATATTCATATCCAGAAAAAAATTAAAAGGCAACACTTATTAATGAGCCAGAGACTTGGACATGCACTTAAATGTACATGTAGATATCCAGTAGTTACATTAAAGGATTCCAGACTTCATTGATCATTTGGGAAATAAATATTATAAACAAAAAATTATAAAACAATACCAAATGTTGTCAAAAATCTAGAACAAGTGGAACACTTGCATATCTTCTGTTAAGAACAAAAAAGTAGCACAATTTTGGAATATTCTTTTAAAATACATATAAAGCTTAATATTTGCCTATCCTATTAACTAGCAATTCAACTGTTATATATAACAGAAATTCATTTATATGTTCACCAGAGGAGGAATGTTCATGCTGCCATGAAACAGAAATAACCCAAAGGTCTATAAACATTAGAATGGGTAAACATATTTTGGAGTAGTCATAAAATTATCTATGTAATTTTATATGTTGATGTATGTATAATTATGTATAATATTATACATGCAAATATGCATAAAAATGAAAATGAACAAGCAATTACTGCATTCAACAAAATAGATGACTACCACAAACATACTTTTTAGCAAAGGAAATCTGACACAAATGAGTCTAAACTGCAAACATCCCTAAAAATAAAAATAAATTGTATGTGCAATTTTGTATATGCAGTTAGTTGTTACGATAATGGTTACCTTTCAGAGGGTCAAATAACTGGGAAGCTATATGAAGCTGGCTTCTAGAGTGTTGCAATATCCTTTTTCTTCATCTTCATGCTGTTTACAGCATTATGTTTATTTTGAGAAAATTCATTAAGTTGTCCATTTATGTTACATATACTTCTCTAAAAGTATACTGCACTTTAATTTAAAAAGAAATGTTTATTTAAAGGCAGTGCTTTAGAAAATTGGAACACATGCATTCCTAGGGTAATGTAAAATGATACAGCTACTGTGGAAAACAGTACAGCAATTCCTCAAAAAATTAAGCATAGAGTTACCATGTGACCCAGAAATTCCGCTACTGGGTGTATACCTAAAAAAACTGAAGACAGGTATTTGAACAGATATTTGTACTCCCATGTTCATAGCAGTGTTATTCACAGCAGACAAAAGCTGGAAGCAATTAATGAATGAACAAAATGTGGCATATACGACATACAGTGAAATATTATTCACCCCTGTTGCAGAGCTTTTAAATTTCCCTTGCCTCAGAGGACCCCAGAAAAACTTAACATCAAAGTAAAAGGACCAGGGGAATATTGTTTAAAGAGCTGATTTGAAATAGTTAAGTAATTTGGTGATTTGTTATTAAAGACATGAGTGTATTTTCGTGTTGATGACTTTAGTTTGGGTATTTTCTAAGCAATATGTATAGAAAAGCCTACTTCGGTTAAAAAAATAGTGAATAGCAAAATTCTTGGAGCTTTATTTATTCAGTTCGTTAGTTTTCAGCTAGTATTTATTGAACTTTGACTATAAAAACTATGTTAGCTATCTCTTTTAAATAGCACTGTTTATTTTAAAATTTAAATCATATTAAATCTGAAAATATGTGCTTAGCATCTACTATATAATGAGAAGTTTGTTGTACTTTCTGATTTATAAAAACCATTGGAAGACAGCTTTTATAGCAAAGAGGTTTATTACATTTTGAGATTATAGATTAGTGGAAAATGAGAGAGATCACCTATATGGGAAAATTTGACAAATATAAATTTCCTCTATCAGTTTGTAGAGTTTTTTTCTTTTTTGGGGGGAGGGGAGGTGGGAAGAGAGGTAAAGACATAAAAATCAGTTTGGTGGCATCACTGTATTTTTTTGGAGATGCCACGTGGTGTGACACTTCTTTCTTTCATGATTCTTTTATAAACAATCAGAATTTTACCTTTAATAAACAGCAACAAAGCTGACATTGAAATGTGCATTTCTTAGATATAAAACACACTGTGAAGTTAACATTTGACAAATAACTGGTACGTGTTGGACAGGTGCTTATCAGTTACAGCAATTTAGGTTAGAAAAAGAAAAATAAAGCAAAAGAAAGAGAAGAGAAGCGAAAAATCTGCTTATGTGGGAAGAGTTATGTGGGATAACTACGGAAATGTAATAACTACGTAAAAGGGAGTCAAGTTGAACTTCAATGCTGTGTCATTTCAAAAATAAAATTTTAGGAATCTTGTTATTCCTTTCTTTTATTCCATTGAAGTAAATAGATTTTCATGTAAAGTTATAACTGCATTTTATTTGGAAATGTTACCATTTTATATGAAATACATATGAAATAATGATATAGCTTATATATATAGTTTTTTATATATTTGTCCAAGTTATTTTATATACGTATATACATATACATATACATACATATACATATATATATATATATATATGCGCCTGGGTATTAAACGATTGGTAAAGCTTAAAAAAAAGTAATAGTTTGATTCTTTCCCTTTAAGTAGTGGTAGAAGCCCAAATATGTTTCTAACTAATCAACAGTAAAATTAGTTTCTACCCAGAAGGTATTAAGCAAAGATGCAGCAAGCTGTTTGCCTGAGATTAAAACTTTGGTGAGCCAAATCCAGTAAATGTGAATGTAAGAACACAGTTTTCCTTGCTAGGCTTTAAAACTGTCATCTGGTTTTTTGCCATGGCTTTAAAGAGACTTGCTCAGTTGCTTATAGTCCAGATGTTCCCACTAATGGCAATTTCACATTGTGTTCTTTCTTTGATTCTCTCCTTAATTACTCGTGGGGGTGGGATTTATAAAGTACATACAGTACACTGTAGCTCAGAATTAGACTTAATCATCATTATTATTTTATGCACTTTAAGGACCAGTTTCAAACTGTACCAAATCCTCACTCACTGGCTGATGCAGTAAATGGGTCTCTAATATAAGGTGGGAACTTGGAAGTAGAAGTGGGGGTTACTTGGTTTAAGATTTTTTTTTTTTTTTTTTTTCTTTTTCTTTGGGTGCATTTTTCAGGGGGGTTGCCTGTGTCTTCTGATTTGGGGTTTGCCAATTGTTTAAAAATCATTCTTTAGTTATCTTTCTCCTCTCCTTAAGTGCTCCTGTGATAAAAGATCACATGGCAAATAGCAGTTACTTTAAAATCACTTTAAGCATGATATAAAAGGAAGTATATTAAATTAGAGCTGACTGCCTCACTTTTATTTATTTTTATTTTTATTTGTTTTTTACATTTTAAAATCTAA
This sequence comes from Rhinopithecus bieti, assembly GCF_001698545.2. Taxonomy (NCBI): domain Eukaryota; kingdom Metazoa; phylum Chordata; class Mammalia; order Primates; family Cercopithecidae; genus Rhinopithecus; species Rhinopithecus bieti. Next base: position 72,358 of record NW_016807931.1, read on the forward strand.
TTTTACATGTTTTTCTACTTTTCCTGTATGGTTTCTGACCATTCTTTCTACTCTACTTCTTTCTGTGTTTCTTCTCCTAATGTTGCTGATGCATTCCAAACTTAACATCTTCTGTTCTCATGCGGTACTTATTTTTGATTCAGTTACATGTTTTGTCCTCAGCCTAAGATGACCATGTCCAAAAGTGAAATTAATGTATTTCCTGCCCATATTGGTTTTATTCTAAAATTATCCCCGCTTAAGTCATTGGTGCATACTTTATTATTCAGTTAGAGATCCTCACATCTTCTCTGCCGTTCCTTGGTTTCATTCTTTTCTCCTAAATATTTCTGGAGGAAAGTAAAATGTTTTTCCTTTCAGCACCTTTTGGGGCTGTGCCCCTGTCTTTCCTCTCTCTTCACCATCCTCTCATTTTTATAACCCCATCCTATGATTCTTCTTCAAGCCCCTAGTAAAATTTCCTAGGCCAACTTATTTGAAAGCACTAGTGATTTTTTTTTTTTTTTCTAAATATGCCTCTACCCTATCACTTCCCTTCTGAAGATATAAAAACTCTGTTGTCTGGCATTTAAGACTCTCTATAAATGTATTCCTTGGTATTTATTCACCTTTATTCTATACTATATTGGAGCTGCCTTATTTGGAGAGATTACTCAGCAACTCATCTCTTTTGCTCAGTATATATATTATCATCTCTTACAAGATATTTGCATTTTTTACTTTTAAGCCGTTAGATGTTTTCTTTCCCTGATTGAAACATTATTCATTCTCTAAATCCCAGATTAATTTCTACCTTCTTCATGTAATTCTCTTTTTGAGCTCACTGTTCTTTACTTTTTGCAATCTGCATTGCAGTTACGATCAGTATCAATTTGTGTTACTTCATTATTCCCTTCCTCATTTCGCAGTGTTTTATCAGATTGATGGCTACATCAAAATAGCACACAATTTCTTCTTTTGTTCCCCTACAGCGTATATCATGTGCTATGTATAGGGACGCTTAAAGTAGTCTTTATCAAATTAACAATTTGATTATTTTTGTTTAGACTCTCGTTTATATACACCAGCAATCCCTACCTATACTGGAATTTTGTAAATTTTAGTCTAGAAGGCAGTCAGTGTACATATCAGAGAGAAAATATATCTTTGGCAGTTTACAACTGACGTTCTTGTTTGTATAGCACATTCTAAGATGAGATATGTCCTTACAAGAGAAAAAATTACATTGACTATGAGAGATCAAAATGAAGATCGATGCTCATATTTATCTCCACTGCCTTTCTACATAATACATCTTTAAATTATTTTACCATTTTTGTTAATGTAAGGGTCCCTAGCTAGCAACTGGTATGCCTAACAGTAGCCCTCTAGTGAACTTTGGATTCCAGAAGGTCAAGAATGATGTATTCACCAGTAGTTTTCAGAGGGTATAAAAAATAAAAATTAATTATTGCTGCACAAGTGATAAATTTAATGTAAAAATGTCTCCAGATCTTCAGTTTTGTTATTGAAAATGAAAGGCAACTAGGTGATGGGACACATAAGAGAAGGGAAATGTTTATCTTAACTTTCCAAGCATGCACATAGTTTTGGACTTCAAAACAATTATGCTTCTCAGTATTACTCATTCCTCAGATAACTTTCATAAATCAGTGCATGGATACAAACAAGGCTCAGGGCAGTGTGGTGGATATTCCAGGTTAATAAATATATTGGACAAAGCTGGATATGAATAAAATTTGACTTAATGATGTATTCCAGGAATGACATAACTTTTACAACACTATTTGCATTTATGACAAATTGTGATGAATTATTTTCAATGTCTACCAAGGATTTATTCATAAGTCTGTCATTTCATCGACAATGCTAAGAAGGAATTTTGAGATGGCAGTTGTTGTGTATCACACCTTATATCATTATGGATTGGAAATACAGAATATTTTTATATTAATTCTAAGAATCCTTCTTATTGTGAAGGTAAAACAGAAATTCTAACAATTCAAGCAAAATAGTGCAAGATGTCTTCCCAGCAAGTGATCCCAAAATATCACTGTCACCTTCACTGGATATGCCAGACCCCTTGACCCTGAATATTGCTAGGTCAACATGAGTAGTACCTCTGACTGTGATGGGGGCAGAGACAACAAAAGAGCTAAGATGAAACACATGGCTTTCGTAACCAACATTACATCAGTGTTAAGTTATTGGTATAAGAGTATGTATAAATAGAGTTAAAGAATAACAAAAAACTCAGATTTTTTTCTGCCTTTTTATTTGCAAAAAACCTCGGGAAAAGACGTGCAATCTGGAAAAGCGATTAAAGATACTTTACTATACTAAAGATACTATTTACTATTAGAAAGATAGTCAGTCTCATTATATTTATTAGACATAAATCTTTCCATCACAAGAAATCAGCATTCTGCTTATGCAAGAACATATACAAAGAGGATCTCCTATGTTTGATAGTATTCTCAAATGTAAAGTAAAACCATTAGTGACCATATCAGATACCACTTACACCCCAATGCACATCCTCTCAGCTCACCTTTTTATTCTAGCAATGCTAATGGAAACCAGCTGTATGCAAATATAATCCAGCTTCAACTTGCTTAGCTGAATCATGTATCTCTAGCTTTCTACTCTGGGATTCTTGTCCACTACTGTATGAGATTCTGGCATGTATGCAAATCTACAATAGTGAATGTGCTAATTCCTCACGGTGCAACCCTAGAATCCGAGGTGATGGGATCTGAGACACACTCAGACTCACTTTGGTCCTTTGGACAGACAATTGCATTATTATTTGTATAAATATCTTCAGAGTCTCCCTAATGAGAATGAACCCAGTTTTCCCGCAATGTTAGTCAACTTGAAAACCTACCGTTGGATAACTTTTTTTTCTTTCTCCTTTCAATCTTTCCAGTCATCCACTACTCTTTCTCAAGATCACTTCCCCAAATAGCATAGCTGTAGCTAGTCCTTAACTCAGTCTTAGTTTTTAGATGGAAGCAAGGATATACATTTCCGATAAAATGGCTTCATTAAGAAGCTACAAATTAATTAAAAATTTTATTTTAGAGAAGTAAGAAAACTCATATGATTCCTCTTCTAGGTAACATTTTATGCTTGATTATAGGAACCACTTTTAAAAAATGATCAAAACTAACCAAAGTAGATATTGTTAAAGAATAAATGTATCAAATAAATTATTTGATTCTCAAAAGTATTTTGATCATTTCAAAATAATAACACTCGAATGGCATGCTTACCATGCTCTAATGATGTATTTTAATGATGTAAATAATGACTCTGCTATAATTATTTGTTCCAAGGTTGATAGCTCACTCAGTGCATAAAATGCATATTACTACATGTAGCAAGCACTTGTTGAATCAGTTATTATAAATAACCTACAGTTTATAAGTGAATCTAGTTAGATTAGACATAACAACAACACTAGTGCCAACTCCTTTGGTCATCCATTTGTTAAACCTGATAATAGGTTATTCACAAGCAAATCACTAGTACTGCCATTCTTCAATGAAGGAAATTTGCTACTTAACAAGAGTTCTCAAGGATCTTGGTGAAAATATTACAGGAAGTCATTTACCTGTCCAAGAAATATAATTGGTATTTGAGTGCTGAGCTACCAAGTTTAAAAGATTCAAGCCTAAACTCAGGGGAGCAAAATTTATTATTTTCAGGATGCAAGAAACCTTGAAAGAATGCCCTTTGACTCATAAGTGTCGTAAACATAGCTAGAAAAGTTATTCTTGAAATTAACTTTTCCATACTTTCTTTAAGAACTTAAGTTGCAAATCACACATATCTCTGTGAAAGAGATGCACTTACATCTCTTTGACACTGATGCACTCCTGAATTTATTCAAAAGTTTCTCTTTAGTGCCTAATTCTATACTGTCACTATACCAGAAACTCGTGACACAGAAATGGGGAAAATAGAGTACTTGCCCTTTAGAGGCTTGTTATCCAAAGAAGGATACTGTAAGCATAATTACAATAAAAGTAATGAGTACTTTAATAGTTGTATGAAGTGTACTGTGAAAGCACAGGAGAGGAAATGACATTTTGCAAATACTTTGTCTTATTTAGTTTCTTCATTAGCTTTTATGTTTAATTAAAATTTATTTTGCTGCTACAGTTTATAACAGACCTAGAGCATATCCTGTGAAACATGAAATACCAAAGCAAAATCTAAACGCACTATTAGTTTATTTCTTAATTCTTTTACTCTGTTCTTTATGTTAATAGTTATTATAGTTTGCTTTTAGTTTAGTGAGTTTTTTGAACTATTTTTGCTACACATGATAAATATACTGGATTTTGTAAATCCCCAAATATCAGTTATAGTGCAAAGGGCATGAATTGAAACACAGGAAGCTCTAATTCTAATAATAATACTGCAGCAAATCCCCAAGTCATGGTGTCTCTCAATCTAAATTTTCTCATTCTTAAATTCTTTTTTTTTAATGGTTAAATTTCAATGAGTTTGTCAAGATTAAAGTTCAATAGCTATAGGCTTGTGATGGAACTCAGCAAGCAGAATCTCAGCCAGTTTTATTGAAATGTTGATAAAATTATAAAGGCTTTTTTGTACTTTGTAAAAGCGTTCAGCCTGGGTATAAAATGGGTTATGTGTTTTGTTCTATAGTGTGACATAGGCTTTGAACACTCATAGGTTCAATTGGAACTCTAATCCAAGCTTCGAATAGTTTCTTTTTTCACCTTTAATATTCTTTCTTATTCTACCATTCATTTTATTTTCTTTTTGCTCTTTTCACCGTATCTAAATATCTAAATAAAATATGTACATAATAAACTAGCTACAATATTCTTTTAAACTAAACTATTTAATTGTTTACTTAAAATTATATAATATCCTTGAAATAAAAATAAGAGCAAGAAAGGTGTTTATTGTTTATATTTTGTTTCTGTTCAGTTATATCTAGAATAATAACCATATGATTTCTCTTTCTCTTTTCTACATTATATAAATAGCATAAAATAAAAATTATGTGCTAAGAATTTAAGGGACCACTTGCAAGTTTAATAAAAATGTGTACCTATTTTCTAAAAAAATTACTTTAGGGAAGCAGCGGGGGCCTGTGCAGACGCGAACGACTCTGTCTGACAGCTTTGGGGAGAGCAGTGGATCTCCCAATGCGGAGGTTGATATCTGAGAACGGACAGACTGCCTGCTCAGGTGGGTCACTGACCCCTGAGTAGCCTAGCTGGGAGACATCCCCCACTAGGGGCAGTCTGACACCCTACACCTCACAGGGTGGAGGACACCCCTGAGAGGAAACTTCCAAAGGAAGAATCAGACAGGTACACTCGCTGTTCAGCAATATTCTATCTTCGGCAACCTCTGCTGCTGATACCCAGGCAAACAGGGTCTGGAGTGGACCTCAAGCAATCTCCAACAGATA
>NW_016807931.1:81149-115923 GCF_001698545.2 Rhinopithecus bieti
AAAAAGTTTCCTTTAGATATAGAATACTCATTTCTATTTCTCTTAACATGTCAACATACATTAGCCAAATGGTCAGCATCAGTAATTCACATACTGTTTTACAGAGTAATAATGAGAGGATGATCCAATTGCATAAAGCAGATGTAGTGAGGACTTTGTGCACAAGACAATTGATATCACTGCTACTTAAGAATAACCTCCATACTGTGTGAACTCCATCTTCCCAGAATTTCAAACTACATGCTATGAATGCTAAGATTAAAGTACTAAACATATACTCGAAATAGGGAGCTGAATAATTTTATATTTTGTCTCACCTTTTTTTCTGAACCAAATTAAGTCTCTCCTAGACCTTAAAAAAAATTTCCACCAGAAATCCAAAATAGACTGACATTTTAAAAATAACAAATCAGTAAAACAAAAAAATTACTTTAATAAGTGTTATGAAATATCATATACATTTAAATATGTAGTTGAAGAAAACTAAAATTTTAACTTTTGTATTCAAACATCTGGAGAAATATGTCAAAATTATATTTAAAACAAATATATACACACATAGCTACATATACCTATTTAGCACACAAAAGGCCATTTTGATGAAAATATGCTCTGGGAATTTGTAATTATTTGTAATGGTACTTATATATTTAGAATCAGTTCTCATTATATTTCCATGGGAAAACATAGTTTATAGCCTTTTAGCATCGTTTAAACACTTTGAGTATCCGAATATGTTTAATCAAATACAAAATTTAGATAAAATGCTAAGTTTAGAGAGCAGAGGCAGTGGAACTTGTGTATCATATATTTATCTATGAAACATATACACATAAGAAGAGAAAATGATGTTTATATTTAGGGAGCAAGATAATACCGTATCCTGAAACTTAGGGTAAGCAGTATAACCTGTGAAGAAGTGACAGAGGAGCACAGGTATGTGTACCTGTATGTCTGCCAAAGCATTGTTTATTTCATTCACAGATAAATCCAAAGTACCTGGAAAAAACAGTGTCTGGCATGCAGAAGATGAATAAATATTTGTTGAAGAAATGAATGAATGAAGGCAGATAACTGAAAGGGTAGATGATTCACATTCTGGGCAGGATGGAGCAAGACTGTGGGAGATTTCATCGTGCTACCCAGAATGGCTGCAATTTAAAACTTATAAATTGTTTATTTCTGGAGTTTTCCATTTAATACTTTCAAACTGAGGTTTACTGCAAGAAACAGAAACTGCAGAAAGCAAAACCACAGATAAACGGGGGGACAGTGTTCTACAGATCTTGGGAAAAAAAATAGAAAAGAACTCCTCTAGGACACCACAGAATTCATTGGTGAAATATGTTTATTGCATTTATGGAAATATTTTTCTTTTTCATCAAAATGCTGATTATACTGTGAAGAATGCAAAAAAAATGCTGTAAAATGTAAAATAAAATCTAATTTACTGTCTTCTACATCTTAATTACCCAAATATTTTATCTATCATAGCACGAAAAATGATGCTTAAAGCAGATTCTTTGTGATCCCTTTTTGTGCATAAACTTGTTCCTTACTAATCCTTGGATATACGTCATTGCATTCTACGGTCCCTTTGTACATCTTAAAACAAGAATTTAACAAAGGAGTTAGAGGCGTCATCTGTTTGCATATTTTCTCATTTTCAAGTCTTTGTATATTTTAAGAGAGAGAATAAAATTTTGAAGAAAAATGTAACTTCCATAATTGTAATTATTCAAAATGTGTTTAATTTTTCAGACTGTAAAACTCAGAAGTATAATATCCTTGGCACTAAGGTAATGAATTTGAGCATTTCTTGGAACCCAAAAATGTATGCTTGTTGTTTTTTCTTAGTATGCTTTCATATTTACTGAATAGAACTTTTATTTCCATTTTATAGCAGTAATATGAACTTGGCTCAGTCTTTCAGAAAATAAGTATAGATAATACATGAAATTACTTCAAATTATAATTTTATGTTTATGCCAATGTACAAGTAATTTAATGTGACCTCAACCCTTTTGACATTTTTTATGAGAACAAATATTTCATTGGCTGAACAAAAGTTACTTCTTACTATGATTATTAATTCTCTAGGTTTATCTTTCTCAGACCAAAGAAACACAGATAAAATACAATAGAATTTTATCATAAAATTATGGTACAATATGAAAATTAAAAGCTCAATTTGATAGTTCTGGAAGAGAATACTCTATATGCCATTTATTAGCACTTTGAAATAGCAAGATGTTTTAAATCTTTCTAATGATCAGTATCTTCCTCTTTAAAATGGGAGTTATAATGATATTCACTCCAAAATTTGTATGTTTTAAAAGAGAAAGTTCACATAATATTCAGTACATAGCTATTGACTTAAAATAAGTACACATTCATTATATTCCTATATAATATATATGACATTTTTGAAGTTCAAAACTAAAGTTATATTTGGAATACTATAATTACTAGAAATGTCAAATCTAAGACATCTTGTAACCTGACCTCCAGGGATGGTCTAAACTTAAGTGCTCGAACATATTACATTTTTGTGTGAATAAAGTTTGACATTCTGCCATACATTCTGACCAGTTCTGCATGATTCTTTTGATCTAACCAGCACACTCCTACACCATGTAGCTAGCAAATCTAAAAATGGACCTCTAACATTTTCCTTGTGCTTACTCATAAAACCATTTGCTTGAACCTCTTTTATACAGTTCATCCTGAATGGTTCCCCACATTCTGAGCTTCTGTCTTCTTGATTTATTTTTTAGTGTCAGTTTTGCCACCCCCACAGTTCTGACATTTAGGTTCATTTTACCATCTATGACGTACTTTCCACGTGGTCTACAATTTAGAATTCAGTTCCTCTTATTTCAACTACCCTGACAAAAATCTTCCTAGTCATTGGGATGATATGCTATGATTTATCCCACTAAGAGATATTTCTGCTGAACTCACCTTAGAATTAAGTACTGACATTCGATATGTCCCAATTACTTGTATTTTATCAAAATGGCATTCAAAAGCTTAAAAATCCATAGCGTGGCTTCTGGGCAGAAATCAGTAAATTATTCTGAACAGCCAATACATTAACAAATACCCAATTTCACTCTGCATTACTCTACCCGGCAGGCACACCCTCTTGCCCACAATTATTGTCCCACCTGTACTCTAACCTCGGTTTTGGGATTCTTGAAGAGATTACATAATAATTTTTTGCTTGAAGAGATGCTGGCCAAGTTTCAAAAATCATTCTTGTTATGGCTTCCTATAATTGACATCTAGATCATTAGAAAGAGTTTATCTTTACACAGCCTTTCTTTTCTTTGTATCCTGATGTTTATTGCTCATTCTGTATATTTAAATCTCCTTTGAAGAGGATATATACACACACATATATGTTATATATAATATATACATACATTATATATATATAATTAATGTGCATTTATTATATTTTAGTATAATTAGTATATTTCTGGAGTAAAAGAAGGAATATTGAACTTCCAAATCTTGTAAGCAAATCTCATACCTCTTTCCAGGTACAAACTGCAGGTCATAAGTTTTACAGTAATCTATTCACCCCGACCCTCTGTACATCCATCTAGCATGCTTACTTGGAAAGCCACTATCCTATTAGTCTGACCTTTCAAATTTATACTACCGACGTAGATACAGTCATGCATCACTTAACAAGAATACATTCTGAGAAATGTGATATCATCATTATATGAACATCACAGAGTGTACTACACAAACCTAGCTGGTACAGCCTACTAAACATGGAGTTTATGTGGTTAGGAGCCTGTTGCTCCTATGCTACAACCCAGGAGAGCATGTTACTGTACTAAACACTGTAGGCAACTGTAACATAATAATAAGCATTTGTTTATATAAATATATCTAATCATAGAAAAGGTACAGTAAACATATGGTATAAAACATAAAAAAAGGTACACCATTGTAGAGCACTTATCGTAATCGGAGCTTGCATGACTGAAGGTTGCTTTGAGTAAAACAGTGAGTGAGTGGTGAACAAATGTGAAGGTCTACAACATTACTGTACATTACTGTAGACTGTAAACACCGTGCACTTAGGCTACACTAAATTTATTTTAAAAATTTTCTTCAATCACAAACTAACATTAGCCTACTATAATATTTTATTCTATAATGTTTTAATTTTTTAACGTTTTACTCTTTTGTAAAAGATGTAGCTTAAAACACAGACACATGACCCGGCTATACACAAATATCCTCTTCATATTTTATTCTATAACAATTGTTACATTTTTAAAATTTGTTATTACTATTTTAAGTTTCTATGTTAATTCCTTTGTTTTTGCATGAACACATACATTAGGCTAGACCTACACAGGGTCAGGATCATGAACATCACTGTCTTTCACCTCCACATCTTGTCCCACTGGAACATCTTCAGAGCAAATAACAGACTTGGAGATGTCATCTCCTACAATAACAATGCCTTCTTCCAGAATACCTCTTGAGTGACTTGCCTGAGGCTCTTGTACAGTTAACGTGTTTTATGTATATGTAGAAGAAATACACTCTAAAATAACAATGAAATGTGTACTGTAGTAAATAAATAAACCAGTAAATAGACATTTCTTTTATTTTTTTCTTTCCAACTTTTATTTTAGGTTCAAGGGCTATATGTGCAGGTTTGTTACATGAGTAGATTGCATGTCATGGGGGTTTGGTCTACAAATTATTTCATCATTCAGGTAATGAGCATAGTACCCGATAGATAGCTTCTCCATCCTCATCCTCCTCCTACCCTCCACCCTCAAATAGGCCATAGTATCTATTGTTCCCTTCTTTGTTTCCACTTGTACTCAGTGTTTAGCTCCCGCTTATAAGAGAATATGAGTTATTTGCTTATCTGATTTTGCACTAATTTGCTTAGAATTATGGCCTCCAGCTTCATCCATTTTGCTACAAGGGCCATGATCTCATTTTTTAATAGTTGCATAATATATCATGGTGTTTAAATACCACATTTTCTTTAGCCAGTCTACCACTGATGAGCATTTAGGTTGTTTCCATGTCTTTGCTACTGTGAACAGTGCTGCAATGAACATACACATGTATGTGTCTTTACGATAAAATGATTTATATTTCTTTGGGTATATACCCAATAATGGGGTTTTGGGATCAAATGGTAATTCTGCTTTGAGTTCTTTTAAGAAATCACAAAACTGCTTTCTGCAATGGCTGAACTATTTTACATTCCCACCAGCAGTGTATAAGCATTTCCTTTTCAAACCTTGCCAGCATCAGTTATTTTTTGACTGTTTAATAATAGCCATTCTGACTAGTATCTCATTGTGTTTAAATCTGCATTTCCGTAATGATTAGTGATATTGAGCATATATGCTCATTGGCTGCATAAATGTCTTCTTTTGAGAAATGTCTGTGTGTGTCCTTTGCCCATTTTGTAATAGGGTCATTTGTTTTTTGCTTGCTGATTTATTTCAGTTCCTTATAAATTCTGGATATTAGACTTTTGTCAGATGCGTAGTTTGCAAATATTTTATCCCATTCCATAATTTGTCTGTTTACTCTGTTGACAGTTTCTTTTGCTGTGCAGAAGCTCTTTAGGTCCCACTTGTCATTTGTTGTTTTTGTAGCAATTGCTTTTGGAGACTTTGTTATGAAGACTTTGTCTGGGGTAATGTCCAGAATGGTATTTCCCAGACTTTCTTCTAAGGTCTTTATAGTTTTAAGTTTTATGTTTAAGTCTTTAATCCATCTTGAGTTGATTTTTGTATGCAGTTAGATGTAAAGGTCTGGTTTCAATCTTCTGCATATGGCTTGATAGTTATCCCAGCACATTTATTCAACACAGTCCTTTCCCCATTGCTTATTTTTGTTGTGTGTGTATATATATATATATACACACACACACATATTTATACCAGTATCATGCTGTTTTAGTTAACTGTAGCCTTATAGTACAGTTTGAAGTCAAATAATGTGATGCCTCCAGCTTTGTTCATTTTGCTTGGAGTTACTTTGGCTATTCAGGCTATTTTTTGGTTCTAAATGAATTCTGGAATTTTTTTTGAATTCTGTGGAAAACGTTGTTGGTAGTTTGCTAGGAATAGCATTGAATATATAAATACATTTGGACAGTATGGTCATATTAACAATATTTTTCTTCCTAGCCATAAGCGTGGAATGTTTTTTTCCATTTGTTGTGCCGTTTCTGATTTCTTTCATCAGTGTTTTATAATTCTTGCTATGGGGATCTTTCACATCCCTATTAACTGTACTTCTAAAAATATTATTATTTTTGTGGGCATTGTGAATGGGATTGCATCCCTGATTTGGCTTTCAGGTTGGATATTACTGTTGTATAGAAATGCTGCTGATTTTTGTATATTGATTTTGTAACCTGAAACTTTGCTGAAGTTGTTTATCAGAAGAATTTGGGTGGAAGCTATGAGCGTTTTTTTTTAGGTATAGTATCATATCATCTATGAAGAGAGATAGTTTGATTCCCTGCCTTCCTATTTGGATGCCTTTTATTTTCTGTCTCTTGCCTGATTGCTCTGGCTGGGACTTCCAATACTATTTTGAATAGGAGTGGTGATAGTGGGCATCCTCACCTTGTTCCTGTTCTCAAGGGGAATGCTTCCAGCTTTTGCTTGTTCAGTATAATGTTGGCTATGGTTTGTAATAGATGGATTTTATTATTTTGAGGTATGTACCTTTGAAGGTTAATTTGTTGAGAGTTTCTAACATGAAGGGATGTTGAATTTCATCAAAAGCCTTTTCTGTGTCTATTGAGATGATTATGTGAATTTTGCTTTTAGTACTGTTTATGTGGTGAATCACATTTATTGATTTGCATATGTTGAACCAACCCAGGAGTAAATCTATAGTCATTCATCATCATATACCACACATAAGTGTATGTGCTACACTTTTATACGATTGGCAGTACAGTAGGTTTCTTTACACCAGCATCATCACAAACACATGAGTAATGCATTGTGCTGTGAGGTTATGATGGTGACAATGTCACTAGGGGATGGAATTTTTTAGTCTCTTATGGGACCACTGTTACATATGCTGCCTGTCCTTCATAGAAACATTGTTATGCAGCACACAATTGTACTTTCTTAATCTGAATGCTGAGAATGGATCTATTTGTGTTATTCTGTCTAACTCTACTAACTCCTTGACTTTGTAGGCTTTCCATTTAGATTTTTGTCATGTCAGCATATTTCTTACCTAATCAGAGATTTTAAACTGTCTCTATTACCAACAATCTATAGATAATGCTTGCTTTAACAGATTACTGGGCTTGCTTCTGTCACCCTAAATAACAAACAGAGAGAGGCTCTCTAAAAGAAAAATAATGTTTTATTTGTAAGGTTAAAGGCAATTACAAATGGGGGAAATATGCCATGCCATGGGTAAACGGATGTGCACATTCAGGGATGTAAAGGAAGATAATGTTTTTAAAAGAAAAAATAAGAAAAAGTTACATAATATTTTGGAATAATTATCCCCTTGGTTACAGAATTAAATACCAGTCTGAATGATGCCAGGTCTGAAGTTGGACAGGGCCAGGTGCTTGTGGCAGATGGTCCTTTGCAGAAGGGTATTCCTTTTGTATAAGGCTTCCAATGGCCTTTGTACAAAAGCTTGTGTTTTTTGTAGTCTTTTGTGACTGTTTTTTGTTAATCAGGCACACCAAAGCATAGAACCCCTCTCTTCATGGCTTTCCTGGCTCTGGTTCCAGGGTTTTCTTAACCCATTAGTGACACAATTTTTTGATTTTGGAACAACTTATAATTTCTTTCGCGGAATTACCCTTTGAACCAACATTCGTTATCTATAAGTACATGATTTCACAACTTGAAATTGTTATTTCCCATATATAAAACTGGGTTAGGAAATATTTAACATCCGAACATACCATTTTCTTTTGGACTTAAAATCAATAAGTACGTTTTGCGGCATATATATATTATACAATTGTATTATATACTATATATTACACCACCCATATGTATTATACACACATATATGTATATGGTTGTGGTATGGTGTCGGCATATAATAATAAACTGGGATCTATCTATCTTCTATATATATAACACACACAACGTATTGATCCAGTTTTAAAATTTAATTATTCAATAGCAATATTGGGGAGATAATTTTGTATCCTCATCATTAATTTTGGGGTTTCCTTTCTTGGCACTGAGTCTAAGGTGAAATTTTATTTCTTGCTACATATTCATTATTAAATAAGCTTTATACCTAGAGCGATAAAATTGGTATTGTTTTACAAACAGAAAATTTTGATGGCCTTTTACAGTCTTTTTTCCCTCCTTTAAAAAAAATTATCATTGTATTTAATTATTAAGTCTACACTAAAATTAACTACCAACAAATTGTAATTTTATCTAAATTATTTGAATGTTTCTTTAAAATTTTCTAGGCAGAAAGGTAACAGATATATTCCCTACTTGAAGTTATTGGATAACTTTCAAATTGTATTTGTACATTTCTTTTCTGTATTAGTCAAAGCCATTTACTGCTGCAGCCTGTAATCAAATTTCAACGTACTTAGAAAGACAGCTATAACTACATTATTTCTCTTAAAGCAGGGATGGCTATTGTAAAGAAAAATCTGGCCTGCAGAATTCATGTAGAGAGACTTTGCATTTGATTGCACATTGGTAAAATAATAAAATCATCTTTCTGCCACCAGTAACTTCAAGGAAAAGATAAATTGGTGGGTATACTTTATGCAATATGACAACTTTGAAATAAATGAAGACTTCGTAATTCAAAAAATAAAGGGATAATATTAAATTATATAGTTCTTCAGTGATGGCTGTTACAGTTACAGATTCTTCTTACTGCTAAAGATGAAATGAAAGAAAGCCCAAATCCTGCAAATGCATTTTTCTTGACTTTTGGGGATGATTATATTAAATTTGAAACACATGAAGCAAAGGGGACTTTATGCAATAGACAGGGTATTTTTATCCAGAAGTAGTTTGTTTAATCCTTTTTTAAAGTTCATAATTGTGTAACATTAGCTTAATGGAGAGAAAAGAAGATCTCCCAGTGTACTTATTACTTATTTCACACAAAACAACAAATGACCATTTCACACAATTGATTCACTGACATCTCAATAATGCATCAGCTCTGTCACATTATTTATATTGCAGTTAATAACTATAACAATGTAGATTTGCATATTGCACGTTGGCAATACAGATAAATTCAATTTTGCAATATTTCAAGCAGTTTTAAACTATAAATACTAAACATTTTAATCAAATACATATAGAAATTCTGAAAGATTAGGGAAAAATACCTAATAGAGTAGTTATTAAGCCTAGTAAAATTGTAGCTCTCTGAAAGTCACCATTACATACTGTTAATCCCCAAACTCCTAAACACATACACACCCATAAACACACAGTATGCATGACCTAATAAATCAGAGTCATGTTTATTCTTCCTACATGAAGAAAGAGCACTCACTTCACAGGATCTTACTAGTGTTCCAACAGACAGAGGTTAGGTGAAAATTTTATGAGGTGTTTGGTTGTAGGATTGAGAGGCTTAAGGTAGGTGTTTCCATATAGGAAATCTGAACATGATTGGGCAAATTTTATAGTATTTTTCAGATTGGTAGACACCAGAAGTTTAAGGTCTTGGAGGAAATCTGGATAAGTAAAGAAGTGTTTAATAAGCAAATACTTCACTCAGTTTAGTAAATCTGTGCCTGGATAAAAAGGCTAAGTGATCGATCTATTTTTAAAAAATCAATTTTGGGAAACTGCTGTCACATACAATGAAGTTATTGACAGGTTTAGAGTGGTATCTCCCTCAGTAAAAAAATTTTCTGGAGAAAATAGTAAAGTAATGATGATAGAGGTAATCTCAGTTCTTAGTCCTGTTCAGGTATATGGACGCAGGAATGTCTCTTTCACAGTCACCCCTTTTGGGCATTATTTCGGGGGAACTGGAAAATAAACCATTATGAGACTGTCAGGAACTATAAAAGTTCTGGGATTTTGACATACTTAGAGTCTAGCAAGTTAGCCTATTATAGTTTCATAGCTAATGGCAGAAGAAGTAAGATTCCTGGGTCAGAGCCAAAGGACTTCACTACTTAGGCAAAATGCAGCAACTAGAGCAGTTCCATATGCCTTCCGGGGCCTATGGAGAGGTGGCAGGTAGGAGGTCAACACAGGATGGACAATGGACAGATGGAAGCTTGTCCATTTGGTAATTGCATTGCCTGGGAAGAACACTGAATTTGGTAGGTTTTACTACTTTTGTGGCAAGGGAAAGAAAGCTTGCTCCTTTAATAAAACATCCTTCAGCCTGACATGTTTTCGACCAAACTCAAATTTTCATTTAAGTATGCAATTTTGTTGATCACTTCGAGTATTATAACCAAAAGAGGACTGAACCAAATCCATTTAATTTTTCTCACACAGTATTTAATTAGACAATATTAATAGAAGTAGCATCATGAGACCAACCTGCAGCATTGACCTCCAGCACTCCCCAGTGAATAAGCATTGACCTCCAGCACTCCCCAGTGAATAAGCATTGACCTCCAGCACTCCCCAGTGAATAAGCATTGACCTCCAGCACTCCCCAGTGAATAAGCATTGACCTCCAGCACTCCCCAGTGAATAAGCATTGACCTCCAGCACTCCCCAGTGAATAAGCATTGACCTCCAGCACTCCCCAGTGAATAAGCATTGACCTCCAGCACTCCCCAGTGAATAAGCATTGACCTCCAGCACTCCCCAGTGAATAAGCATTGACCTCCAGCACTCCCCAGTGAATAAGCATTGACCTCCAGCACTCCCCAGTGAATAAGCCAACTGTGAATAAGTTCCAGGGGAAACAGTAGGTCACTTTTCAGAAAGGAAGAAAGTCTAAGGCAAGGCTATAATTCATTACAACTTTGTTTAATCTTCTTTAATTCAAGGGCTAAGAAAATATCATTCAGACTTTTCTGTCAAGTACAACTTCATTTTTCAATTCAATTGAATGTATAAGTGTTTTCAGGATTATTGTTTAAAAATTGCTGAGATAAAATGCAGAATATATTTTCTAAGATGTATTACTAACATAAGTCAAATTTAGACATCTGTATGTCTGATGTAATTTATTACTTTATAGGGCACAAAACAAAATAATGCTGCCTCTGATAATGTATGACTAAATAAAAAGAGTAACTAAAACTATAATTTTAAAATTTAGGAGTATGACCGAAGACAGTATTCTTTGGTAAACCTGTGTGTATGTTTCTGACTCTGGTGTTTGTTCTTGGCTGATAATTCAATATGAAAAAAATATGTAGAGAGCATAATCACTTTAATTTTATTAAACAACACAACTAAAATGTCTTTATCACTCTAATGACAAAAGATATATAATGATACCAATTAATTAATCTAGAACCTAATATATATTTAAACCTTATAAAAGATCAACTAATATGATAACTGGAATTTCTTTCTGGTTAAGATCAATTGCTGGAATATTACTGTGTCCCTTTGGAGGTGTCGTATTTCCTTGCTTTTTCACGTTTTCTGTGTCTTTATGTTGATCTCTGCACAACTGGTATAACAGTTGTTTCTTCCTGTTTTTGAAATTACTTTTGTTGGGGTGGGGTCCTTTTACTGTAGATGCATCTGTGGTGTTGGTTGGGTAAA
This sequence comes from Rhinopithecus bieti, assembly GCF_001698545.2. Taxonomy (NCBI): domain Eukaryota; kingdom Metazoa; phylum Chordata; class Mammalia; order Primates; family Cercopithecidae; genus Rhinopithecus; species Rhinopithecus bieti. The sequence continues at coordinate 92,894 of NW_016807931.1, forward strand.
ACTCTTTGGCTTTGCTTCTGGGTACATGGAACAGTGAAGCCTCCAGTGATTTCTCCGGCCATAAACAACATCAGTGGTATCTGTGATTTCCTCATGGTGTTAGGGTGTGGTTATTAGTGGAGACTGTGGTGATGTGTACGAGGGACTGGAATGCCAGATGGGCCCATCTTCGGGCTTCAGTGTTAGTGATGGTGGGTTAAATGTGTCTATCCTTGTGTCCCGGGGAGGCATACACTGGCACCTGTGTTGGTGGTTTGTTGGAATTAATATTTTATAATATAGTTAGATTCACTAGATTTATCTACATTTAAAAATTATGCACATGTAATCTGAAAGAGAACAAGTATATTTTATCTGCAGGTTTTTTTTCAGTATGTCATGAAAATACAATAGTCTCCCCAAATTTCAGTTACATTATAAAATAATCTGTTAACGAATACTGTCTTAGGAAGTTTTAAAAGCCAATTTCAGGATTTATTCTCTCTGCCTTTTTCTAAAATAACTGTCATTCATGAACAATGCATTATCTGAATGGTAGTATGAAAGGGCAAAGAGACTAATATCCCATTTCTCCACCATACAATCTGAAATCAGAACATTCCAACAAGGCCAGACTATGTTGTGGCAAGGCTCATACTTCCTCCTTAACTGAAGTTTTGTAAGACAGAGCAATACAAGTTGCATCTCATTTTACGGGATGTTGAATATTCTTATTAACAATCTGACATAGCTATTGTATAGTTTTATCGACAATATGCATAATGTTAATATTGATTTTTTTCACTGAACTTTTTTATCTGATAATTTGAAATACTTGAGAAATTTATATACAATAAGATGATTAAATACCATTATGCTAAATGTGGTGGGTAGGGAAATCAAGTAGAAACTTGATCCTTGCTATAAAGATTTCTCAAAAGAATTTTTATGTGTTGAGTTGCAACAAATCACAGAATAAAGAAATAATCAGCTCTAATAGTTGCAGATCCTCCAGCATATTTGTCAAATGGTTAGTCCTTAATTATATCACATGATATTATTTTTTTCCTTGGTTTCAGCTCATATACTAGTAGGATAGATAAAATTTTTGCCACATATACATTTCAATAATGTTTTAAATTAAATATACTATTCATAGTAAGTGCATTCTCATATCATAAATGATGTAAAGAGGTTAATTTCATACCCTTATATTTGCATTTGGTTTTAAATTACAGATTAGACATTCTGAATTTTTCTTAAGTTCAAAATGATAACCCATATAAGATAGGATTGATATCATTTTTGCATACCCTCCAGCATTTCTTTATTACAATGTCTGTAATACAAAATATGTGTCTGTGTGTCTTTCTCTTCACTAGCTTAACTTTCCTTTAAATATTTTCTCTGAAACTGCTGCTACTTTGAGTTTAACATTCCACTGACAAATGATCAAAATATAAAAATGCATATACTCACCTACATTAGGAAGAAATTTTCTTCTATAGACTCTCATCATAGGAATCCAAATGAAAATACAACAAAAGTTAGTTTCCTAAAAATTCTAGTAACCTAAGAGATAAATTTATAACTTGGCAGGGAGCTCAAAATGGGCAATATACCTTTTGTTCCGAAATGAGATCTCTAACTGCACTGCCAAGTTTTGAGTCAGATAGCTATATTTCTATGCTTTTCACAGTACTATATGCATTTTCTATAGATCTTTCTTTTTGCTTCATGTACCGTAAGAATTGATAGTGCTTCTGGCTCTGATTACTTATCTTCTTTTTCACACTGAAGCTATAAAATATTTAAGAGTAGTAGGAAATATTTTATCTCTTACATAATAGGGAGAACAATGTGGTAACCTTCATTTGTTCCCTGCAAAACTGTTCCTCCACTCAGCCACAGATCAGCACCACTAGTGCAGGAATCTCTCATCCAACTGCACTCACTTAAATTTTCCTAGTAGACATCATTGCCTCCTGGTTTTACACCTACATCACTGGTTATTTCCTCTCAGTATCCTTTTTGAATCACTTTTATGAAGCACTGTTTCAGGTCATTACTTTAATTGGTTTGGTTACTATTTTTATGCATTATTTTATTTGCTTTCTTCTTCTTTTTTTTTTTTTTTTTCTGGAAACATAGTCTCACTCTGTCACCCAGGCTGGAGTGCGATAGTGCGATCTCGGCTAACTGCAACCTCTGCCTCCCAGGTTCAAGTGATTCTCCTTCCTCAGCCTCCCAAGTAACTGGGACTACAGGCGTGTGCCACCACACCCTGCTAATTTTTTGTATTTTTTGTTTTTTAACTAGAGACAGCATTTCACCATGTTGGCCAGGCTAGTCTCAAACTCCTGACCTCAGGTGATCCACCCACAATGGCGTCCCAAATTGCTGGGACTGCAGGTGTAAGCCACCGTGCCCGGTCAACAATTAATTTTTCTATGTATCCTTTGGTCCCTAAGTAAATCTTATTCATTTATTTTTTACATCCATCCAGCAATAATTCATTCATTATTATTTTATTTATTCACACTTTTTGTTACTCAGTGGTAATAGAAATTAGTGTATAAAAAAATCTAAGAGTATATCAAACATACTGAGTGAAAAAAACCGTGATTTTATGACATTTGTAGTTTCTATTAGTTTAGTATCATTTTTATGATGAAAATCAGAAGTGAAAACAAGAACATTGTAGGAGTTTGTATAAATTTCAGAGAGGCGAGAAAATGAATTAGTCTGATTTTAGAAAACATAAACAAATGCATAATTATTTATGATTTAATCAAAAACATAATGAAGAATATTTCCTAAAGTAAATTTATCATTTAAAAAAGTGACCAAGTGATATCATGGAAGATGGTGGAGTAGGAGGATCAGGAATGAGTTTCTTCACTGAAATAACTGAAGAGCTGACAAGAAATGTCAGATTTGACTATTTCAGAACTCTGCAATCTAGGCCAACACTTTCAGCATCCAGAGAAGCGCTTGATTTTTTTTAAAAAAAGAGGCAGATAAATTTCACCAAATATTGACAGTTCACATAACATATACAGTGCCCTTCTTTGGCCCCATAGAGTAGAGGCTGGCTATTGTTTCAACCCCAACATTATGAAGGAGCTTCTTGGGCAGCATGCGTTGAAATAATTTAAAGAGACAGAGTACTTTTTATTTCTTCTACATTCAAACACTTGAGGACATTCCAGTCAGGTTACAGGCTGACTGTAGAGAAAATGGAACATATGACAAGGAACGTAATCCTTGGAAAAGAAGTTTGGAAAAATCGCTAAACAAATGGATGACTGTGTCCCTCAAAAAGCAACAACAATACCTGGGGAGAAGAGAGAATTTTATATACAGAGTTATCACATTACAACATTACAAATGTATAGCTCTCAACAAATATTATAAAGAATATAGAGAAATACAAAAGTATGTATCATACTTTTCATCTCTGATGAAGTGCAGAAACTGGACTTACTAGAAAAGAATAAAAAAGATAATCAAGAGAATGATGTCTAGGAACACATAAAGATTACTAATCAGATTAAAAGTTATAGGAAGAACCAAACAGAAATTTTGATGTTGAAAATTCAATTATTAAAATAAAAATTCACTGGAGAGATGCAACAGTAGATTTGTGCAGCCAGAATAAATAATTAGGGTACTTTCTGAAGAGAGGTCTATTGAAATTAACTAGTCTGAAGAATAGAAGAAAAAAAATGGACAAAAATGAACAGAGGCTAAGGGAGTTATGGGATATCATATAGCATACCAACATACTCCTTATGGTAGTTCCCAAAGGAAGGAAGAAAAATAGTCAAAAAATACTTTTAAAATGGCTGAAATGTACTAAATTTAATAAAACATATGCAACTACACATCCAAGAATTTCTACAAATTCTAAGCAGATAAAGTCACGAGATCCACACCAAAAATAATCAGAAACAATCTGTTGAAAGCTAGACAAAATAATCTTGAAAGTAGTAAAAAAAGACTCATAGGGTACAAAGAATCCTCAGAAAGATTAGTAGACAATTTCTCATCAAACAAACAAATGTATTGTCATTCAAGAACTAAATATCCAGCAAAACTATTCTTCAAAGATAAAAGAGAAATTAAAACATCCAAGGTCAATAAAAGCTAAAGGAGCAAGTTCCTAATACATCTGACCTATAATAAATGTTACAAAGCATCCTTCAGTTGGAAAATCAATGAACAGCAGTAGATAATTCAAATCCATAACAAAAGAAATCTGATAAATCTATAAAAACTAGTGTGATTATGTTTTTTTGGTATCTCCTGTTTTTGTTTTAATTATTACCAATAATATTATACAAAATATTTTAAACAAACGTAATATTAAATAAAACAATAGTAACTCCTGTTTGAGTATTATCACAAATATTATACAAAATATATTAAATATAAAAACATTAAAACAACAATATTAAATAGTTGATTAATCAGGTAAATATATGGGTGTAGAACATGACTGTCCATACTCTCCGGGTTTATATCTTTCCCCTTTGATTTATATGTCTATCATTGATCTAATGCCACACATTCTTCATTTCAGAAAGTAAATGTTGAACTTGGATAATGCCAAGTCTCTCAAATCATTTTTCAAAATTGTTTCTAGATATTCTAACTCCTTTATATTTATATATAAATTTTAGGTTCAGGCTGTCAATTTTGACAAAAATTGCTTACTGGAATTTTGATTGTAAGTACGCTAAATAAGTTAATTTTTGGAGAATGTACACATGTTATATCACTTATATTTAGGTCTGTTTTTATCTCTGTGACACTTTGTTTGAGATAGCATCTTGTTAAGTTGTCCAGAATGCTGAACTCAAACTGCTGAGCTCAAGGGATCCTCTCCCCTAAGCTTTCCAAGCAGCTGGGGCTACAGGAATGCCCCATTGCAGCCAGCTCTATTTTGCGTTTGAAATTTAAATATGTAGCACATATTCCTTTAAATTTATGTTAAGTAATTGTATATTTTTATGTGATTTTAAAGGTAAAAATTGTAAACTTTAAGTTACAGTTGTTCATTTCCAGAAAACAGAAGTACAATTTATTTTTGTATGTTGACCTATATTCTACGATCTTTTCAAATTCACTTACTTTTTGAAAATTTCATTATATTATCTGCAAAACTGATCACATTGTCTTTGAGTGAAGTCAGTTTTATTTCTTTCTTTCCAATCCACTTCTTTGATATATTTTCTGGCCCTATTGCACTGAATAATACCACTGTAAAGCACTGAATAGAAGTAATGAGAGTGAACATTCTTGATTTTTCATAATTTTCATGGAAATCATTCTTTCACTATACAAATATAATTTAACCCTAGATTTTTTTATAAATGCTTCTCATCAAAATAAAGAAGTTCTCTACCATTCTTAGGTTGCAACAATTTCTAACACAGATGTTGGTGCAATTTCCAAAATACTGTATCTACATCTACTGAAATGATTTCATATTATTCTTCAAAATATAAATATGGTCCTTTATAATGATTAATCTTCAAATATTCACCAGTGTTACATACAGTAGGATAGAGCCATTTGGTCATGATATATCAGCTAATATATCTACTACTAGAATTTTTTGATATTGGGCTAGAAAATTTTGAGTTTATGTAATGAATGTGATACATTTTTTACTTTTATAATGTGTTTGAATAGCACTGGTGTTATAAAATTAGTTGTGTGACAGCTCATCTTCATTTTTAGAAGAGTATTGTGTAATTTCTATTATTTCTTCATTAAATATTTGATAGAATTCATTAGGAAAGGCATCTTTGTCTTGATCGTTCTTTGTGAGAATGTGATAAAGAGTCATTTTCTGTAATAGATTTAGAGCTAACCAGGTGATTACTTTTGTAAGTGAGATTTGGTAGTTTGTATCTCACAAGAATTATGTCCATTTCAACTCAGCTGTTTAATGGGTTGACATTGCAATGTCAGTAATATATGTAATGTGTGCCTTCTTACGTTTTCTTGAAAAATCAGCCCAAAGGTTTACAATTTTATTAATCTTAAAAAAAAACTCTACTGTTGTTATATTTTCTCTATCTTTTCCTCATTTTCTATTTCATTAATTTCTGATTTTATATTTATTTTCTTTCTCCTTCTTACATCGATTTATTATTTTTACTGTGGAACCTTACATCATTGAAGACTTTTCTTCCCTTATAACATTATAAATATATAATGATACACACATGTTTGGCATTGTTTTAGTGATACCACACAAATTTTCACTAGGATGTTTCCATTTCTCCATTAAAATCGTTTATAAATTTCTTTATAACTTTCTATTTATATCAGTTATTTGAAAGTATCGCCGGGTGTGGTGGCTCATGCCTGTAATCCCAGCACTTTGGGAGGCCGAGACGGGCGGATCACGAGGTCAGGAGATCGAGACCATCCTGGCTAACACGGTGAAACCCCATGTCTACTAAAAAAGGAATACAAAAAAACTAGCCAGGTGAGGTGGCGGGCGCCTGTAGTCCCAGCTACTCGGGAGGTTGAGGCCGGAGAATGGCGTGAACCCAGGGGGCGGAGCTTGCAGTGAGCCGAGATCGCGCCACTCCAGCCTGGGCGACAGAGCGAGACTCCGTCTCAAAAAAAAAAAAAAAAAAAGAAAGAAAGAAAGTATGCTGTTACATCTCCAAATATTTGGCAAATTTTCTGTATCTTTCTGTTATTCTACTTTAATTTTGCCATGGTCCAAGAATTTATTTTGTATGTTTTTATTTGTTGAAATAATACATCAGTGACTGATTTCAATTAAGTTTGCTTTATTTTGTTTTGTCTTAGGTTTATCAGCTCTTCTCATATAAGCCTAAACATATGAACATAAATGATACAATTTAAAAGATTAAAAATATCCTACAGATCTAAATATGGTGATCTTGCCTTCCGCTTACATATTTTAAGTTTTGAAAACTCATACAAATAATAGCTCCCTGATATACACTTAGATTCCTTGTCACTCACTGCTGTGTTTGTATAAATCTTCTTTCAGCTTAGAGATGTTCTGTAGCAATATATCATATGCTCCATGAGAGGCAACCTGGTGATGTATGATATGCATGGGTGACTCCTAAGAAGTATAATAGGCCTGTTGAAGCTAAATTCCTCTTTGAGGGAAGACTATATGATTAACTGGTGTATACAGTGGTGGAATAGTTGTTATCGAGTTATCTCTTTCCAGAACATTGTATGTGTGGTTATCATAGAAAATGACCTAAGAGGCTCATGGTTACCCAATTGTCCTTTTATTCACACATCTTGAAAAACTAAGTCCCTAACATAATAAACATAACATAATCAATATTCTCTTCCTTTTATTTGCTCTTTTTCTCTTCTTCTCTCTGTTCTATGTTCTCCTCTCTTATTTTAGGCAAGACTCACAAACTTAGTGATCTTTACATGAAAAGAATAAAAGGTTTGAGTAACTTCTTTATAATGAGATATAGATTTGGAAGCATAGTGATTTAATTAAGATTTCCAGCATAAAATTAATGCAAATTTAATATAAAGATTACATTTAGGAAACGTAACATGTACCCAGAACATTGTACTTAGTATACAGCACTTAATGTGTCACTCTTGGTTTTCTTCTACAATAGACAAAAAGAACGTTTTCTTATTTATGTGTTGGCATACTCTGGAATCATTACACTTCTTAGAAATGGTCGACAAAAGTAATACCATGATGACATCTGGATGTAAATCAAGATCTGTTTTAAGACTCACAAAATCAATAAACTTTTAGGAAAGGAGTAAAAGTTTGAGTTACTTGTTTAAAATGAGATATACATTTGGAAGCATAGTAGTTGAATTAAAATTTCTAATATAAAAAAGAATGTAATGAAGCATAGGGTCCATGATAAAAAATGAAACATCTTATACATAATAATAAATGGAACTCAGAAGAATGTATATACACTCATTTTTAAATTTATCTAGTCTAAAAAAATAGATAATCAGAAGACAGTAAAATATTTTCAGCAAAGAGTAATTTGGTTAGGTTTATAATCTGAAATACAGTAACAAAAATAATGTAGTAACCACAATAACAACTTAATTCTGACAATGGTGGGTGATGATTAGGAATGAACAGAATATTATGAAGAACTGTCAATAGGCCGTTTTACTGAGTCAATATAAAAGATACAGAGAAATTTAGCCAAAATAGTTGAGAGAATGAAGAAGAGGAAACAAATTTGTGAAATACGTAGGCAATATAATAGAGACAAGGTTCCCAAATAGATGAATAGATGGAATCTTGAGGACATTACACTAAGTGAAATAAGCCAATCACAAAAAGACAAATATCTATGATTTCACTTATGTGTGTCTCCTAGTATAGTCAGATTCATAGAGACAGAAAAGTAGAATGGTGGTTGCCAGAGATGAAGGGACAGTGGAATATGGAGTTAGTGTTCAATGGGTATAGTTTCAGTTTTGCAAGGTGAAAAGGGTTCTAGAGATGAATGTTGGGGATGGTTACACAACTATATGAATGCACTTAATACTACTGAACTATAAATTTAAAAGTACTTAAGTGTATTTTACCACAATAAAAATGTTTTATTAAAAAAGAAAACATTAGAATATATTAGAAATACTTTATATAAAACAGTATGTCTAAAAATAAAAAAAAAAACTGTTAAATCAATCAAAAAATATTTATTGAATGTCAAGTGGTATAGTTCCAAAGAACAGAAGTACATTTTTTCCCAAAGACAATGCATAAGAATGTTATGACATAAAGAGAGAGAAAGAGAGGAAGATGGAAAAGGTATTTCTTCATAGATGATTTGATCTCCTTAAAATATAACATGAAATTATTTCTTAGGCTTAGGACAGGAGAGATGTAGTTTTCAGAATAGTTGATGCACAACAATGAGAAAGGAACTTAAGCATAGAAAAGTTTATAAATCAAATGTGACTACTTATATAATTTAATACATTTTATAAATATAATTATGGAGTGAACAGACCATAATGTTAAAGCCATCAGTGAGCAAACTGCATTATATCTCTTTTAGGAGACTAAAAAGAAAGATTTAAAATGACCGATTCTTGGGCTCTGCCTAGAAAAGACTTATTAGAAGATATAAATTTAAAAGGTTTCATGATATTTTCCATTTGTGAAAAGCAGAAAGCAAAGAACAATTGTTACAGAACAATATGTGAGAGGTAAATGGAGCCCTAAAATGTTACTGGAACACAGAATGAGTTATGTGACCCTAATATTTCAGAGTCAGAAACTGCAGAAAACTATAAACAGGGAAAGAAGCAGACTTTTCCAGTGTCACTTGCTGATAGCAGAAGAGTAAGGAAACTCGTATCAGCTGGACAGAGCTTTTTAACATGGAATTTAACAAGTTCTGCCAATATATTTGTCTCATCTGTCACTCAGGTATCAGGAAAGAAAAGGAAGATTGTGCGTGAAGACTTTCGTTTTTAAATGGGTAAAATGTGGTAAAACCAAATCAGGGATGAATGTTATGCGGACTCTGATGGTTAATTTAATGTGTCAACTTGTTTCGACCATAGTACACAGTATTAGTCAAACACCAGTCTAGATATTGCTATGAACGTAATTTTTATGATGTAATTAACATTTAAATCAGTAGACTTTGAGTACAGCCTAGCTGATTACTCACCACAATGCAGATGGACCCCATCCAATCAATTGAAAGGCTAAGAGAGAGGACTGAAGTCCCTTAAAGAAGAAGGAATATGCTTCCAGACAGCCTTCAAACTAGAGAATGTAACAATAACTTTTCCCGGGTCTGTAGCTTGCCAGCATCCAAATTCTTTAAAATAAATCTCTGTCTCTGTCTCTCTCTGTCTCTCTCTCTTTCTCTCTCTCTCTTTCTGTGTGTGTGTGTGTGTGTGTGTGTGTGTGTAAATATAAATACGTCAATATGTATGTGTGTATATATAGGCATAAATGTATATATACAAACACATCCTATTGGCTATTTCTTTAATGCAGAAACCCAGAGTAATAACCCAAATGATGAGGTAAAATTCTAATATAAAACAAAGAGATTAAATTTTGAGTCAATGAGAAAGATAAACGCTAGTCCTAATAATGAAATGTCATTAACTTAGGTAAAACAGTATTTGCCAATGCTACTCCCATGAGATATTGTTTAAACAAATAAACAAAAGACAGTAAAAAAGAAAAAAGAGCAACAGTATCAACAGTATTTAGTAAATTGAAAAATGTTGCATTGAATAGCCTTCACATCAGATTTATAATATTTATATTATTTGATTCGCATCAAATAATGTAAGTGTCAGAAATCTTTCAGTAAAGGCAATTGTTTGGCTTTATTTAACCCTTTCAGTAAACACTATTGTTTGGACGTTATTTATCCTAGAGTTTCACAAGTTCATTTGACTATCAAATCCTGAATGGAGTGTGTTTAGCAAATGCTTATATGAAGCTTTGAATAGGACTAAGAGGAAAAGAAGAGCGTATTAGCCTGTGCTAACAAAATTCCATAAACAGGTGGCTTAAAAATCAAAGTACTGACAGAGTTATTTTCTTCAAAATCCTCTCTCCCTGGCTTCCAGACCACACTGCTTTTTCTTTGTGCACATGCATTGCTGGTGTCTCTTCCTATTCTTAAGGACACTTGTTCTATTGAATTGGAACCTTGCCCTTACCACCACATTTAACCTTAATTACCTACTGAAAAGTCCTATCTCCAAATATAGTCATCTTATGGGTAAAGAGTTAAACCTATAAATTTGAAGGGACAAAATTCAGTCCATAACAGTGATCTCTTTTCCCTCTAATGTGGTTGCTTATATTGGTAAGACTGATGGATTTTATCTGGCCAGCTTGTAAGCATGATACCTTTTTTTCATCTAATCAAACTGACATGCTGAAACATCGTACCAATCCTTGAGAAATATGAAATGCCAATTTAACCATCAATAAATACAATATATTCCAAGAAAGTTAAATGCTTGCTTACACTTCACAGTGCAATCTCTTAATCTATCACTTTTCTGAGTGTTTTTTTTTTTTTTTTTTACTTTCTGTACTTATAATGGATGAGTTAAAATATGTTTTGTACTTCATAAAGTAATATGACTGTTCGATTGTGTTTTTTTCCTTTATCGTTTGTTCATTTGGTTTTGTTTTTGTTTTAGAAAACTTACACCAGAGGCCAGCATTCCCAGGGATCCCAGGATAGCATGGATTCTTGAAGGACACAAGAGTTTCTCTCCTCTACTGGAGAACATGTCCAAATTGTAGCCCATTCCAGAAATTGATTACATTTTTATGAGAAATTTCTGTGAGGTTACATCTAATGTCAGCAGAGCATGCTGAGGGCCCAGGAGTTCATATCATCTTCAGTATGTTTAGCATGGCCAGGTAAATACAGGTTTTCAGAAACAGAATTTAAAGGATTATGCAAATGATTCAATTCCATTGCATCATAAGCCTCAGAGGCTTATCTGTGTTATACAAAAGATTTAAAGATTTAAACAATTATGTTCATTTACTGATTCCAGCAATTATTAAAACAGAACTTTTTCCAAGTGGTTCCAGGACGAGCATTATCAGCATCACCTGGGAACTTGTTAGGGATGCAAATTCTTGGAACTTACCACCAGCCCTCCTGAATCAGACACTCTGGGAGTAGGGTTCAGCAATCTGTGTCTTACCAATCTGTCCAGGTAATTCTAATAAATAAAGTGTTTCCTAAATGATTCTCCCTTTTATCTGAGCTTCAGTTGGAGTTGTATTTTATAGTGAAAGTAGAAGTGCTCTATGAAAGGAATCCTTTAATTTCTTTGTTTGTTTGCTTTTTCTAATGGAGCATTTCTCAAAATATACTCTAAAGGAAAACCAAAGCAACCAATGTTGTGAAGGCATGTTAATAAACATGCATGAAGTTCCTAAAATGCTGCTAAAACAAACAAAACAAAACAAAACATGCTTCTCCAGTCCAGTATGTCTTAAACATGTTTGACCTAAGAGCATTTTTTCCCCCCAGTAAGTTACATCTACTAACTTTTTAAAGGTCAAGTGTTTCCTTTGGGGGATAATCTCTACTTCTTCCTTTGTGTGCCATCCCCCTGAGCTAGTCAGTCAAGAGTGGACAAATAAATTCACTTGACAACCTAAACCTATCAGACTGTTGTCTTGGTAATTTGCCTCTTTAGCTAAGTAAGACAAGAATATAAATTAGTTATAGCTAATTCACTCCTTTACTCATATTGTGTCACAAAATAATCAAAATTATTATAAAATAAAATATTGTATCACTTTTAAATTATCAGATAATAAGACTTTCTATTGAGAATACTAAATTATAGATTATAAGAGCATTTCCTGAGATATTATAGATATCCAGAAACCGTCTCCTGCTCTTCCTGGGGTCTGTTAAGCTTCTCTTCTGATTTATAAACACAAAATATTATCTCAAGCCATTTATTTAAAATGCTCTAGTTACCTAGAATTTAGTTTGATTGCTTCTATTTAAAATATTAATTGATACAAGAGTATAGATAATGGATTTATGTCATAGGCCATCAAAAAATTATACAACCTTCATTGGGTTATATCGAATTGTTTATTTTCCTAAGATGAAGCCAAAGTTAAGGAACTCTCTTTTTCTTCTTCTTCTGTGATGAGACATTATCAGCACATCATGATGGGAGCTTAGCTTGATTCCATGTCTTTACTAGTGCTGCAATGAACATATAAGTGTGTATGTCTTTTTGGTAGAATGATTTATTTTCCTAAGGGTATACACTCAGTAAAGGGATTGAGAAGCCAGAAATAAAGCTGCACACACAGAATACCATCTCATCTTCAACAAAATCAACAAACAGGCAATGGAGAAAAGACCCCCTATTTAATAAATGATGCTGGGATAACTGGTTAGCCACATGTCAAAGAATGAAACCGGACCCTTACCATTCACAATATATAAAAAATAACTCAGGATAGATTAAAGATTTAAATGTAAGAACTAAAACTATAAAAATCCTAGAAGAAAACTTGGGAAATAGTATTCTGGACATTGGCTTTGACAAATAATTTATGACTGACTCCCCCAAAACAATTGTAATGAAAACAAAAATTGACAATTTGGGACCTAATTAAACTAAAGAGTTTCTGCACAGCAAAAGAAACTATCAACAGAGTAAGTAGAAAACCTACAAAGTGGGAGAAAATATTCACAAACTATGCATCAAAGGTCTAATATTCAGAATCTATAAGGAAATTGAATCGTTCATTAAGAAAAAAAAATTAGTGTCCAAAGGACTTGAAAAGACACTTCTCAAAAGGAGACATACAGATGGCCAAAAAACATGAAAAAATGCTCAACATCACTAATCATTAGAGAAATACAAATCAAAACCACAGTTAGATACCATCTCACACCAGTCAGAATGGCGATTATTAAAATGTCAAAAAACAACAGATGCTGATGAGGCTGCAGAATAAAGGGAATGCTTATACACTGCTGGTGAGAATGTAAATTAGTTCAGCCACTGTGGAAATCAGTTAGGAGATTTTTCAAAGAACTTAGAACTACCATTTGATACGGGTTTGATACCCCAAACATATAAGGAATTTCTACAACTTAATAGGAAAAAAAGGCCAAAAAACAAATTGCCTGATTTAAATGTGGACAAAATATTTAAACAGACATTTCTCCAAAAAAGACATATGAATGGCCAGTAGGTATATGAAAAATATGCCCAACATAACTCATCGGGAGAATGCAAATCAAAACCACGATGAGGTATCATCTCACATCTATTAGCATGGCCAGATGGCCAGATGGCTGTTATTTAAAAAATGAAGTAAGTGTTGGCGAGGATACAGAGAAATAAAAACCCTTATGTGCTATTGGGGATAATGTAAAATGGTGCAGCTTTTGTGGAAAACAGTACAAAGGTCCCTCAGAAAGTTAAAAATACAACTACCATATGATCCAGCAATCCCACTTCTGAATATTTATCCAAAAGAATTGAAGCCAGTGTCATTAAGAAGTATTTGCTCTCCCACATTCATTGCAGCATTATTCACAATATCCAAAAGGTTAAAACAACACAAATATTCATCAATGGCTGAATGGCTTTGGAAAATGTGGCATCTACATACAATAGAATATTATTTGACTTAAAAAACAAGGAATCCTGTTATATGCTGTATCATTGAAGACCCTTAAGGACATTATGTTAAACGAAATAAGCTACTTGTGGAAGAACAAATTCTGCAGGATTCTACTTATTGAGGTATCTAAAATCATTCAGCTAAATAGATACACAGAAAGTAGAATGTTAGTTGCCACTGGCTGGGAGATGGAGGAGGAAATGCGTAGCTGCTGTTCAATGGATATAGAGTTTTAGTCACAAAAGATGAAAATGTACCACATTATTATAAAATTGCTTATAGTTAACAATATGTTACTGTACACTTAAAAATATTTGTTAAAAGGGCAGATCTCAAATGTGCTTTTTATCACCATGACAAAAGTCTTACTATGAGTAGTTAAAATGGTAAGATTGATTATACATTCGTTATTATTTTGTTCCTTTTGTTATTTTTATTTTTTGTGCTGAAAGTATTTGTCATGAGTAGACTTGCAATACAGAAAAATAAAATTGTTAAAGGATGTTCTTTAGAGAAGGAAAATAACAACATAAGGAAAATTAGACCAACCCAAAAGAGACACCAGAAATAGTAAATATGTGAATAAGTATAAAAATAATTTTCTCATTATTTTCTTAAAGATAATAAACAACTTTTAGAAAATGATACAAATATATTGGAATTTTTATAACATTTGTGGAAGTGAAATTTCTTACAACATTGCACATTGTACAAGTACACAAATTAGCATTGTATATATGCTTTGTAATTGTTTCTGCAAAGATCTCTAGTAGTTCATTCTGAGAGTGAACCACTTGGGAGAAATGAGTATGCTTTTCATCACATAATTTCAGCATTTAATATATATTATTGTCTTGATGTTTGCATTTATTTACTTATAAATTGTCATAAAATTGTGTATGTAGTATACAACATGATGTTTTAAGTATATATATATATATATAGTAGAATGGCTAAATCTAGCTAATTAACACACAGTTACCATTTTTGTGCTGAGAACATTTAACAGGCACTGCTTTTCAAGAATACAATATATTGTTAATAACTATATTACCACATTGTGCAATGGATCTCTTGAACTTATTCTTCCTAACTAACTGAAATTTCGTAGCCTTTGACCAACATCTCTTCGGATCCCCCTACCACCATCATTCCATGCCTGGCAACTACCATTCTGCTCTTCTGTGAGATCAATTATCTTGGATTCTGTCTATGCATGATGTCAATCATCTCTTCTTAAATATTTGTAGAGCGAAGGATTAAAATTATAGAGCTCAGTGAAATACAATTTTTAAAAAATTATTCCTTCTTCAAAACATTTTTATTTTCACATTATCAAAATGTTGTGGCTTCTCTACTTTCACCGTTCAGCAAGCAGGTGAGAGTGGTGCCCAGCAGCTTCTTCACTCCCATTGTTCGGTAAGCTGGAGGAAGTGTTATAACTGTTGTATTCCCACTGCCCACAGCTCAGTTTAGCAAGTTTCAGGTTCTTGTCCCAGGACCAGGAAGAATAAGACACACAAACACTGGAGAGTGAGTAAGGCAGAGCAGAATATATTAAGCGACAGAAAAGCTCTCAACATAAAGAGGGTACCCAAAGGACGGTTACTGTCTGGAGGACTAATTTCAGGGCTTTTACGGACTGAGAATGAGGAGGAGTGCCCTGAGTGACCTGTGGGCCATTTTGGGAAAAGCACCATTCAGAAAGAGTCACAATAATGGAAAGAACCAATTAGAGGCCAAAACAAAGGCTTGACCCACAATGAATCAGGTACAGGAGTGACGTTTCACTCTATGCAAATGAAGATTCAACTGGTAGCCAGTCACAGGAAGATCAGTATATGTAAAATAGGTGCAAGGTAAGGACCAATTGAGAGGAAGCACTCCAAACAGGAGTGGGAGTCCTTACTCTGGTCCATGGATTTTATCCAGGACTGGCAGCTCAGTTTTCAGGCCTTACACTGTTCTTTGATTGAAAGTCGAGTTTCACTGAGGACCAGTCCCTGCCTGCCTAGGAATTTGACTGCATTCTACTACTACCAAAAGCCTGTTCTAAAGTTGGAAAGTTGGAACTCAAATTGGTTAAAAGTCATAAAGTGGGCAACAAAAAAGTGTTATTAGATTTTAAAAATACTGCTTTGTCATTTAATAGATACAGACTCTAAATATTCAACTAATGTATTTTTATATTTATATACACAAATTTTATAATATGTAGCATTTTTTTCTATATTTGTATATTGTCTTTCAGGTTTATCTTTCTCTAATTCTTTCAAAAAACAATGTTTAATATGGCAAAATTATTTTGATCTCTAAAATGCATGTCTGAGGAAAAAAATACATTATGTACTAAGTCTACTTTTCCAGAAGTATAAGACTTTAAGAAGTAGTGGAAACTTGAAAGTAAGAAACTAATTCCATTTTAAACCATTATTTCAAAAACTACAATTATTTTTTTCCCATTTCTGGTAGGGTCTTTCCTTTATAACTAGTGTTTTGTAATATTACTTGTAAAATACTGAGAAAAGTTAAAATGTAAAGTATAAAACTTATCCTTTTAGTATGAGCAAGAAGTTGGGGAGTGATTCAACATACTGACATCAGGTGATAAAGTATCTATATTCACATATAAATTAAAATAATGATGACAGAATTTAATTTTCTTTTGTGCATCTTCTTTGAAACTCTAATAACATACATCTGTAGTCTGTATATTGGCAATATATCCTGGGGCAGTGGTGCTGCAGTTAAATTTATGTTGGATTGCTATGCAAACACCTCTATGAATTTGAAATTTCTAATTAGAGATTTGCTTAACTACTAGGAATTTTGGAATAGCCACCCACCTGCCAGGTTTACTAGCTGATGAACACCATGGACACTTGAAGTGTTTGTAGTTCTCTTTACTAAAAAATGACTCTCTGTGTAGTAATTAAGATGCTTATGGCATCTTCAGCAGCAAAACTAGACCATGCATCAGCAGTTATATTTTAATCATTTCTTTTTGTTCTTATTTGTGCTAGCTCTTATAATAATTTTTTGTAAAAATTGGGCCCAAAGCATGTGTACATTAAAAGTCAATTAACTCATTTATAGCACAGAGATAGTATTTTAAAATTGTAGGTTCAGAAAATTGTTATTTGAACAAGATATGATTATTGGAGGCATCTTTGGCAAATTTTATTATCCCAGTAGGTACCCATTCAACACACATTACTTTACTCTTCCAACTTCAAAGAGTCTGCAGTCAGTTTAGTTAGTAAGATGTACATTTTAAGAGTAACTAAAATGTAATGTAGTAAGAGTTTTTGAAACAGCCCATACAGGGAGCTCTGAGAGTACAAGGACACACAGTACCTGCAGCCTCAGGAAAGGTTTAGAAAACAATAGTAATTAAGCTGCCTATTTACTAGGCAAATAATCGGAGAAGAGTAGCAAGAGGGATATTGTGGTGATAGAATAGTTCTGTGTTTTGATTATGGTAGCGATTATATACATATATAGGAGATAACACTATAAAATACACTCAAAACACACACATTTGAGAACATATACATGTGATGGAAGCTGAATAAATTATGGGATTATACTTATTTTAATGTCTTTGTTTTGATATCAGACTAGAGTTATGTAAGATATTATTGAGGGAAACTGAGTGACAGGCAGCTGGGACTTTTCGCTATTATTTTTGTAATTTTCTGTGAGTCTATAATTATTGCAAAAGTATATTTTAATGAAAAAGTAGAATTTGAGAAATAAAATTATACACTAAGACTAACATTTGGAATGATACAGGTATTTTAAATAGATTTGTAATTTTTAAATAGATGGGAATAGAAAGAGAAGAGATGTGACTTAAAAATGTGGTTTGTGGCCAGGTTCCATGAGGCATTCCATGCAATGCTAACAAATTTGGATTTTTGGCTGAAAGTATAAGATTAATTTAGTCTGTTTTAGAAATAGAAGCAAATAATCAGGTATAACCCCCTCCAAAATATATTCAATTAGCGATATCAGAATCTCTGCCGTCTTTTTGCAATGAAGGAGCTCTCAGAGATTTGAGGTGTCTTTTACATAATTATTTTTTATAAATGAATCAACATAATGCACTTAATTCAATGCTAACAAATAAAGTTTTTCTAGGCTTTTCTTAAACATCAATTTTGTCTTTGGTAAATGGTATTTACATGGGAATTCTATTGTACTGTATTGCATTTTACTGTATTTTTTAGAGACAGTGTCTCACTCTTGTCACCCACGCTGGAGTGCAGTAGCATGATCATACCTCACTGCAGCCTGAAATTCTTGGGCTTAAGCGATCCTCCTGCCACATCCTCCAGAGTAGCTGGGATTACAGACATAGGCCACCCCACTGGCTGCATAATCATTTTTAATGTTTTGAATTAAACATTGGAAGTTTAATACAGTCATTTCCAAATTACTTGTAAGAAAATGTATTATAATTGTTCGTAAAATATTTTGAAAAAATACAGTACAATGGAATTCTATCATTTACATATTTATGAGCTGTATTCATCCATTTTCAAACTGCTGATAACGACACACCCCAGATTGGACAATTCACAAAAGAAAGAGTTTTACTGGACTTACAGTTCCACACGGCTGGGGAGGCCTCACAATCATGGTGGAAAGCAAGAAGGAGCACGTCGCATCTTACATGCATGGCAGGAGGCAGAGAGAGAGCTTGTGTAGAAGAACTCCCATTTTAAAAACCATAGACCGGTGTGGTCTGGGAGGCTGAGGTGAGCGGATCACCTGAGGTCAGGAGTTCCAGATCTGTCTGACCAACATGGAGAAACCACGTCTCTACTAAAAATACAAAACTAGCCAGGCGTGGTGGTGCATGCTGTAATCTCAGCTACTCAGGAGGCTGAAGCAGGAGAATCGCTTGAACCCCGGAGGTGGGGGTTACACTGAGCCACGATGGCGCCATTGCACTCCAGCCTAGGCAACCAGAGTGAAACTCCGTCAATAAATAAATAAATAAATAAGATCTCGTGAGACCCGTTCACTATTACGAGAGCAGGGCGGGAAAGACCCACCCCCATCATTCAATCATCTCCCACAACACGTGGGAATTATGGGAGCTACAGTGTGAGATTCGAGTGGGAACACAGAGCCAAACCATATCGTGAGCTGATTTTAAAACCTGATGCTTGAGTAAGTGTCATTTAAAATCTCTATTATTCATTGGATGATTTGGCAACAGAGAACAGGCAGGTAATAGTTTTTTTAGAGTTACCAAAGACATACTGTGTGAGAGTCAGATCAAACAAGGCTTAGACCAGTTCAAATCCAATAAACACTAATTCAGTCCGACATAGTCCGCAATGTGTTTCACATGTATTATTTATCTTAACTCCGATAACAAACATATCATTTAAATGTGTTAAAGTTATAATAGACATACTTTTGAAATCGAGTAGATTAAATCCTAAAGGCAAGCAGGAGGACATCAGAATTATCTACTTCCCAGTCACTTTATGCTCGCTCCCCACCAACACACACACACACACATTTGCCACTAGAATTTCGACAGTTATCTTAAAAGCAGAATGTCTGGTCCCTTGTATACTGCCTTTTCATTTGTTCTTTGTAACTTTCCTTATTGACACTGAAATCTTACTATGCACAAGTTTTACTAAATAAGGCGTCATATAGAAAATTATAAACATTTTACTTCATGGGTATTTAGGAGATTTTGAATATCAATTTTTGATGTTCTAAATTCAATGTTAATTTTCAGTGTAAAATGTTTACCTCACAGATTGACTTTATCCACTAGCTTAGCATTAAATGCATGTCACTTCCTTTGAACCTCAAGGTATGTAATTGACTTCCGGGGTAATACAGCTGATGAAATAAAATCTTATATTTTAAAATTTTATTTATTTTACAATGTTCATAGGCATGGAAAACATATGTTTACGACTCACTTAAAATACAACAATTAGCCTTGTCTAGAATTTTGCTAGCTTACGCATTTCCTTAATGTAATGAAAGAATTGATTCATTTTGAGTTTAAAGATACTTTTATGGACAGACAAAAGGCTACTTTTGTCAGTTAGGACCTATCTAAGCATGCCACTGTTATATATGAACAAAAGAAGAATTTACACATTATAAAAATCTGGCTGACCTCCATTAAAAAACAAAGATTGTGTTTCACTTAGGGTCTAATTGTGCTGTCACTTGTTGTCCTCCATGTCCTCTAAAGCAGCCATCTAAACTTCTAAGAGTATGGTAATAAAAGATTCCTTGAAGATGAGACTAGAAATAAAAATTTGGCTTTCCATTACAACAAAAATCAAAATAATAATTTATTACTACTATTTCACATTTCTGTCTTAAGTGTGTGCAATTTAATTATGTATTAACATACTTGTTACCTTGAAAAACATTATTGTAACCTTTAGCTTAAATTTATTGATATAAAGTGAAGTTCTTCACATATAAAAAGATTTCAGTCATTTAATTAACAATTATATAAGCCTAAATACATTTATGTTTTATCGTGTTCTTATAAATTGAGATACAATATATAATTGAATGATAGAATGTTCTAGTTTTTTTTAAAAAAAGGGCTTTCAAAATATTTTCACACCTTTTTGAAGTTTTGTTTTAGTTCCCTACTCTCACAATCCATTCTACTGTTTTATCTCTTTTCCACTTTAGGGAAAGCACAGTGACACAGAAGGAAATATAGAAGGCCCCAAAGTAGGAATCTTGGATTTTTAGACCCAATGTTCCCCTAACTGCTTAAAGTGTGACCCCAGGTAAGTTTCTCATCCTCTCTGAGCCTCAGTTCTTTTGTCTACCTAATCACTCAGTCTAGATAATCTTTGTGGTGTCCCTACTGATGCAAATGTTTCTCTGCTATGAATCTCCTAAATCTGAGATCATCCAGAAACAGGGATTAACATGAATAATTTAATGCACGCAATAAGAGAAAGAAATATTTAAGAAAAAACAAAATTATTGAACAACTATTATTCACTTCAAAATATTTTCATCAGAAGGTTAATATGTAATGTCATTGTACCCATGACTTTTAAAATATATTTCAAATTTAATCATACTTTTAATCAAAAGTTTTCTTCCTAGACAATTGGAAATTTCTCATTGCATTTAGATAATTCATTATATGGCAATTCAATTATAAACTGGTTTAGTAGAAATTTTCCCTTGGAACAAAATGTTTTCAAATTAATACAAGAGCAAGATAATTATTGATGCTAGGTCGAAGAGCAGATACAGCACATTAAATGCAGACAAAGAAGCAAGAATCAATAGTGTTGACTCCACATGAAGCAAAATAATTAGAGATATATACTTACAAAAGGAATAAACAATAGAGACATGATTATTTATCTTTGATTGATGAGTAAAGTCCTACAGGAACTTTATCAGCAGTATAATTACCTTCTTTTCCTAAAACTTTCATTTTGTATGAAGAAAACATGCAGGGAATGAAATCTGAAGAAACCTGGTCTTTCTGCTTCTCTATGCTTAAGTAACAATGACCTAAGTAGAAAAATTAGAATGATTCAGGCCAGTAGCCAGTAGCATATTCAGACTTTCATTTAGCCTGGGCACCTCTTGACTCCAAAGGGAAGTCACAAGTTCAGGCAAGTGGTGGATTTTAAATGGTCTCTTGTGTCAAAGAAGTTGAATCAGCAGACTTAAAGTTGAAGGTAGCATAAAAAGATAAGTAGAACCATATGATAAGAATTTTAATAAAACTGAATTTTTGATCATATTAAATAAATAAAAAACCCAAGGTATTTTATATCATCCAGAAAGTAGAAGGCATATGTTAACTAATTGGCAGGAGTATATGTTAATGAATGTATGCATACAATTATAAAAGTAAAGTTATTCTAAACTCTTTAACTCATATAAGGGAAAATGTCTTTTTTATTCTGTCAAATAAAATTATTTGCAGACTAGAGTTAGGAGATAATTATTAAAACATCTAGGAGGCTTGCCTCTAAACCCCATCTCATAAAAAGGTGCAGTGACTTCATATGTAAAATAACAGAAGGTAAAATTTTTGGAGGATCTTAACTTCTTATTTTACTTAAAATTAAATGTCCAAAAATACATATATTAAATTTAGAGAATCAGCATCTCTGCACTAGTCGTGATTAAGGACAAATCCACCCACTTGATAGTGTTCCCACTGAGTTAGTGAAACATGCAAGCAAAATGTTGATTACACACCTGCAAGGGCTTTCCAACCTATGCAGTCCTGCTAGACTGCTTTGTGGTCATGGTTACTACAATCAAAAACACCTATAAGAGGACAGATAGAAAAGTTAGTGCTTAGTAAAACACTAGTTACTTCATCCCCATCACGAAAAATATTCTGTTTATACCATTCTCATTAATTTAGTGTAGCACAATTGCCATTTGTATTAATAGAAGAAAGATTTAAATGAATAAAGTTTTTTTCAGTGTGACAAATGAATAAAAGCCACGGGAGAACATCATTATTGTTTCACATTTCCATTAACCTTAAAAAGTCTCAAGAAACCAGCTGTGTGTTTGAGCACCAGAATATGTAGGTTTTAATTACAAGATGACTCTATTTGATATTTTAAACTTGTTACATGCTTTTACTTAGGCCATATACTGACATCAACACTTAGGAAGAAATAGGAGTGCAATGAGGACAAAACCTGTTACAGGAAAAGGAATTGATAAGAAGCCTGGAAAACAAAGCAAATAGCAATGGTCAGATGTTGAAGGAATAGGAGATATACTAAGAGGAAAAAAAGTATTTATTATATCAAAATGATATATATTTTATATAATTTATATTTTTATAAATATGTTA
>NW_016807931.1:117587-121007 GCF_001698545.2 Rhinopithecus bieti
TTCCATGATGTATATGTGCCACATTTTCTTAATCCAGTCTGTCACAGATGGACATTTGGGTTGATTCCAAGTCTTTGCTATTGTGAATAGTGCTGCAATAAACATATGTGTGCATGTGTTTTTATAGCAGCATGACTTATAATCCTTTGGGTATATCCCCAGTAATGGGATGGCTGGGTCGAATGGTATTTCTAGTTCTAGATCCTTGAGGAATCACCACAGTTTTCCACAATGGTTGAACTAGTTTGCAGTCCCACCAACAGTGTAAAAGTGTTCCTGTTTCTCTACGTCCTCTCCAGTACCTGTTGTTTCCTGATTTTTTAATGATTGCCATTCTAACTGGTGTGAGATGGTATCTCATTGTGGTTTTGATTTGCATTTCTCTGATGGTGAGTGATGATGAGCATCTTTTCATGTGTCTGTTGACTATATGAATGTCTTCTTTTGAGAAGTGTCTGTTCATATCCTTTGCCCATTTTTTGATGGGGTTGTTTGTTTTTTTCTTGTAAATTTGATTGAGTTCTTTATAAGTTCTGGATATTAGCCCTTTGTCAGATGAGTAGATTGCAAACATTTTCTCCCATTTTGTAGGTTGCCTGTTCACTCTGATGGTAGTTTATTTTGCTGTGCAGAGAAGCTCTTTAGTTTTATTAGATCCCATTTGTCAATTTTGGCTTTTGTTTAAATACTTTTATAACAACAACATTTCTTTTGTTACTTTATTTTTCTGTCCTAAACTGTGTTTTTTTGTTTTTTCTTTCTGCAATGACCTTGATTTTTATTTATTCTCAATTATCAAAATGATTGTTGCAACAAAAAATTTTAATTGTAGTTAAAATGTGAGTATATGTTTCCTGAAAAACAAATTGAATGCAATGAGACACATTGGAAAATAAAATTATTTATATATATTTCAAAACTATTTTATTGTAATCTAAAACACTCATAGCTTACTGAAATATATATTAATATTAAAATAAAAAATAAAATTTTAAGTTAATATTTAGGTTGAATTTATTTAAATAAATCTGGATATTTAAATTCATTTGGGAGAATTAAATGCATGTTAGTAAACTACATAAAAATATTATTCAGTATACAATTACTTGTCAATGTAGAAAATTATTACTACTCTTCACACACCTTCTATCTAGGCCTCCCAGATACACAAACATAAGGGTAATTCAAGTTAATTGATACGAAATATTTCTCAGTCACCATGTGCAAATCCTACAAGTGCAATGCAAATTCTTGATTACATCCATAACTACTTACTGGTCCATGAACAGAAACAAACAAGAAGATTGTATCTACTATTGAGAAAACACATTTTGTTTTGCACAAATCTATTGCATTCATGTTGAAAAGTATTTGATAAGTTGATTTGTCTCCTCAGTTCCACTAATTGAACTATCTTTCCCTACACTCCTACCAATTGTCTGTTTCAATGTCAGCATAGGTTAAATCCACAAACTATCCCAGCAATGAAATCTAGTCATCCTATTTTCCAATGATATGAAGTAAGAAGTATAGAGAAAAGTACTCTGGAAACAAGAGAGTATTAGTCACCGAAGAAGATGTTTTAGGATTCTGAGTAGTATTGTTCTAGTTCTGGGTACCTGATCTGAAGAAACAAATGTTTCCGTACATTCTTTACTTAATTTCTTTTAGATGTTTGCAAATATGCAAGGCCCTCTATGGAGGCCAGGACAAAGGCCTTTAGTGCCTGGATTCATACCACAAGTCTATGAATTATTATCAGTTATTATTGTATTAAAGTTATTAAATGTGTCATTAATGTATGAAGCATTACTATAATAGGCACCACTGATTTATAAACTGTAAGTTTTTAAGGTTTTCATAAATGAGACTGAGAAGTTACAGAGGAAAACAACAAATTGGGATGTGGACATCCATTCTTAATTAATACCACAACTCTGGTTTTATTAAATTTAGAGAAGGAACTTTTTACTCATACTTTCTGTTTGCTTTTTAAAATATTGCTGGTGAAAAATTATTTAAAAAGCATTGTAATACACAGTAGAGTATAACTTGGAATAAACTACTTGAGATTTATAGACTAAAATGCACTGCAAAAATTGTCAACTTTATATTCATATTGTTCACATTATGAGTTTTTAAAATACTGCGTTTACTACCTTAAGTTTTTTTATAATAGAGAGTTTTTGATGTTGCAGGATTTGTACTTATATATTTTAAATTATAGTTTTAATAGGTACCATAAGGTATCCTTTAATTCCTTATCTCTCAAAGCAGCTGCATCTTTCTGAGTTCTTAGAATTGAATTGCCATTTGAATCAGAATATAGACCTTTAATTTCTCAGCTATTTCCATTATTCTTTGCCCTGCTAGAAACCAAAGTTTAAAATGTTAAGAAAAGAAACAAGATATGAGTCTAATGAAATTTGTTTAAAGCAAGAATAAAACCCTGAAAACAATGCATTGTCTGTTCATATTGTTATCTGTCAGAAACCAAAGGAAATGCTTAGCTTGTATTGCTTAATTTTAAACTATAGATCTTCCAAAGGCTGATTCAAATATGCAATAAACTTGGCATACCTAAATGAAATACCTATAAAAATTGGGAGAAAATTGTGGATGACGTACCTGGGTACTATAGCAGCAGGATGTGAATAGAAAGAGTGCAAACCCTTAGAAGGGCATTTGGCTAATGATAGTCTAGTTAATTTGGAAACATGTAAGTCTAATGATTAGTCAAAAAATATTTAGCATAATTTTTTACATTTATCCTAGGTGAGACTTGAGAATCTGGTGGAAAGGGTGAAAAGGCCATAAGATCAGCAATCACCACTTCCCATGAAAAAAGATTGTCATTAACAATACAAGCAAGTTATGTCAACATAATTGACATGAACTTTACATGAAAACAAAGTTGTTTTGGGATCTAGCATTATGGACACCTAGCTTCTCTTCTTGTTAAAGATTTGAATGCTTGATCATTTGCTGTTATTAATTTTTTATATATTTTTATTTTCAGCTATGCTTTTATCAAACAAGGCAATCAATGATATTCATTCCTTCACCACCTTTCTCTTTCTTTTGATATAAAAGAATATAAACAAACAAGAATATTTGAAAATAGGACTGTAGAAGTTAAATTGGAATTAACTTGAGAGATAATTTTGTCCAGCATCTTCATTTTGTGTAAGAGAAAAAAAAAAACAAAAAACAGGAGTAGTGATTTGAACATACTGCAGCTATTTATTTCCCCAGAATCATATCTGCAGCTCTAATTACTATCACTGGAGACTGAGTTTTAATTATAAGCCAAATGACAGTGATCAAGAAGGACTTAGTGTTTCTCAGTTGGATCAAACTTTAAACAGGCTTCTTTCTGCCTCTAAGCACCTGACCCCTGTTTTTTTTTTTTTTTTTTTT
>NW_016807931.1:123542-140587 GCF_001698545.2 Rhinopithecus bieti
AAAAAAAAAAAAAAAAAATATGGAAGAATGCTACATTTTATTCACATGCTTTTCTGATATTTTAATACATGTAAGTAATTAAAACTAAATGAGTATTAACTGAGCATCTTGATGCCCAATCAATGCATTTCTGGGAAGAACTCAATTAGTTTATAAAAGGTTAAAATAGCATAAAGAGAATAGTTTTGTGGTGTTTCAAGTAAGGCTGTGATACCAACATTTTTATATGCATAGTTTCAACATTATCTTGGTGACTATTTATTCAGTTGTGTTAAAATTTTCAAAGAAGCTTTTATTGTAGTTGTAAAACTTTTCATTGTAATATTACTTTTAAAAACTATTTTAAACAAGAAAGATGAAATTTTAAAGTAAAATAATTTTTACCAAATACTTTGTTTTGTAAAACGTTTATATTTAAACCCACTTTTATTGTATATATTTAAGATGTACAACGTGGTGTTTTGATACACATACACATAGTGTAATCAAATTTAACATTTCTATCACCTTCAACAGTTACTTTTCTGGAATAAGATCCCCTGAAATCTACTCTCTTAGCAAGTTTTCAGTATACAATACAACATTAGTACCTGTATTCCTCATACTGTACATTAGAGCTCCAGATTTATTCATCCTACATAAAAGCAAGTTTGTCTCCTTTTCTACTTTTTATCTGTTTCCTCCCAGTCTCCACTCCTGGTAAGACACTGATAATTTCAAATAAACAATCTCATAAGAAAATGATGAACTTTTGTTCTCTGATTAATTGAAATTTTCTTTTGAAATCTAGCATTAGTTTTAAGCCCAAAATAGGGCAAAGTAAGTTTTTATACTATATTGCTGAAAACATAGCAGGCTAGCCAATGTTATTATCTCATTTTAGATATGCATATATTTTTTAAAATCCACCTGAAATAGCCATGAATTTTGTGTTTTACCTAAGCATATATTAGTGGGAAATACATAAAATGTAACCTTACATTGTGTCTGTCTTTCCCTGCGTAATAAACTGTTTCAAATTGAGGCAGATATCATACAAATGAAGTCCTTTGGTGATAAATAGGGAAGAGTTTTGGCAAAACTATGCCCAAATCATGTTGTCTAGGTTTGTGCACTGATTGCCTCAGACTAATCTTCACTCTATTGGTGCGAAGAAATTAACTGGGACTTAAATCTTCTTAAGAAACACTGGCTTTTGGCATTACACAATTCATTAGGATTCTGTATTTGTCCTTTGTTTTGTAATCTTAAGGTGGTTGCTGCATTGCTCTCCCTGTCACATGTAAATGATATGGAGGGCAGACTGGGGTGCCAAGGCATTACCCAACTTATGCACTCACTTTGTTTGCAAACGGAGCTCTCTAAGATGCTGTAGCCACCGATTCCAACGTTTTACACAGGATAGTAGGATGGTACCTAAATGTGCTATTAAAGCATAATATGTGAGCATTGTTAGCTCCTTGTAATGTCAAAAGTCTGAGCTGGAGAATCTATAGGCAGAGCTGTGACCCCCCCCAAACAGTAAATAATGTGGTGACCTAAGTACTTCGTATTCTCTGAGACCAGATACTAGAGCCCAGGCCAGCAGGCCAGGCTGGAGATCTAAGAGTCTAGATACACAGAGCCTGACAGACGTTCTATCTCCATCACACTTCCCTTCCAAACTCTGGCAAGTGAACTTTCCTATTATTCTTTTCAGTGTGTTTGGTTCTCTCCTACAGGAAACAGTTTGGATGAGAAATCCTAGAGAGGTAATGTGAGAGTAAAATACATTTGAATATGTTGAAGCATATATTTCTACATTTATATCAAGATTGATGAAAGGTGGTAATTCTGACCTGTGGCACTCTGCGTTTGCCTAAGGAGCCGCTTTAACATGCACTAGTCTCCAATTACAATCCTCCTCAAAGAAGTTAATGGGAAGAGTACTAAATTTACCAATGAGGAATGACACAATTTGTTTTCTGTGAATTATGTGTAGATTCCTAGACATCAGCTTTAATCCAGCACTAAGATACCTTGAGATCCCAAGAGAATGGTTTCATTTAGATTCTCAGTGGGGCCGTCTTTAGGCCTTCTTGTGACATAATGCTTACACTCCAGCAGGACTTTGATTATCTGAGTCAGCTGTATATATTATAAAAGCAAAAGCTACTTATATAAAAGTAATAAAGTAATTGTATTTAATCAGTTAATGAAAATATTTTTAAGTAACTGTGCCAGGTGGTAGCTTAACATTTTAACTTTCTAATTTAATTTACATAATTTAAAAGAAAGTGAAAATTCCACATGACTCGACTTTCATGCCTATAAATTAGGCCCAGTCAATATATTCAGTGTATAATGCCATTTAAAAATCTTGTAGCTTTATTTTCATTAATTTACCATGTATATGTAAAACAATTCCTAAATTGCTTTTATTTGAAAGCTTGCCATTTTTCAAAAAGCCTTCAGAATTATATAAAGGTTGCAAGAATCGTTCATCGAAGTTCTGTATGCCTTTACGTATATTTGCCAATTTTCATCATTGTGCTACCTTTACCATATCTTCTCTTTTTCTCTTTCTCTCTCCCTTCCTCCTGTCTCATTCTCTGTATCTCTCTGACATTTCTGTCCTTTGGCTGAACCATTTGAGAGCAAGTTACAGACATGATCAATTATCCCTTAATAATTCAACCTGTAAGAACAAGGACATTCAATCACATGTTTACAGTACAATTAACATGTTCAGGAAATTTAACATTGATATAATTATATCTAGTACACTATCTATACTTCAACTTTTTTCAATTGTCCCAGTGATCTCCATATATATGTGTGTGTGTGTATATATATGTATATATGTGTGTATATATACGTGTATATATATATAGATGGAGATCTATATATATAGATATATATAGATAATATTTTTAGTTGATCCAGGACAATGCTTTTATTTATTTATGGGTCTCTTTAGCCACCTTTAGCCATAAACAATTCCTCACCTTTTCTTTGTATCTCATAACACAGGCACTTTAAGGAGAACATATGGATTTCTCTTTGTTTTCATATGATTAGATTCAGATTACGCATTTTTGGTAAAAATTTAACATATATAATATCGCATTTTTTTAGTACAACACTTCGTGGGGTGGGGGTGGGGGGGGCGGAATAATGTCCCTGAGTCCTAGTTGTTGTGTGTTTATTTGATCTATTTAATTTAGGTAGCATCTTTTATATCAATACATTTAAAAAGCAGCCCATATTCCATTCTCCATCACATTTTAACTGATGGTTTTGGCATTGATGGACTATTCTTGCCTGAAACATAAATAAAAATTTGGTGCCGGGAGTTTTTTTTTAATCTATTGTTTTTACACCTACATTATTTATTTATTAATATACTTATTTATAATCTCTATGGGTTCATAGTCATTGGATTATAATCCATTCTTTTTACAATACATTTCATGCTGAAATTGTCCCATAATTTTCTAGTGCAAACATTTTCACATTGACTTGAGTCCCTCCCCCTTTAATAGTATTTTCTTACTTTGTGGCATAATGAAGTGTTACGAGTTTACTTTGTACTTTCTCTGCCCCATCCTTTAAATCAACTATTTTTCAAAAATTACTTGTTCGCTTAAGTGAATAATAGTTTTGAGAAGCAAGATATAATTGCTTGATGCCTTAATGCCTATTGGGTTGCTATTGTACTTGGATCCTTTTAACAAAGAGAACTGTAGTTTAGTAGGTTGGTAGGAGGGTGGGTAGATAGATGTATTGACAAATAGATTTTTAAAAATCATGTTTATATTGTTATCTTCAATTCTAAACTAACAGCACCAATTTCATCCTTGCCTTACTAGACCCCCCCACTCCATATTTGTTTTTTCAGAACATGAATACTTGCTTCTCATAATGTCATACATTTATATTTGACATATATTTATGTATTTGCTTAATTTTACAACATGTATGGCCTTACTATACAGAAAAGTGTTAACATAGTGAGTTTAAATTGCTGCCCTTGAAAAGTTCTGCTTGTAAGGTGAGCCCTTGGCTGGCATCTGGGAACCTGGATTTCAGGAATGCTCCTACACTCCTCATGGTAAGAATTGCTCACTGTGTTTAAACTGTTTGGGTAAGCAATATCATATATCCTGAATACCTACTTTCCTTCTAAGAGTCTGGAATTTTGTACATACCAGGTAGAGGCCCCTGTTTGACTCGGCCCAATAAAAACTGTGGGTGATGATTCTGTAACTGACTTCCCAGTTGAAAACATTTCACATGTTCTTGCTGGGGAAATTAAGCACATTCTGTGTGATTCCACTGGAAGAGGACCCTTGGGAAACTGTCTGGTTTCCCCAGATTTGCTCCATGCAACTTCCCTGTTAGTTAATTTTGTTCTGTATCCTTTTGCTGTGAGTAAAACTTGTGCTAAATTCTGTGAATCCCCCTAGGGAATCATCAAACCAATAGTCTTGGGTACCTCTGACACGCCTGCAAACAGAACACCTCTAAGGAGAGTGTTAAAAATTATATCTTTTTTTCCTTTCATTAGACTGAAAGTAGTCAGAAATAGTCAGAAACTACCTTTTTTCTTTCTGTTTTGAAATAATTGGAAATTTACAAGAATGACAAAAAAAGGAAAAAAAAATAAAGGACAGAGAGCTCTATGTACCTTGCACCAAGTTCCCTACAGTGATTATATTTCACATATTTCACATAACTATAATAAAATATCGAGGAAGGGAATTGGCATTGGTATAGGGTGTGCGTGTGGTTCTGTGTGAGTGTAAATTGAGGTAACCACCATGACAATCAACCTATAGAACTAGTTCTTCAACACAAAGTTCCCCTTCAGTAACTCCCTTCTTACCACCACTCCCATCATCACTAGAAACACTGATCTGTTTCCATATTTATTATTTTGTCCTTATGAGAATGCTATATAAATGGTGTCATATAGAGTGTGACAGTTTTGGGATTGGTTTTTATTATACAGTAATTCAAGTGAGATTAAACATGATACTGCCTGTATCGGTAACCCATTCCTTTTTACAAATTTAATTGCCTTGGGCAGTATGGCCATTTTAATAATATTGATTGTTCCCATCCATGAGCATGGAATGTTTTTCCATTTGCTTGTGTCATCTCTGATTTCTTTGAGTAGTGGTTTGTGGTTCTCATTGTAGAGATCTTTCACCTCCCTGGTTAGCCCTATAACTAGGTATTTTATGCTTTGTGTGGCAGTTGTAAATGTGATTGCATTCCTGATTTGGCTCTCGGCTTGGCTGTTTTTGGTGTACAGAAATGCTGGTAATTTTTGTACATTGATTTCGTATCCTGAGACTTCATTGTAGTTGTTTATTAGATTAAGGAGATGTTTGAGCTGTGACTATAATGTTTTCTAGATATAAAATTATGTCATATGTAAACAGGGATAGTTTGACTTAGTCACTTCTTTTTGAATACCTTTATTTGAATACCTTTATTTCTTTCTCTTGCCTAATTGCCCTGGCTAGAACTTCCAATACTACCTTGAATGGGAGTGGTAAGAAGGGCACCCTTGTCTTGTGCTGGTTTCCAAGGGGAATGCATCCATCTTCTGCCAATTCAGTATGGTATTGTCTATGGGTCTGTCAAAGATAGCTCTTATTATTTGGCAGAATGTTCCTTCAATACCTTGTTTATTGAGAGTTTCTAACATGAAAGGGAGTTGAATTTTATTGAAAGCCTTTTCTGCATCTATTGACATAATCATGTGGTTGTTGTCTTTAGTTCTGTTTATGTGATGAATCACAATAATTGATTTGCATAGGTTGAATCGAACTCGCATCCCAGGGATAAAGTCTACTTGATTATGATGGATAAGCTTTTTGATGTGCTACTGGATTTGGTTTGCCAGTATTTTGTTGAGAATTTTTGCATTGAGTTTCATCAAAGGTATTGACTTGAAGTTTTCTAATTTTTGTCATGTCTCTGCCAGGTTTTGGTATCAGGATGATGTTGGTCTTATAGAATGAGTTAGAGAGGAGTCCCTCCTCCTAGATTTTAAAAAATAGCTTCAGTGAGAAGGTACCAGATCTTCCTTGTACATCTGATACCATTTGGCTGTGAATCTGTCTGGTCCTGAGCTCTTTTTGGTTGGTAGGCTATTTATTACTAATTCCATTTTAGAGCTCATTATTGGTCTGTTCCAGGATTCAGTTTCTTCTTGTTTCAGTCTTGGGAGGATGTATGTGCCCAGGAATTTACCCATTAATTTGAGATTTTCTAGTTTGTTTGCACAGAGTTGTTCATAATATTCTCTGACGGTTATTTGTATTTCTATGGGGTCAGTGGTAATGTCTCCTTTCTTATTTCTAATTGTGTTTATTTGGATCTTCTCTCTTTTCTTCTTTATTCATCTGGCTAGCAGTCTATTTATTATTTTGTTTTTTCTTTTTCAAAAACAACTCCTGAATTCATTGATCTTGAATGGTTTCTCGTGTCTCTATCTTCTTTAGTTCAGCTATGATATTGGTTATTTCTTGTCTTCTGCCAGCTGTGGGGTTGGTTTGCTCTTGGTTCTCCAGTTCTTTTAGTTGTAATGTTAGGTTGTTAAATTGAGCTATTTCTAAATTTTTGGCCCAGCAATCCCCTTATGTAAATTATCAGATTTGTCCATAATCCCTGACGGCATTCTTAGTTCTTAAGTCTGCTTTGTCTGCAACTGATATAGCTACTCCCTCTTTCTTTTGATTAGAGATAGTATGGTATATCTTTCTCCATCCTTTACTTTTCCTCTATAGGGTTCATTAGATTTAAAGTGAGTTTCTTGTAGAAAGTATATAATTGGGTCTTATTTTTTGATGCACTCTAAAAATCTCTGTCTTTTAATTCACATCTATTGATTATTGACACAGTTAGATTAATATCTACTATATTTGTTACTGGTTTCTATTTGTTGCCTTTATTCTTTGTTTCTATTTTGTTTTTCACATTTTTTTCTTTTTTTTTGTGGTTTTAATTGAGCACTTTATATAATTCCTTTTTTTCTTCTTTCTTATCATCTTTTCACATTAATTATACTTCTAAAGTCCACTGTAGAAATAACACTGTACTGCTTCACAGATAGCATAAGTATCTTACATTCACAAAATATTCCTAATTCTTCTCATTTCTTGTATCATTGCTGTCTTTCATTTTACTTGTACAAAAGCATACATCAGCTGTCAACACTTTAAATATTTTACTACATGCATTGCTTGCATGGTTTCTGAGAAGTCGGATGTAGTTCTTGTCTTTACTCCTCTATGCGTATTTTTTCCCCCTGGCTTTGTTCAAATTGTTTTAATCTTTGATTTTCTGAAGCTTGAATATGTTGTACCAAGGTGTAGGTTTTTTGGTATTTATGCTGCTTGGTGTTATCTGAGCTTTCTGGATCTGTGATTTGGTGTCTGACATTATTTTGGGAAAACTTTCAGTTATTATGGCTTTAAATATTTTTTCTGTTCCTTTCTTTCTTCTACATCTGGTATTCTCAGTATGTATATGTTACAATGTTTGTGTAACTAGTTGTTCCAGAGTTCTTGGGTATTCTGTTCTCAGAGGGGTTTTGTTTTTTTGTTTGTTTGTAGTTTATTTTTTTTTCTTTACTTTTCAATTTTGGAGGTTTTTATTATTATATTCTCAAAGTCAGAGACTTTTGCCTCATTTCCTCCAATCTCCTAATGAGCCTACTGAAGGTATTCTTCATTTCTTTTGTAGTATTTCTATCTCCAGCATTTCTATTTGATGCTTTCTTAGAATTTCCCCATCTACTTACATTATCTACTCGTTCTTACATGTTGTCTACTTTTTTGTCAAAAACCTCAGCATATTAACTGTAAGGTTTATTTAAATTAAATTAAATTAGATTTATTTTAAGTTTCTGCTCTGATAATTCTAACATTCCTGTCAAATCTGACACCATTCTAATGCTTATTTAGTTTTCTCAAACTGTGTGGGGCTTGTTTTGTTTTGTTTTGCCTTTCAGTATGCCTTCTAGTTTTGTTGGAAGGTAAATAGGATGTACTTCGTAATTTTTTTTTTTTTAAAAAAGGCAGTAAATTGGTATTTAATAATGCAGTTGTAATATGGGGACAGGAGGAGGAAAGCAATCTGTAGTCTTATTATTAGGTCTTAGTCTTTTAGTGAGTTTGTGCTCCTGGACTATGGACTTCACCAGTGCTTCTTTATTCCCTCCCATCCCACCTAGGTGGAACAAGGTAAGTAAAAGGGCTGGATTTTTAGTATTTCTCTTCCTCCACTTAGTGGGCTAGAGGTCACTAAAGTAGGGTGTTTTACTTGCCCTGGGTGAGTTAGACTCTGGTAAAGCTCTATCAGGTTAAGGCTCTGATAAAAACAGTTTCTCCTGAGGGAAGGCCTTCTTAAGAAGAACAGAGTACTCTAGTATATTTCAAAGGGGTTACTTCTCCCCTCTTCTGCTCAAAGCAGGAGAGGATTTTTCTCTGATATTCACTGTGATGACCTGGTGTAACTCCTAGAAATAAACACACAAAAGCATTAGGGTTCCCTATAACTGAGTCCCCCTGGAGATTTTAACTCTCAGACTTGTCCATCCTGAGCCTCCAGCAGTTGCCCAATTACCATTTAGGTGTCCTTATATGATAACTGGTTCCTGTGGAGACACCTGCTCTGATAAGTGGTGTTGTTTTGTGTGTGTCTGTCTATCTACCTGTTCCTCCAATTTGGGGCACAGTAGTTTGCCCCGTGATCTCACTTCTCTGAAATACCTAAAAACCTTTATTGACTTAAAAAAATATTTAGCTTTTTATTTGTTGTTAGGATCATGTGGTGACTTCTAAGCTCCTTGAAGGACAGATCAAAATTAGAAGAATTTGCCAATTCTTTTAAGTTGCTGAATCAGTTTTATGGCAGGGATGTACCACAGTTGCCTTAGCCATTTGCCTTTTAAAGGAGTTTTGGTTGTTTTCAGTTTGGGGTTATTAAAAATAAAGATGCTATGAACATTCTTGTGCAGGTTTTGTTTAGGTGTTTGTTTTGAATATAAGCCATGTGACGGCTAAGTATATGGCATGTACATATTTTTCTTTTATTAAATTTTAAAGAAAATGTCAAACTATTTTGAGAATGGGCATATCATTTTACACTCCCACCGGCAATGTATGCAAGATCTAGGTTGTCATCTTCATCAGAATTTCATGTTGTCACATTTTTAAAAATATGTTTAATCTGCTCTAGTAGGTGTGCAGTAGTATGTCATTGTAGTCTTAATTTCCATTTCCCTACTGGCTACTGGTGTTGAACATCTTTTCATGTGGCCATTTACCATTCACGTATCCTTTTTGTGAAATACCTGTTTATATCTTTTGGCCATTTTGTATTTGGATCTCTTTAAAGCAACGGCAGTTAAAAAAGTCAAAAAGGATCATTATATAATGATAAAAGGCCTTTTCCACCAGAAAAATATCACAATCCTAAGTATATATATACACCTCACACTGGACCTCCCAAATTTATATTACAATTACTAATGGACCTAAGAAATGAGACAGACAGCAACACAATAATAGCGGGGGACTTCACTACTCCACTGACAGCACTAGACAGGTCATCAAGACGGAAAGTCAACAAATAAACTATGTATTTAAACTATATCCTGGAACAAATGTACTTAACAGATACTTACAGAACATTCTACCCAACAACCACAGAATATACATTCTATTCAACAGTGCGTGGAACTTTCTCTAAGATAGAGACCTTATGATGGGCCACAAAATGAGCCTCAATAAATTCAAGAAAATTGAAATTACATCAAGCACTGTCTCAGACTACAGTGGAATGAAACTGGAAGTCAACTCCAAAAGGAACCTTCAAAGCCATGCAAATACGTGGAAATGAAATAAATGAAATCAAGATGGAAATTTAAAAATTATTCAGACTGAATGACTACAGCGACACAACCTATCAAAACCTCTGGGATACAGCAAAGACAATGCTAAGAGGAAAGTTCATAGCCATAAACACCTACATTGAAAAGTCTGAAGGAGAACAAACAGATAATCTAAGGTGACACCTAAAGGAACTAGAGAAACAAGTACCAACCAAACCCAAACCCAGCAGAAGAAAGTAAATAACCAAGATCAGAGTAGAACTAAATGAAATTGAAACAGCAACAAAAAAAATACGAAAGATAAATGAAACAAAAGTCTGCTTCTTTGAAAAGATAAATAAAATTGAGAGACTACTAGCAAGATTAACCAAGAAAAGAAGAGGGAAAATCCAAATAAGCTCAATTAGAAATGAGATGGAAGATATTACAACTGACACCACAGAAATACAAAAGAAACAAGGCTACTATGAACACCTTTATGCACATAAACTAGAAAACCTAGAGGAGATGGATAAATTCCTAGAAAGATACATTTTTCCTAGCTTAAATCAGGAAGAACTAGATACTCTGAGCAGACCATTAACGAGCAGCTAGTTTGAAATGGAAATTAAAAAATTACCAACCACAACAACAACAACAAAGTCCAGGACCAGACGGATTTACAGCAGAATTCTACCAGACATTCAAATAATTTGTACCAATCCTACTGACACTATTACACAAGATACAAAAAGAGGGAACCCTCCCTAAATCATTATATGAAGCCAGTATCACCCTAATATCAAAACCAAGAAAGGACATAACCAAAAAGAAAACCACAGACCAATATCCCTGATGAACATAGATGCTAAAATTCTTAACAAAATACTAGCTAATGAAATGCAACAACATATCAAAATCCCGGATCAAGTGGATTTCATACCAGGGATGCAGGAATGATTTAATAGACACAAATCAAAAATTGTGACACACCACATGAAAATTACATGATCATCTCAATAGATGCAGAAAAAGCATTCAACAAAATCCGGCATCGCTTTGTGATTAAAACCCTCTGCAAAATCAGCATACTGTTCAGTTTTGAGAGTATATTATAATGTCTACATACAAGTCTTTTGTCAGATGTGGCTTGAAAATATATCTTCTAGGTCTGTAACTCATCTTTGTATCATCTTAACAAAGTTTTACGTAAAGTTAAATTTTTGGTTTTATGAAGTCCCGTTTATCAATTTTTTTCAAGGATTAAGCTTTTGGTTTAATGTCTAAAAGCTCTTTACCAAGCCCTATATCCTGAGGATTTTTCTATTTTTTTCTAAAAGATTTACAGTAGTTTTACATTTAAATCTATTATTAATCTGGTATTAATTTTTGTATAAAGTATTGGGTTTATGTTGATGC
Source organism: Rhinopithecus bieti (assembly GCF_001698545.2). Lineage (NCBI taxonomy): Eukaryota > Metazoa > Chordata > Mammalia > Primates > Cercopithecidae > Rhinopithecus > Rhinopithecus bieti. The sequence goes on from NW_016807931.1 coordinate 134,833, forward strand.
ATTTTCTTGCCTATGTGTATCCAATTGCTTCAGGACTACCTGTTGAAAAGACTGCCTTTCTTCATTGAATTACACAGGTACCCTTGTTAAAAATCAGTTGGCTGAAGGTGTAGTTGTGTTTTTTACTAGGCTATTCATTCTGTTTCATCAATCAATATGTCAATTCCTTTGCCATTAATCCTTAGTCTTGAATACAATAGCTATATAATTAAATAAAATTGGGGAGTGTAATTCCTCCCATTGTGTTCTTTTCCATACTGTTTTAGCTATTCTAGTTCCTTTCCTTTTTCATGTAAGTTTAGGGTAACATTGTCTGTATTTAAAATAAAATGCTGGGATTTTTATAGGAATTGCTATGAAACCTTAGACCAATTCTTTAAGAATGTTTATAATCTTATTCTCAAAAAAGTATTAATTTATTCATTTAAAATATTTAATAAATGACTGTATTCTTCTAATAAAGTTCTAAGCCCAGGGAATGCAGAAAAAGAGATAATCACAAGACATGCTGTTTGTTATTAATTTTATATTTAGTAAGGTTCTAAAATAGTTATTCTACCTGGGACTTCAATGCACGCATGTAAGCAGTTTTTTAATGATGAATGATTGAGATAAAGAATGTGACACCTAACATAAAAAGCTGGAAGAGAATCATGTTAACATCCTTCGAATTTGCACATCCCAGGTGCACCTGACCCTTACAGAAGCAAAGGTAAAATAAAAATGGAAGAATATTTGATAGAGGAGAAAATATGTAGGAAAAAATAGAAATAATTGCTTCAAAATGCATATGTTTTAATCTGGGAATGATTAAAATGCACAAAATAAATTTGAGTATTAATAAATAATAAAATGTAAGTAATGCTTGTGTTACGGGAGAAATTAAAAGAGAGATGTGATAGTTAATAACAAGCAGACAGGAATACTTTAGGTAGACTGTCAGAAACCTGAAAATTGAAAAGGAAGAAGAATGTGATGCAGAACAGACCACACTATCTGAGCATTTAAAAATCCAGTGTTTCAGGAACACAATTTGAAAAGAAAAGAGGTATATTGGGTGAAATATGGGAGGTAAGAAAGAGCCAAATGAACTCCTCAGATTAATGTTATATATTAGTAGGGATAATGGACATTATTACAAATCATTGAATGTAGTAGATATTATCCTACTGCATCTTTAAATACGTTGATTGCTTTGGGGATGAGTTGTGTATTTCTTATAAATGTTAATATTAAAAGAAACTACCTTTTCTTATTTTATAGAGACATAATAATTCATTCTAAAAAACGAATCTTAAGTTTTTTTCTCACCTAATTTGAATCTACATTGGAGATTTGTATTTATTTGTCTTTTTAATCTACTAATATATAGACTTTCATGTAGTTGCAAATACACACATTTATACATGGGTCCTTCTCTCCATATATAGACAGGGAGACATATTCTTAGACTTCCCTTAAATGTAATATTCTTTACTGGGATATATTTTTCTAAATTCACATTCCTGGATAGCTCTGTTTTGACCTTTCTACGGAGTGATGCCTTTATATTCTTCCTCTGCTACTTTTATGTTTCTTAAATGTCACAATATCAATTGTTTTTAAGATCTTATTATCTCTTATATTAATATTTCTTGATATTTCAAAGGCTTTCATTGTTATAAAATCTTCCTGTATTACAAAACTATCAATATTGGATTTCTATTTTTCCTTACTGGGTTACGTTGGAAACAAATCTCTTAGTTTAAGGCATTTCTTTATTCTCCTTGGTGCTATACATATCTATGGTTCTGTGTAAAAGATAAATAATAACTCTAAAGCCAAGCTGCTCAACTTCCTTAATGACTATTTGGACCTCCCTGAAGAGGATACATAATATCTTTCCTTGATAGCGGTGGGAATAAAAAGTAAAAAAAAATTATTGTTAATACTATTTTAAGATTGTATTGATGAGTAGAGATAATAGGTTTACTAAAAAAGAATTTCTAGAAAAACCTGACTAACGCTTTAAAAGCAAATATTTCACAAACATATTTTAATTATTGTACTGTGTAATACATGTATATTGTACTATTTTTTAAAAATCAAATTGAGTATGTCATTTATAACTTCCTTTTAAAGGGGAAAGACTAAGTTTAACAACATAGGTGATATCATCTTGTCTTTTGCTATCTTTTGAGTCATTTGAACCTTAATAGACCTCTGACACGCCACTATAGCCGAATAAACGTTGTAAGATGTAAAGCCTAAGAGAGTAGAAGATGCCACATGAAACTTGGATTAGAATCCTTTAGCATTCTGGAAAGAAAAGTTTTAGAGAAGATAACGCAGGATCATGCTCAAAGTAATTTGTAACAATTAGCAGAAATCTCTGTGTGTGTGTGTGTGTGTGTTTTAATATAATGAGAACCTCACCTAATCTCATTTGTTCTATGAAAAGTCCAACTTTCAGCAATAATATTAATATCTAAAAGACAAGTAAACACACACACATTATACCAATGGAAAATTTCTAGTTTAATATTGTACTATATTTAAGATGTAGTCAGTGACGAAAAATTGAATGACGGGTACATCTCTGTACTATTTTTGAAGTTCTCTGTGTTTTATAATTACTTCAAAATCAAAGTCAGAAGCAAAAAATACATTCTACTTTTCATTAAGTATACTGAGATTATTATTCAAGCCTGTGTGTCATTTTTTATGACATTTGTTATCTAACTTGTCTATAAAACTATCACAATTTCTACTTTATTTAAGTTTTTTTTTAAAAAACTAAATCTTGGGGAACTTTAAAGTATATTATTTACTCATATATAACAAAGATATAGGTAATTATCTTTCTTACAGGAAAAAAACTAAAACCTTAATTGTCTTAAAAGCATTTAAATCTCGCTCTCATAATAATCTTATTAATAGACTATTCAAGTTAGTATGGATCCCATAAACTACAAAATTCATAAGGCTCCACTATCAGTCTTCTTTGACTTTGCTCATTATGGTTCTAAAAGAAAGATACTATTGAACAGATTTATTAAGTGCTAACATATTGTATCTTTATATTTTGCCATTATTAATAATTTATTTTAGAATCTTTCCAAAAACTTAACATTTTGTGTAAACTTCAGATAACCTCCAATATGTAACTATATAACACACATGCATATACGTGCACACACACATATTCAATTTATTCCTCTAACAACTTTAAACCAATTCACAATGCAAGAGATCTGTATATGTAACATTATATCCAAACAAACACATTCCTTCATTTAATTCCTAGTTTCCAAAATGTGATTAGTGATGACAATCAGTGATATCATATGAATCTCTTTAAAGAAAACATGGGACTTTGTAAATGCCAAACATGCTTTATTAGATAGTAATTTCAAGTGAAGCATGATAATTATAGTGTACATTCAATTACAAAATACATATTTTAAATAAAATAATCAATTCATATAATTTAAACTTTACTATCTTCCTAGGTATAACAGTAGTCAAAAAGTTGTTACGTGATATTTATGGAAAATACTTTAAAGGTACAGAATGAAGCATTTCTGTGAACTTTAATTCTTTTGGAACTGGATTGGTAATCATCATAAAAAATAATAGCCAACATTTTAAACATTTTTTAAATGTCAAGAACACTGGCAAATATGTAACTTGCATGAACTCATGTTGTTCTTACCTCATTCCCCTAAAGCAGGTATTATTGAAGTTATTTTTTACAAATGGAGATATTATTGACATGGGAGAGAAAGTATCCTATTTTTTGTTTATGTTTAGCTACAATAAATAATTGTTACCAAATATTGCATGTCAATATTTGTGATCAAATATTGCATATCAATGTACTGCTTTGTTCCAAATTAAACATTTTTATTCATGTAAAAAATAGGAAATTGAACACTAAGTACAGAATTTCAAGAGCTTAGAAATGGCAAAATGGTGTCTATCAATCAGCTACATGTATATGTAGAGACCCAATCTTATATACTTTTCCTAAATATTATAGGTGAGTGATTTTAAGTAAATATGTCAATCCTGAATTATTATTTTTTACCAAATGATTATTCTACCTCTCTTTCATCCTTAGAAAATTACTCTATAACCAGAATTTTTTTAAAACACCATGCAGAGTTTACCAAATAAGTAAGTTAATTAATTAAAACAAAACACCCTATTCACCATCGTGTTAAATGTATAAATTAGATCTGAGTTTCAATTTTACATGACAGAAGAAAGTCACCATTTTTATGCCTAAGCAAGTCAAATGCATTAATTAAAATCGAAACATATGTTTTATTCAATCATTCAGACTCTCAAATTTTTAATTTCTCACTAGTGCCATTCACTTGTCTAAGTGCAGGGGATATATCAACAAACAAGTAAGACCAAAATTGTGTGCCCCCACGTAGCCTACATTCTTCTGGACCAAGGCAGACAGGACAAATAATAAAATTTAAAAGTATATTAACAGGTGCTAACTTAGATGGAGAAAAGCCAAAGTAGAGCAAGGTAAGAAGAACTATGAGTGCAGGGGAAATTCATTGAAATATTTAATGTGTGGTCAGAGTCATTCTCATCAAAAGGGTGCATTTGAGAAAATACAGAAGCATATGGACAAGTTAGCCAAACAAATACCTAAGAGAACAACACTGTTGGAAGAGAGAACAGATACAGCAAACATCTAAATGAGGAAGTGTGCTGGGTTTATGTGAGATAGAGCAAGCAGGCTGGTGTGCCAGAGCAGGGAGCACAAAACTTAATACAGATGAGATAGCGAATTAAAGGTAAACCAGATTATGTAGGGTCTTACAAGGCATTTTAAGGACATTTACATTTCAGTATAAAACAAATGGGGAATCACTTCAGGGTTGTGAATAGAAGGGTGGCAAGATACATTTAGGTTTATCAGGATTAATCCAGCTGCTCTGTTGAGACTAGACTGGGTGTAGAGTAGGGTGCAGGGTTGGGGAAGAGTGGACAAGAGAGACTCATTTGAATATGGTTGCTTTAATCCAGGTGAGAGATGTTGGTGTCTAAGACCAATGGAGGGAATAAGATGTGGTCAGAAAGCTGATATATTTTGAAGGCAAGATAACAGATTGGAAGTGTGGGGTGACAGAATAGTCAGTATGATTATGTGGTTTGGGAGAGACAAGTGGCAAAAGTATGTGAAGGAGGAGCAAGTGAACTGTGTCAAATGCTGAAGGTTAAGATTAGAAAATAGCATGAGAACAGCTAGTTAATAGTAGTCATATGTTGCTTAATCTTAACTTTTTTTTTTTTTTTTTTTTTTTTTTTTCGGAGTCTCGCTCTGTCACCCAGGCTGGAGTGCAGTGGTGCAATCTCAGCTCACTGCATCCTTTGCCTCCTGGGTTCCATGCGCCCACCTCCTTTAAGTTTTTAAATTATTTCAATTAATTATTTTAAGTTTTCTATTTTGAAAAAAATCAGACTTCAAGCATCAGTACTGATTTTAGAGACGATTTCATCCAACATTGTGGTATTTTTAGCACAATTTAAAATATATTTTTAAAGGCATGATTATGCACGAATTTTTATTTGGATTTTCCTACAAAATCCAAATAAAGGCTATTTATTTTGGAACATAAATAATGGTATCTAGAATCAATTATTTTCATGAGATATAGAAAATATATCTGTATTATATAATACAGATATATATAAATATATAATATAAATGTATATTTATATATTTTAGGTATAAATTATAATATTTTTT
>NW_016807931.1:143871-160414 GCF_001698545.2 Rhinopithecus bieti
GTTCCATCAATACCGAATTTATTGAGCGTTTTTAGCATGAAGGGCTGTTGAATTTTGTCAAAAGCCTTTTCTGCATCTATTGAGACAATCATGTGGTTCTTGTCTTTGGTTCTGTTTATATGCTGGATTACGTTTATTGATTTGCGAATGTTGAACCAGCCTTGCATCCCAGGGATGAAGCCCACTTGATCATGGTGGATAAGCTTTTTGATGTGCTGCTTGATCCGGTTTGCCAGTATTTTATTGAGAATTTTTGCATCAATGTTCATTCTTATTCTATCTCTATATCTGCATGTCTCAATGACAAAAGTTTACTAAACTCTTTTTCTCTCTGTGAATTGCTTCTTAACTGCCTCTATAAAGTGATAGAGAGACAGAGACAGACATAATGGAAGCCACAGTCTCATGTCTCATCTGGGTCCTTGCACAGTCACTCTCTTTCTCTTTCATCTTCAATCTCTCATTCTTTATCAGCCACTTTTGAAAATATGTAATATAAACTACTTCTAACCCTCATTTTTTCTTCAGAACATCACTTTCTTCCATTTCTTCACAAATAAAGCATATGACACGAGTGTATATTGTCTTATTTCTCATTACCTCCTTAAACCAACCTATTTATTTGACTCATCTGAAAATGTTTCTTAATAAATTATTAATAACTATTTGCTTGATGTATGTAACATGCCTGATTTAAAATTAAATTTAATGTTATATAAATAGTGAAGTGAGAATGTGTTCTACACTTTGACCTGATAATGGCTGCTCTGTGGAAAATGATCTATTAGGAGAAAGGAGCAAGACTAGGAGCAAGGCAACTACTGAGAGACTGTTGTAGTGTTACAGAAGTGAGTGATAGTATCTTTCACTTGGGTATTAGGATATTATTATTTTTAAAAAATTAGATTTATGTTGTATTTTGAAAAAAGTATAGACATGATTTACTAATAGACTGGATGAAGAGTGTGAGACAAAAGGGAAAATCAAGATTTATTTCTTTTTTTTTCAGAAATGTATGTGTAAATGTTTAACTGATTAAAGTGTGAAATGCATGAGTAAGGCAGTAAAAATGTAGACACCAGGTCAATAAACAAAAATATATTAAGAAATGAGACAGACTGAACGTACCTAAGGGGAGATTGCAATAGGTTTGCCAAGATGTAGGTCATCACTATTTTTGATAAGCCCTGTTTTAGGAGAGAAAATAGGATAAAGGTCAGTTAGAGTTGATTAAGAAGATTATAAGGAGAGAAGTTGGTGACAGCAAGATGTATAGGTAGAAATAAGTGTATGATAGATAAGGTTTTTGTTCTATTAAAGAAAGGAAGAATATAAAAAGTAAATAAATACTTTTAAATTGTAGTAAATGCTATTAAGAAAAGAAAACACAGTGAAAAATAACTGAAGAAAATTAGCATTTTGTGATGGGAGCATTGATGAAGAAGTGACATTTCAGCTGGCAACGGATTGGGCAAGAAAGTTGAGACCTGGGCCATATGTTTCCTGGGTTACTCTCCCAGCCATTTTCTGTGTGTTCCTCAGAATAATTTTAAGCATGTCCAAGATTCTGGGGATCAGCATTTTGATTGGGAAGGATCAATATGCTTGCCTAAATCAGCCTTGCCTAAATTTAAGAAGAAAATCTTTAATTTTTTCCTCACATAACTACTAGAATAATATTGATTTGGAAAATCATTATGGTAATTTATTTTCCTCTTAAATATTAAAGCATTTAAAAGAAAAATAGCATCACCACTAAAGACAGAAATTATTTTAATTTTATAGGAAGAATCTTGAGGTTCAAAGATATCAAGGGGCATCTCCAGTTCAAATGATAAAAATAGGGTTTGATATTTGGAAGGACACAGCATATTATTAAGTTAGGACAGTACTTGCTTTTACAAAGGTAAAAAAAATACCTTATTTAAAAACACATACAGTAAGTGGGAGCTAAAGAATGGCTATTCATGGACAGAGAGGTGGCAACAATAGACATTGGGGGCTACTAAAGGAGGATGGAGGGAGGCGAATAAGAATTGAAAAACTAAGTACTGGGTACTATACTCAGCATCTGGGTAATGGGATCAATCATACCTCAAGTCTTGGCGTTATGCAACATACCCAGGTGAAAAACATGGGCTTATACCCCCTGAATCTAAACTAAAATGCAAAATTATATATTTTAAAGTAACATACGAAAACCTGATCATTTTAGTCAATTCCTACGGAAGCCTTAATCTGACTGTTTCTCAGGCACATGGTAACTGTTACAGGGTTGACAAATTTTAGGCTATTTTAACTGGAAAGGAAGAGCATAAGTACAATGATGCATCCGTAAACCTGAGATTTTAGCATATTCACTGGTCCTTGATTATAAAAATCCTGAAAATGAATTCCTTTGTAGTTAGTATGATTACCGTAAATTTCAATTAACATATGCTTGCATGAATAAAACTATATGTCTAATTAAATGAATATCTCTTTATGACTATCATTATCTATCTATCTATCTATCTATCTATCTATCTATCTATCTATCTATCAATCATCTACCAAGAAAGGGGCTGAATGATGGATTCACTTTCAATGAGAAATAAAAGCTCAGGAGCATAAGCTGATTTGTGAACAGACTTTTGTAAAAGAGTGACCTCTTAAGGGAGATCCCATTGTTCTGGCACTTTGAAAAATGGAATTTACAATAATAGAAGATATTTAGCACAGCAATTAAGCCTGAAAATAACCAAATAAATCGTTCAATTAAAACCAAAAATTTCAAGCTAGAGGAGGGCAGCTTAGTGAGTTTCACCTAGACTATACTCAGTCGGGGAGAAATAGTACATCCTAAAAGGAAATTGATGTTATTCAGAATTGGAGACAGACACCAAGCAACCAAATGGAAAAAAAAAAACACACACACATTTCATTTCATCATAAGAACCTAAAAATCTTAAAGTTCTATATTCAAAGATTCTCCCAAAATATAATGTGATTATTTTTGTAGTATGCGTTTAAGAAAGAATCAAACTTCTGAAATAGAATTCATAACAAATAGAATTTACAGGCCCTTTATGTAGAGCTCTTTGATATAAGCTAAAAGTAAGAATCCTCCCCCAGATTGATCCATTTATAATCCATGTTACTTAACTAAAATGTACATTTTGTCCAAATGTTTTCTTATGGTCCATAAAATTAAGGTGGTAAGTCGATCAACTGTAATGTCCATTAAAAAGCTTTGAGGCGCGGGTGGCGGTGGCTCAAGCCTGTAATCCTATGCCTTTGGGAGGCGCGAGAACGGCGGATCCACGAGGTCAGGAGATCGAGACGGCATCCCCTGGCTACCAGCCACAGTGAAATCCCATCCCTCTACTAAAAAATACAAAAAAAAAAAAAAAAAAAAAAAAAAAAAAAAAAAAAAACCGCTAGCCGGGCCGAAGTTGGGGGCGGGCGCCTGTATTCCCCCCCCAGCTACTCGCAGAGGCTGAGGTCAGGAGAATGGCGTGAACCCAGGAGGAGGAGCTTGCAGTGAGCTGAGATCCAGCCAGCTGCACTCAACAGGCCTGGGTGAGCAGCAAAGGCTCTGTCTCAAAAAAAAAAAAAAAAAAAAAAAAAAAAAAAAAAAAAAAAAAAAAAGCTTTGCTTTAGAGTAATAGTTATCACTTATAATGTCGAATTAAACCAAAACAAAACACACTCCAAATATATTTACTACTTTATAAAGCATTGCTTGTCATTTGATCATTTTTTATTTTGTTTTTTGATTTTGAAAGATTTAGGAAACTCTATATGTCAATCCCAGGACAATTTAGTTTCAAAGAGACTTTGGCATCTACTAAGACATTTTAAGTGTAAACATTGATTATGGATATTTTATCAGCAAGTAAAATTAATAAGCTTGTTATAAAAATAAAAATAGCAAATCGGATTCTTTCCTGTGAATCAAAATATGTGTGTGTGTGTGTGTGTGTTCATCTTTATATAACAGAACTGAGTTTTACGTTCACTACTTTTGAGTTGGTGGAAGAGTCTTATCTCCACTGGTTTCTTTCCAATCTCATCCAAAAGTAGGTGCTGGAGGATTTCACTTCTTAACCCCCTATTCCAGTGTTCTTACCCGATCTGCATATTAGAAATCATAAGGAGGCTTTTAAGATATATCGATGTCTTGTCCCTACTCCAGATACATTACAACAAAATCCTCCTAGCAAAGGGATGTTGAGGTCTGAGTATTGGTGTTTTTATCTTATTACCATGGCTGTCTGATGTGCATCCAGGGTTGAGACATATGTGACTGTCCGGGGCAATTACGGTCTTTGGACTGCTGCACTGCCATCACGTGGCAGCTTGTTAGAAAGACTGACTCTCAGACTGCACTCCAGGCCTATGAAACAAGAATTTGCATTTCTACAATATCTTCAGGTAATGCATGCACAATAAGGCTTGAGGAGCACTCAATGAGATATGAGCATCTGGGGCATTGCAAAGAAGGGTTTGTCAATTCAGTATAATAAGACAGAGCTCAACAAGTGTATCAATTCTATTAAATAAACATGGAGGCATGTAAGGTCCTGGGTAAGGTGAAGTCCTCCACATATGACAAGTAGAGGGAGTGCAATATTCTCTCCATTCTGTAGATTATGTGAACTGTGGACATGAGGGCCTCTCACGCAGTCTCATCAGGATATTAAAAATGGTTTTTGCTCTGACAGAGACTGACCAACTGCTGGAGGTCAACTTTGCACACCTTTATGTGCACATCCTGTGAGATGAGCACCGCTCAACCCTCCTGAATTAAGCCCCTTTCTCACTGACAGCTCTAGAAACTCCAGTGAAGACTACCTGGTCTGGATTATCTGAATCTTCGCCCAATCTCTTACCCCTTTATTTTTGTCTAAATAAATTCTGTCTTCCTTCCTCTCAATTTTAGCCCTTTTAATCTTAAAATCTTTTTTTCCCCACAAAATGGGTGCCTGTTCTAAACAAAAGCTGTGGTTTTTCAAACCGTTGTCTCTATTATGAATTTGAAATATTGCTTAGAATCTCAAAAGCAGAATATAGTTTTTTTCCTCTGTGTAATCTTTCAGTAAAGTTTTAAATTTTCTCTGATTAAATAGATGCCTTCAACTTAATAAAAGCAGGGAGGCACTGAAAATAACTTTGAGAGAACTGGTAGAGCCACGTATTATAAATGAATGGATATCTCCAGGTAGTTTTAATTTGAATATTAGTTTTTAGACCTTCTATTTATTTTCAATTGATGCTATGATGTAAAGAATCTCTGTATTTCTTTTAACTCTAAGAGACAACAATTTTATTGACATTATTGACTCAGTGCCTATTTTCTTTCCCTATGAAGGAAAGTAAAAACAATATAATTTGGATCAAATTGTTAATAGTATACATGAATGTTACTTACAGGGCTTCATGCACTCACCACTAAAAAAAATGTATTTTCCTAGCATATTATCCATGATATCCAAGAGGTGCTTCCTAATAGGCTGATTTCATGATCAGAATTTATTACAGTACATTAGAATGATGTACTAGGATGATGCCATCCTCAGTAGGATGGCAGCTAGCTGGTATAGGCAAACCATAATACATAATATAGCATATGATTATCTAGTAGTATCTTCTCAAGGTACATATAGCTAAAATCAAATGAGATTTAATTTTACTCTAGTTCAGAGCACACAGATATTCAGGACCAGCATCATTTCATAATATTATTTGAAATGAAAACCAGTGTTAAGCTGTGTCTACATAAAGAACTATTATTAAAAATATGGCGTTTTCTGTCTAAACAAAGGCATATGTTTATATAAAATTTGATTTATATTAACAATATAAACAGAGTAAGTAATGGATCATTCAAGGAACAATAACACTGAGTATATTAGTCAAGGACTATATGGTGTTACCAAACACCTCCCAGCTTTCAAATCTGCTGATTTGGGTTGGTTAGAATTTTTCTACATCCAGATACTTAGAGAACCAAGTTTCCTTGATCTTGAGATGCCACCACACCATCTCAATGCATGATGTTCAACTTTGCAAAGGTAGAGGAATCAGATTCATCATGCAAACTTATAGGATCGAGAGAAAAATGAATGCCTATTTTATTATATGAAGGCAGTAAGGAGAATTCAGTGCTTCTATAAAAAAATCAGACTACAAATCGTAAGTTTACATATATATGTGCTTGAGAGTATGTATGTAGGTATAGATATACAGTATATATATATATGTTACATCTATATAAACACACACTTATATATAGAATGTATTTAGGTCATGCTTATATTCCATTATTTTATGACAACTAAGTACCTTCATTGCTTTAACTACTAATATGTATTAGTACCCACTGTGGGCCAGGACATAGTTGTTACGTTACAGAAGTGATTTGATCATCGATACATTATTTAAGCATGTCTTTATAAAAACAGATGCAGATCTATAATGCCTAGATATATTTCTACTTGTATTGGTGTTAGAATAATTTATCTGTTGGAACATGTTGTATGAGTGGACCATTACGTTGTTGCTTCTAACATCATATTTCTTTTTTTGTGCGAATATTTCTGAGGGAACTATTAGAAACATATATAAATAGATGCTAAAGAATTACTAGAGTAATTCAACACACTCCTGCTTCAGCAACTCTATTTGAATCTTTTTATGTTTGTTGTTTACAACAACTCTGGGTAAAATGTAAATTTTCCCTCAGGTTCTTAAAATAGATGTGTTTTAAAAAATTCTCAGGAGGAACATATGAGTTGAATAACAAGAAGTTTTCCTTTTATAAAGCCTCTTAGAATATTTTTTCTTGGGGCAATTCAAACAGACTAAATAATTTTGACACAAATAAGAGCTGCTTAAATTGTAATTTTAAAAGAAGTCTTGAAATAGGTATGTCTTCTCTTGAGAAGAATTGATGTGCATGTAGTATGAAAACTCATTCCCAAAAGATAATTGGAGCATTTTCTTTCATCTGTGAGGTGATTCTTAATAAGCAAAAGTGTTCTAATTTTAAAAGGAGGGAAATAAAAGAAAATAAAACCCAAGTTAACTCAAAAGTTAATGGTGGAATGAAGTAACAGCAAATGGGGCACTTTAGGAATGTTTTCTTCCTTTAAAATATATCTTCTTACAGCTTCTGAAATTAATATTTATTCACTCTAAGAGCTGTAACATAGCTTGTAAATGATATCAGCAAGTTCTTAAACACATTACAAAACTTTAAATAATGCAACTTTCTTGGCTCAAGGAGAAAAAGAATAAAAGCTGTATGTCTTAGTCCACCTGGGTTTCCATCAAAAAAATCATACATTGAGTGGTTTAAGCAACATAAATTTATTTCTTCACAGTTCTGGAGGCTAGAAGTCCAAGAATAAGGTGCCAATATGGTCAGACTCTAGCTTGTAAATGACTGCCTTCTCGCTGTATCCTTACACAGCAGTGAGAGAAAGAGACAGCAAGCTCTCGTGTCTTTTTTTTTGCACAAGTGCACCAATCTTATCATGAGGACTCTGCTTTCATGAGCTCATCTAAACCTAATTATCTCTCAAGGCCCCATCTCCAAATAGCATCTCTTGTGTGGTTAAGATTACCTAACTGGAAATTTCCGTAATTTTATCATTTCAAGAATGTTAAATAGGCCAGGCATGGTGGCTCACACCTGTAATCTCAACACTTTGAGAGGCCAAAGCAGGAGGGTCGCCTGAGTCCAGAGTTCTAGACCAGCCTGGGTAACATAGCTAGAGCTCATCTCTCCTAAAAATACAAAAATTAGCCGGGCATGGTGGCACGAGCTTGTAGTCTGAGCTACTCGGGAGGCTGAAGTGGGAGAATCACTTGAGCCGGAGAGGCAGAGGTTGCAGTGGGCCCTGAATGTGCCACTGCACTTTAGCCTGGGCAACAAAGCAATACTCTGCCCTCCCCCCACCAAAAAAAAAACCCCAAAATTTAAAAAAGAATGTTAAATAAAATTATACAGTATATAAGATTTGGGCATTGTCTTTTTTTACTTGGAATAATTTTCTGACAGTTTGTTCAGGTTATCACACATCAATAATTCCATGTATTTACTACTAAGTATTATGTCATGGTGTGTATGCATAATAGTTTATATAACAAGTCATCCATGGAATGGCATGGGTCATTTCCAACTTTTATTTGTTATAAATAAAGCTGCTGTAAACATTAGTGTACAAGTATTTTTGTAAATGTATGTGTTCATCTCTCTGGGATACTCAGGAATGCATTTATGGGTCATATGGTAGTGGCATGTTTAGTCATGTAAAAAACTACCATCCTGTTTTTCACACTGGCTGTGCCATTTTATATTTCCATCAGCAATGTAGGAGTAATCTGCTTTCTCTGCATCCTGATCATTATTTGCTACTGTCAACATTTTTTAATTTAATTTTTATTACTCGTATGTGTATTTAGTGGTATCTCATGGTTGATTTAATTTGTGTTTCCCTAATGGCTCACATTGTTGAATACCTTTTTATGTACTTATTTTCCATTGTTATGTCCTCTGCGGTAACATTTCTGTTCATGTCTTCTGCCTATTTCTAATTGGATTGTTTATTTTTTTACAGTTGAGTTTCAGTCTGTTGCATAGTCTATATTTCAGTCCTTTATATGTGATTTGCAAATATTTTCTCCTGGTCCACAGCTTGTCTTTCCACCTTTTAAGGAAGGTCTTTTAGAGAAAATGTTTTAATTTTGATGTGTCCAATTTGTTAACTCTTTTTTTTAATGGGTCATATTTATTGGCATCAAGTATAAGAATTCCCTGCTCACCTAGAGATCCTGAAGATAATATCCCTTGTGGTCTCTAAAAGCTTTGTAGTTTTACATTGTTTATTTAAGTCTGTAATACATTTGAGTTAACTTTTGTATGAGGTGTAAGGTTTAAATGTTTAGACTGAGGTTCAGTTGTTGTCTATGGATAATCAATTGCTCTAGCACCCTTTGTTGAAACGATTATTCTTCCTTCATTTAATTACTTTTGATCTTTGTGAAAAGCAGTAGAAGAAATACTTCTATACGAATCTACCAAAATATGTATTGCATCATATGTAGAAAACAGCCAAACACTGATGAGAAATATCATAGAAGAATAAAATAAGTGGGGAAGATACTTGGTGTTTGTGAATTGAAAGAATCAATATTATTTAAATGTCAATTCTTCTCAATTTGCAGAATAGTTTCACCACAATCCCAATCCAGTTTCTAGCAAGCTACTCTATAGATGTTGGCAATAATTCTAAAGTTTATGTGAAAAAAAGAAAACAAATACAATGTAGTGCATATACACAATGGAGTACTATTTAGCCATAAAAAGAGTGAGATGTCATTTTCAACAAAATGGATGGAACTAGAAGACATTATGTTAAGTGAAATAAGATGGGCACAGAAAGACAAACTGCACATTCTCACTCATTAGTGGGAGCTAAAAATTAAAACAATTGAGCTAAAAATTAAAACAATTGAACTGATTTAGATAAAGAATAGAATAATGGTTACCAGAGGCTGGGAAGAGTAGTGAGCGATAGAGTTGAGATAGCTAATATATACAAAAACATAGATAGAATGAGTAAGATCCAGTATTTGATAGCACCATAAGGTGATTACGGTCAACAATAATTTACTGTACATTTTAAAATAAGAAAAAGTATAATTAGAATGCTTATAATGTAAAGAAATGAAGAATGCTTGAGGGGATGAATACCCCATTTGCCCTGATGTGATTATTACACATTATATGCCTGTGTCAAAACGTCTCACATGCACCATGTCACGAGGACATAACTTGTGCTTTCTCAAGGGTTTTATAGCACAGGAAATGACAACAACTGGCCACTCAAGTTAGGTGCTTGAATCACATGATTTAATAATTACTATAACCAACTGTCATTTCTCAGCACACACACACACACAACACACTCAAAGGGGGTTATTAAGGGCCAGCCTAACCAGAGCAATTAAAATCATTCAATCCGAGTTCCATTCAACATTCAAGTGTACCCTTGGAGGATCAAACAACCTCTAGTCTGTCCATCCTTGTGTTGTTCAATGTCAGAGTGAATGGGCAGAGGGCCTCCATACAGCTAGCTTTTGCCGCTAAGCATGCGGCAAGGGGCATAGAGATTAACTGGGGATTTGCCACAGCCAACTGGTCGTGAAGTCCTTCTTTTCTGTGCTTCATCCTTAGGTGTAGTCCTGAGTCCTTCTTCCTGATTGTTTATGACCGTGGTAATCTTCATTGTTGTTTTGATCCTTTTGTTTGCCAAAAGTCCGAAATCAAAATATTTTGCAATGTCCATGACTGCTTACCAAACTTGTTTATCAAAATCCAAAGTCCCAGATACATTTGGCAACATCTGTGTCAACATCTTTCCATTTTACCTTGCTTTACATGTCCTATTTGGTCAACACATGTTTACACTTTTATCTTTTTTTGCCGTGTCTTGACCTCTTGCCAAAACATGTTTACAACATTATTATACCTTATACTCCTAACACACCACAAATATATACACCTACTACATACCCATAAAAATTAAAATTTAAAAATACATTTAAAAAATTCTCCCCCAAGAACAAAAGAACTGGAATAGCCCTTAAAAAATGCTTGAGAAGAACAAAATTTAAGGACTCATACTATCCAATTTCAAGACTTACTATAAAGCTATAGAATTAGAAACAGTAGAATATTAGTAGAAGAGTAGACACATAAATCAATGGACTAGAGATGTAATAGAGACCCCAGACATGAAGCCACACAAATATATTCAAGTAATTTTTAACAAAGTCACAGAAGCAATTCAATGCAGGAAGGATAGTTTTTTTTTTTTTCAGTAAATGATGCTAAAGCAATTAGACTTCTGTGTGGGAAAAAAAGAGAATCTAGCCTGATCTTATAAATTACACAAAAAATTAACTTGAAATGGATTATAGGCCTAAATTTAAAATCCAAAACTAGAAAACTTCTAAGAAAAAAATAAACATAAGTAAAAATTGGTGTGATGATGAGTTTAGCAATTAGTTGCTGGATTCAACATCAAAGACAAAATTCATGAAAGAAAAAAATAACTCACAGTTTATCAGTTTTAAAACTTACCTGAGAAAGACATTGCGAAGAGTATCAATAGACAAGGCCCAATATCAGAGAATATATTTGGGAAATTCATAAAGACATGTATACAAAATAAAGAAATCCGAAAATTTAACAATAACAAAACGAACCACCCAAGAAAAAACTGGGCAAAAGCTCTAACAGACACATCACTAGAGAGGAAACACAGGTAGAAATAATCATCATCGTATATCATTAAGACAATGCAAATTTAAATAAAATTAGATTTTACGAGACACCTACTATAATGGTTAACATACAAAAAACTGACACCAAAAAAGCTGGTGAGGATGTAAAGCAATAGGAATACTGCTCATTTGTTGCCCTTGTGGCAACAAAGTGGATGCATAATTGTACAGCCACTTTGGAAGGCAGTTTGGCAGATTCTTACCAAGCTAAACATAGTCTCACTATAAAATGTAGCATTCATACTCCTAGGTAATTACTCAACTGATTTAAAAACTTATCTCCAAACAAAACTTTGCTTGCACATGTTTATAACATAGTTTAGCCTAATTTCCACAAACTAGAAGTAACCTCGATGTTCTTTATAGGTGAATTCGTAAACTGTGGCATATCCATCCATGTAAGAGAGGAGGCAGTTAAAGGCCAGTTATGTAGATAGAGAGGGAGGGTCTTGGGAGTGGAAAAACACTTTGGGACCGCACCTGCACTGCCCATGTAGATAATGGGAAGAAATTTGATTAAGAACTTCCTCTTATGCCAGGATGTTTGCTCAGTAGGGACTGTCCCAACTTAGGTGCAGGTGAAATAAATCAACCTAAATATCTTTAATTGGACCCAGCTCATTATAATATCATTAACATGACATCAGCATTGTGGTTTTAGCCCCCCTGTAGGTTTCGCTTATGCACTCATGGGTTATAACCAAGATGTAGACACTATGGCCAACCCCAGACATGCACAGATGCAACACCCTTAGGAGGGAGCTTTACCTTTCCCATTTGGGAAGAACCCACAGAAGACTCCCTTGTTCTTGCTACATAAAAAAAAAAAAAAACAGAACTCAGGGCCATTTCCAGTGACCCACTTCAGGTCCCTGTCTTTGCTGAGAGCTTTCCTTTCACTTAATAAACCTTACTCTGCCTTACTCACTCTCCAGTGTCCACATGCCTCTTCTCAGTAATAGGACAGGAACTCAGACCTAACAGAACTAAGGAGTAAGAAAACTGTAATGCATGGAATATTATTCAGTGCTTTAAAAATGAGTACTCAAGCCACCAAAAGATGTGGATGAATTTTAAATTCAAGATGCCTATCTAAACAGGCTAGATACTATATGATTTCAATTATATGACATTATGAAAAAGGCAAAACTATAGTTACTGTAAACATATTAGTGGTTGTCATGGGTTCAAGATGGGGAGGGGTTGGATGAGTGAAGCAGAGGGTATTACTAAGGGTAGTGAACCTGGTGTTTGTGATGTTGTAATAGTGGATATATATCACTGTGCATTAGTCCAAACTCATATAACTTTATAGGATAATGAGTGAACTTTAATGTATACAGATGAATGCCAGATCACTTAGGAGGTCAGGGGATCATAGGATGGAATGTAGAATATGATGAAAGACATTCATTGTACTATAAATGCTTGAAACAATCTCACTGAGAATTATGAGGAATAAGATATTGGCCTGCATAATTTTGGAAATGAATAGAGTCTGTAAGACTAAAGGCAAATAAATGATCAATATAAATGAAACTAAACAGAGATCTAAAATGTTAAGTGTCTCAGGTCAGACACTTAAGAAACTTAGAAGTCATCACTCTCATCTTCACAAGAAAAAATAGCTAAAAACTTTAATGTCTTCAACTTTTCTTAAATCCAGCAAAGGCAAGCTGCTGTCCTTCAAATTAGAGACATAGGCAAATACAGAGAATCACAGCTTTTTAGAAAAGAAGCCCGGGAGCAGGAACCTATTGCTGCAGCTAGCTCTGGGATAGGGAAACTTAAACAGTAATCATTGAATTGCTGGCAGCTCAGGTGCACAACCTTGAGACTTAAGAACTAGAGGGAGAGCAGCCTTGTTGGGGGACCCACATTTTCATAAGTTTTGACCCCCAGAAATCCCAGCAAATTCTCAGGGCAAAGATCTGAGAAAATCCCCTGGCAGGGCAAGAGGAAAAGTAACCATATAAAAATATAACCAGAGGATTCTGTTCTCCTTAACAAAAGCCTTCCCTCAAGTCAAACTATTTTACCAGAACCTAACCATTGTAGGTTTTACAGGAGCCTGACACGGGGGGATGGGAATACCTAATTCCAGTTCCTTTCTGAGGGGAAAAGCACTAGCAAGAATTTGTGAAGATCACAGCCCTGAGTCACAGGCTCACTGAAAGATTGCAATCTAATCACAGGACAACAGAAAACTTTATTTCCCCCCATACCTTACCACCACATCAATAGGACTTCTGCATAGTAATAGGCAATTACAATGGAAAGAACTGAAAATTTAAAGCATTTTTTAAGAAGGAGGATCTAAAGAAACACAAAGAAAAGAAAAGAAACAAAAACAAAGACAACAGAATAAATTTTAGCCTCTGAAACTTACAGATATAGAAAACAGTAAACACGCCTAAATCCTAGCCAGAAAAAACATAAAACCTCACACTAAAGATCTATTTTCCTCAGTGCCTTTTAACTGACCCAATATGTATATCTTTCAGCAAAGGAAATATAAATTATACTAAAAGTCAAAAAATGTACAATTTGAAGAGACAGGGCAAAAAGTAGAACCAGATTCAGTTATGCCAGAGGTTTTTTAATATATCATACCATGAATTTAAAATAACTATGATGAGTATGCTATGTGTGATAATGGAAAAAAAAGATGAACAAATGAGTGATGTAAAGAGAGAGATAGAAACTCTAAGGAAGAAAAGTAAAGGTAAGTGCTAAATTTTTAAAAGTACTATAAGAGATAACAATAATGGAGTTGATGGGCTTACCAGTAGACTGGGCATGGCCAAAGAAAGTATCAATGACCTTGAATAAATGCTAATGAAAACTTCCCAAACTAAAGAGCAAAGAGAAAATAAAAAGGTGGAAAGGAATATTTACAACATGTAGAACAATTATAAAATATTTAATATAGGTTTAATGGCAATATGGAAAGGAAAAGACAGAAAGAAAGGAACAACAACAAAAAATTATTTAAAGTGATAATGACTAACAATTTTCCAAAATCGATGAGACACAAACCACAAATGCGAGAAGCTTAGAGAACATTAAGCAAAATAAGAATAAAAAATTCTATACCTAGGCACACCATGTTCAAAATGCCAGAAGTCAAAGACAAATAAAAAATAATCAAAAGGGCCAGGAATGGCAGGAGAGACAACTTTCTTATAGATGAGCAAGGATAAGAATTACATAGGAATTGTTTTTTCAAAAAAATTCATGCAAGCAAGAAGAGAGTGAAGTTAGTATTTAAAGTGCTGAAAGAAAAACCAAAGCAACAACAGCAAAAATCCCACTACACCAGAATTCTGTATCCAGTGAAATAATCCTTCAAAAGTGAAGAACTACACTTCTTTTGACAAACATTGAGAGAATCTATTCCCAGTAGATCTGGCTTGCAAGAAATGTTAAAAGAAGTCTTCAGAGAAAATGAAAATAATATAGGTCAGAAAATTAGGTCTACATAAAAAAGGAAGACTGTTTGAGAAAGAATGAAGATAGAATAAAGATTGTATGTTTTTTTTTGTGTTTAATTTATCTAACTGAAAACAATATTCAAAATAAATAACTGGTACAATGTATTTGGTGATCATAGCTTATGGATAAGTAAAATGAATGACAGCAATGTTATAAGGGATGGGAGGGAGGAATTGGGAGTGTCCTCTTTAAACACAAAAACAACTTAATGTTTAAGTTTACAAAAACCTGAAAAATTGCATTACTTGGAACTTCATAAACCTATAATGAAACAACTTTTATTTTAACTTAGTAAATGTGAGGTGGTACATAATTTTCAAATGCATTTCAGAGAAAAATTAGAAAACCTGTTTGTGGCCACACTGCTCTAGAGAATCTCAAATACAATTTTTCCTAAATCCTTGTGGTGCCATAAACCTAACTTGAATTAATTTTTTATAAGCATATAATTTAGACTCTGGTTTTATTCCAATCACTATTTCCCCCTCCTCTCAGAAAATATAGTCCCCCTCGTCAGAAGAATATTACAAAGCATTTTATATTTATAATGAGTTCCCATGACCAACCCACCTGTAAGGAGGAAGATGGTGTCAATGATGGGGTGATAGCATGGGACAGATGATGTAGAGAAATAAAGTTCAGTTTATCCTGCCAAAACTCACTGTTTTATTTATGCAGTATTTATAATGTTGGGGTCATGGATAATCTAGCTTTAAATTACATCTTTCTGATATAAAATCTGCTGAAGTAAAAAGAAGAGGGTGTACGCATGGCCAGGAGTATTTGAGTTACCAGAGAAGGCATGGGCCTGTAAAGCGAGGATTGTGCTCCAGAAGTAAAACACTTTCAAAGCAACAGACAGGGATCGATAAAGTGTAAGTATAAGAATTAACTCAAGACAGCAGCAGAACTGATTCATAAGTTATTTGAATGGTTCAGAATATTATTCCAGGCTATTTTATTGTGGGTTCAATGACTTTGCTGCTTAAGTAGGTATAAAGGGTGGTAAGGCCATAGTAGTATGAAGAGTTAGCAGCAGGAAAAGAGTGACTTCATGTATCAACAAGGCAAGAGCTTTCAGGTAAGGAGGCTTTGCATCGCCTCAGAGAAGTTGAAGTGCCATTAGAGTTTACACAACCTACTTCTTTGGGTAAGCAGAACCAAGAAAAAATGAGATCAGCTGTAGCTGTATTTCATTATCTATATAATTAGAGAAAACTCATTGATGTCATAACTAATTATAAAAGGACTCAGGCTTAATGTTGAAAATTATCTTTTAAACATTTTTTCAGATGACATAAAATATTTTCCAAAACATGATTTATGTTACCTAATTGATATTTTTTATTTAGGTATCATTTATTTAACTGTTTCTTTTATTTGGGTTGCACATATAGATAATTTCCAAATTTTAAATATTATAAATAATGCTATGAAGAAATCATTCATTCATTTTTCTCTTTAATAAATATTTAAGTGCCTTCCTATGTACCAGGCATTATTATAGTTTCATGGGATAAAATGATAGGTTTACAAATTTATTAACTTGATTAGAATGTTTAATTTAAATACATTATTTTCTAGAGTCTTTATTTTATTTGTATAGCATTTACACTTCTGAGAATTAAATGTGTTTCATGAATGTAGTCCATGAATTAAATAATCTCAGTCATTTATTAATAGCCTTATTTAATTTTAATACTTATTGAAA
>NW_016807931.1:160777-190087 GCF_001698545.2 Rhinopithecus bieti
AAAAAAAAAAAAAAAAAAAAAAAAAAAAAAAAACAAATATTATAATGAATAATAATGTCCAACCTTTACAAAAATTGTGAAGAAAAAACTACCCTCAGACACAGGAGGTGGGTTTCTAATTTTACAACATTTTTGTGAGCAATTTGGCAGCAACCGTCAAATTAAAACTGTGTTCATAAACCTACAGGAGGACTATACAAAAATTCTGTAAAATATTCAGAGTATATATTTCAAGGAAAATTTAAGAATAATAACAGAATGTATGATTCCATGATGTGATAAGTATCTACCTATCTGTGTAAACATATATGTAAAAATAATCTGGGAGGATATACACTATTTGGCTAATAATGATTACTTGCTAGTGGATGAGAGTGGGGAAGGAAGGGTCAGAAATTATCTGAAATAAAAAAGAAATAAAAATAAATACCTTTTTGGGGTAGGCAGAAAAACAGCTCTCCAAAGATGTCTACATGAAAAATCCTGACTCTGCGAATATATTACTTTACACAGCAAAAGGAATTTGGCAGCTGTGATTTAGTTGAAGATCATGAGATGGAAAGATTATTATCTGTGTGCATCTAATATAATCACAAAGGTCCTTATAATGTGAAAGAGGAAGACAGGAGAGTCAGGGGCAGCGAAGATGTGAATACAGAAGCAGAAGTCACAATGACGTGAGATAGGCACATCTGGCTTTGAAGATAGAGGGGTGATGTGCTAAGGAATGCAGGAAGCCTATAAAAGCTGAAATAAACAAGAAGTGAATTCTTTCCTACTGCTGCCAGAAGGAACACAGCCCTGCAGACACCTTGATTTTTGCCCCATAATGCTCTTTTTAAACTTCTGACTCATAGAAATATAAGATAATAAATTTGTTTTGTTGTAAGCCACTAAGTTAGTGGTGAACAGTAAGTTTGTAAAGCAATAAGAAATGAACAGACATTTAAGAATATTTAAGTCTATGCTTAGACTTTTCCTAAGAATATTTATGTAATGGGATTATATTTTAGTTTTATAATGGAGTTAATTTATATAGCAATATAGCATAAATGTCTTTTCAAGTTAATACATGCACATCTATGTAATAACCATGAATTACTATGTAGTGTTTTTTATGTATATATTATAGTTATTAATCAATCTGAAATTATGAAGCCTTTAGTTTTCTTCTTATTTTTTTGTCACCATATAGTGTTTGGGAAAATACTTTTATATGTGAAACTATATATCAATCTATGGTTTTTAAACTTGTATTTTCAAATCTAATATTATTATTTAGTATAACAAATTATTTTGATGGGGAAGTCATATTTTTAATGTTTTAGGTATATAACTAGTTTGCCTTCCAAAAAAGGCAAATTAATTGCACCAATTATTAATTAGTCCCATCAGTTTATAAGATAGGTGGGAGAAGGGTCTGCTATTTTTAAAGTTATAATCTAAAATCCCCCAAAAATGGAACAGTAGTTTCTTTCTAAAAATCAGATTTCTCACAGAATAAAATAAATTAAAAACTCATACTTGTTATATTCCCTTAAAACAATGCAAGAATGATGTAGATGGAGTATATGTCCTTATCATGCAACTCAGGTTATATACCTAAAAATATGCAACTGATATGGTTATTTGAAAAATTAATATCTAAACCTAGATTGAAAGCTTTAAAAAGTTGCCGAAAATTACCATTTAAAATTAGTTGATTTATTAAAATTTCCAACAGGAAGTTTATTCAATATATTTAGGACAAAACTAAGCTTGTTAGATATTACATAAAACCTAGAAATTTATTTCCCCAGAGTAAAATGAGTAATGAAGTAAGTAAAGAGAGAGACAAATTACAGGAACAAATGAATACACAATAGATAGTTCAAATGATTAAATGGTAAGTGAAAAGGATTTAGAAAATCAAAAACAGTGAGGAAAAGTATTATCTCCAATGGCTATGTCTCATAGCTTATTAGTCTCTTATCAAATGCACTGTTTTAAAGAAAATTATTGCAGTAATGCTAATTTTTTTATAAATTTTGGACAGGCAAACCTGTATTAGGAGGCAACAAAATAATTTACATAGTAGTATGAATACTGTATTTGGTAGATAAGATTTTTCAAGATGAGTTTGTAGAGTACCACTGACTATATTTGAAATTTCAAAAGTAGAAGATATGAGCAATTTCTTCTAATAAATGTTTACAAAATGATCAGATAAATAAATCACCTTTTACAAATCTATCATTGTCAAATTAAAAAATTGTAATTTAGAGAAGTTAGGAGGCTTGCCAAATAGTTCAAAGGAAGTATTTTTATGATACAACAACACTGTTGACTTTCAGCTTAACACTTGTTTATATCATGCACAGTATCAAATATAGAGTATAAGGGAATATAATACAGAAAGTAATATAATCATTTCAAAAAAAGTGAAGCTGAATTTTTTAAAAATATAATTCTCCTATAATTTTTTAGGTACTTGAAAATTATGTTGTCCTATTTTATTTATTTTGTTAGATTGTGATGGTGCAAATACTGCGCTTTAGAAACAGAACAATGCTCCAAAATTACCCTATGCTGCATATTGCCAATAATATAATTGTAAGATATGTATTTAGTCTTAAACTATCTTATTTATCACTAGATGCCTATAGCTAACGGCTGAAGGGAACCATACAATTCTGAATAAGCATATATAAAGAATGCCTAGGGCTTAAGCACAAACCAAATACTTAAAGTTTATCACTTTTGTTTTCTTTCCTTATTGCTTTAAAGGATGCTTCTTGCAATTCTAAAACAGAATAATGGTGGAACCAAGGTCCCCATTTTCTTTCTGGCTGTCAGGTGAGAGTCACTCACAGCTTCTTGAGGCTGCCACGTTCCCTGTTTCATGGTCTCCCTCCTTCCTCCACTTTTAAAGTGAAAGACGTGAGACTGGTCATATTGAAGGTCTTTGGCCCTTCGTTCTTCGTCTGTTCTCACATCTCTGACCACAATCAGTAATAATTATCCACTTTAGGGCCTCATGTGATTAGAGTTGGTCCACTTGGATAATCCAGGAAAATCTCCTCATCCTAACATTCTTAGCTTTATCACATCTGCAAAGTCCCTTTTGCCCTGAATTACAACATATTCACAAATTCCAGAGATAGGGTTGTGGGCATCTTTGGTAGGTGCAATTATTCTGCCCACCATACTATAAGATTGTTTAAGGTAGTGGAAATAAATCTTTCTTAAAAGTCCAGAAAGCATATCAAATGGCTTACTGGTAATTAAGCAGAGTTAAATATTTTAAATATCTGTTAAAATGATCAAAGTTAGGACTTAGAATAAAAACATACTCCCATTATAACCTTTGTTATCAAAATACCTGCAATAGTAAGACTCAGTCGGATCTTCCAGTTTAAAAAATAATAGTCATTTTTGATAAATGGGTATGACCAATGTGCAGAATTTTCTTTTTAAGTAAAGCTTTTACAGTTAACATATAATATAAGCTGCAAGATGAGGAGATGGGGCAAGTTGGCAGAATAGAAGGCTCTATCGATTGTCCCCTCCACAAGGACACCAATTTAACAACTATTTACACCACAAAAGCACCTTCATAAGAACCAGAATTCAGGTGAGCACACACAATACCTGGTTTTCAATTCATATAGCTGAAAGAGGCACTGAAGAGATACTAAAAAACTGCCTTGAATCACAGACGCCACCCCACTCCCGTTTTCCAGCAATGAAGGCATGGTGCTGAGAGCATTTCCGTAGCTTAGGGAGAGGAAGAACTCAGCAGTCGTGAGGCATTGAACTCAGTGCTGCCGTGTTAAAGCAGAAAGAAAATGCTGACCCAACACTGCTGATGCTTGACCACAGAGGGAGCATTTAAATCAGCCCCAGCCAGAGGGGAATTGTCAATCCCAGCAGTCAGAACTTAATTTCCTGCAACCATCACCACCACAGGATAAAGGCTCCGGGGTCTTAAATAAACTTGAAAGGCAGTTTAGGCCACAAGAACTGAAACTCCTAGGTGAATCCTAGTGCGGAAAGGGACCTAGAGCCAGAGGACTAGGAGTGCACAAGACTGACTGAGACACCAGCCCGGGTGGCTAAGGGAGTACTGGCCTCACCTCTAACCCAAATCCAGGCTTCACAACTTGTGGCTCCAAAAGAAACCACTTTCTTCTGCTTGAGGAGAGGAAAGGAGAGAGCAGGGAGGACTTTGTTTTGCATCTTGGATACCAGCTAAGCCACAGCAGGATAGGGTACTGGTCAGAGTCATGAGGCCCACTTTCCAGGGCCTAGCCCCCAAATGACATTTCTAGACAAACTCTTGGACAGAAGGGCACTTGATATCTTGAACGGAAGGAATCAGTTCTAGCAGGCTTTATCACCTGATAATTAAAGAGACCTTGGGTTCTGGAAAAACAGCAGCAATACCTAGATACTACATCAAGGGCCTTGGGTGAGACACTGAGACTTGCTGGCTTCAGGTAAGACCCGGCCCATCCCCAGCTATGTTGGCTACAGGGAGAGACTTTTCCTTGAGTAAGGCAAAGGGAAAAGTAAAGGGGAATTTGTCTTGTACCTTAGGTAACAATTCAGTCACACGATCATAGAGCACCAGTTGGGTTCTTGGGGTCTTTGATTCCAGGCCTTGGATCTTAGACAGTATTTTTGGACCTGCCCTGGGCCAGAGAAGAGCATACTGTGATGGTTAATACTGTCAACTTGCTTGGATTGAAGGATGCAAAGTATTGATCCTGGGTGTGTCAAAGGAGATTAACATTTGAGTCAGTGGGCTGTAAAAGGCAGACCCACTCTCAATCTGGGTGGGCACAATCTAATTAGCTGCCAATGTGTTCAAGATACAAAGCAGGCAGAAAACATGAAAAGTCTACACTAGCTTAGCCTCCTAGCCTACATCTTTCTTCTGTGCTGGATGCTTCCTGCCTTCAAACATCAGACTCCAAGTTCTTCAGCTTTAGGATTTTGCCTGGCTTCCTTGCTTCTCAGCTTGCAGATGGCCTATAGTGGGACCCTGTGATCTTGTGAGTTAATATTCCTGAAAAAACTCTCCTTATAAATATATTATTGGTTCTTGCCTCTAGACAACCCTGACTAATACACACTCTGTCCTCAAGGGTGAGTCCAAGGCCAGGCAGCGTTCACTGGCCAGGGAGTGGTTACAACAGGCCATAAGTGAGAGTTAGTGCTGTGATGGCTTCAGATATGACACAGCACAGTCATAGTGATGATGGCCACGGGGAAGCTTGTGTCACTCCACTCCCAACTCCACATGGCTCAGAACAGAGAGACTTCAGTTGTTTGGGAGAAAGTAAAAGAAGAGAATACAAGTCTCTGCCTGGTGATCCAGAGAATTCTTCTGAATATTGTCCAAGACCATCAAGGTGGTACCTCAATGAGTCTGTAAGAATCACAGTGTTACTGGGCTTCAGGTGTCCCATAAAAGCAGATACAGCTTAGAGCACAACACCCAAGTCCCTTTGAATATCTGGTAAACCTTCCCAAGAAGGACGGGTATAAACAAGCCCAGACTGCAAAGACTAAAATAAATATCTAACTCTTCAATGCTCAGACACAGATGAACATTGAAAAGTACCAAGACAATCCAACAAAAGATGACCTCACCAAATGAACTAAATAAAACACTAAGGACCAGTCCTAGAGAGGCAAATATATATGACCTTTCAGACAGAAAATTAAAATAGCTGTGTTGAGGAAACTCAATGAAATTCAAGATAACACAGAAAAGGAATGTATAATTCTATCAGATAAATTTAGCAGAGATTGAAATAATAAAAAAGAATGAAGCAGAAGTTCCAGAGCTGAAAAATGCAATTGGCTCATGAAAGAAAGCATCAGAGTCTTAATAGCAGAGTTGATGAAGCAGAAGAAAGATTAATGAGTGTGATGACAGGCTATTTGAAAATACAGAGGAGACACACAAAAAAAAAAAAAAAAAAAAAAAAAAAAAAAAATAAAAACCAATAAGCCACACCTAAAAGATCCAGAAAACAGCCTCAAAAGGGCAAATCTAAGAGTGATTTGCCTTGAAAAGGATATAGAGAAAGAGATAAGGTAGAAAGTTTATTCAAAGGGATAATAATGAAGAACTTTCCAAACTAGATGAACATATCATATCCAAGTAAGGGAAGGATATAGAACACCAAGTAAATCTAATGTAAAGAAGACTGCTTCAAGGCCTTTAATGATCAAACTCCCAAAGGTCAAGGATGAAAAAGGAATCCTAAAAGCAACAAGAGAAAATAAACAAATAGCATACAATGTAGCTCCAATATGTCTGGCAGCAGACTTCTCAGTGGAAATCTCACAGACCAGGAGAAAGTGGCATGACATAAGAAGATGCTAATGAAGAAAAGAAAATAAACAAACAAACAAAAAAAGCCTTTTTACCCTACATTATTATATCTGGTGAAAATATTCTTCAGACATGAAGGAGAAATAAGCACTTTCCCAGACAAAGAAAATCATAGTGATTTCATCAACACCAGACCTGCCCTACACGATATGCTAAAGGAACTATTGCAACCAGAGAGAAAAGGATGTTAATGAGTGATAAGAAATCTGAAGGACAAAACTCACTGAAATAAGTATATAGAAAAACACGGAATAGTATAGCACAGTAACTAATATTATAACACTGTGATGTGCAAACTAATCTTAAGAAGAAGTACTGAACGATTAACCAATTAAAATAATTACAACAAGTTTTCAAAACAGTACAATAAGACATAAATAGAAACAACAAAAAGTTAAAAAGTGGGGAGATGAAGTTAAGACATTGAGTATTAGTTTTCTTTTGCTTATTTGTTTATTTAGACAAACATTTTTAAGTTGTTATCAACTTAAAATAATGTATTATAAAATAGTATTTACAACCACAATGGTAACCTAAAACCAAGAATTATACAATGGATACACACACACAAAAAAGCAAGAAACAAAATCACATCACCAGAGAAAATTACCTTCACTAAAAGGAAAACAGGAAGGAAAGAAAAAAGAAAGATAATACCGGCTGGGTGTGGTGGCTCACATCTGTAATCCCAGCACTTTGGGAGGCCAAGATGGGCACATCACCTGAGGTTGGGAGTTCGAGACCAGCCTGATCAACATGGAGAAACCTTGTCTCTACTAAAAAAAACAAAAATTGGCTGGACATGGTGGCACATGCTTATAATCCTAGATACTCAGCAGGCTGAGGCAGGAGAATCACTTGAACCTGGGAGGTGGAGGGTGCGGTGACCGAGACACGCCATTGCACTCCAGCCTGGGCAACAAGAGTGAAACTCTGTCTCAAAAAAAAATAAAATAAAATAATAATAATAATAATAATAATACCAATTAAAAGAAAGATAGGACCACAAAACAGCCAGAAAACAAATAACACAATGGCAAGAGTAAGTCCTTACTTATCAATAATTACTCTGAATCATTGAAATGTAAATGGACTAAACTCTCCACTCAAAAGACACAGAGTGGCTGAATGGATAAAGAAACACGATCCATTGATCTGTTGCCTACAAGAAACACATTTAACCTATAAAAGCACACATAGACTGAAAATAAAGGGAGGACAAAAGATATTTCATGCCAAAGGAAACCAAGAAAGAGCAGGAGTAGCTATACTTATATAAGACAAAATGGATTTCAAGACAAAAACTATAAGAAGGGACAAAGAAGGTCACTATATAAATGGGTCAATTCAGGAAAGGAATATAACAATTTTAAATATATATGCACACAACACTGGAGTACCCATATATATAAAACAAATATTATTAGAGCTAACGAGAGACATAGACCCCAAAACAATAATAGCTAGAGAATTCAACATTCCGTTTTCAGCATTGGAAAGATCTTCCATAAAGAATATCAACAAAAAATAATTGGACTTAATCTGCACTATAGACCAACTACATGCCAGTAAATTGAAAAATCTAGAAGACATAGACAAATTCCTGAAGATGTGCAACCTACCAGGTTTGAACCCATGAAGAAATGCAAAACCTGAACAAACTAATAACAAGTAGTAAAACTGAAGCTAGAATGAAAATTCTTCGAGGAAAGAAAAACCCAGGACTTGATAGCTTCACTGCTGAATTCTACCAAATATGTAAAGAACAAATACCAATCCTACTCAAACTATTCTGAAAAATAGAGAAGATAATACTTCAAAACTCAAATCTATGAGACCAGTATTATCCTGATACCAAAACCAGACAAAGACATATCAAAAAACAAAACAAAACAAAAACTAAAGGCCAATATCTATGATGCATATCTATGCAGAAATCTTCAAGAAAATACTAGCCAACCAAATTCAACAATAAATTTAAAAGGTTATTTATTATGACCATATTATCCCTGGGATGCAGGCATGGTACAAACATGGACATGTGGGATCACGTCACCTTAAAAAGCTTCTGCACAGCAAAGGAAGCAATCAACAAAGTGAGGAGACCACACACAGAATGAGAGAAAATATTTGCAAACTATCCACCTGAAAAGAGATTAATAATCAGAATACATAAGGAGCTCAAGCAATTCTATATGAAAAAATATCTAATAATCTGACTTAAAAATGGGCAAAATATTTGACTATACATTACTCAAAAAAGATATACAAATGGCAAATAGGCATATGAAAAGATGCTGAACATCACTGATCATTAGAGAAATGCAAATCAAAACTACAATGAGATATCATCTCACCCAAGTTAAAGAGACTTTTATCCAAAATTAGTCAATAACAAATGCTGGTGAGGATGTAGAGAAAAAGAAACCCTCATACACTGTTGGTGGGAATGTAACTAGTACAACTAGTATGTAGAACAGTTTGGAGGTTCTGCAAAAACTAAACATTGACCCAGCAATCCCACTACTGGGTATATGCCCAGAAGAAAGAAAATCAGTATATTGAAGAGATATCTGCATTCCCATGTTTGTTGCAGTGGCATTATTCACAAGATCCAAGATTTGGAAGCAACCTGTGTCCATCAACAGATGAATGGATAAAAAAAGTGGTACATATACACAATGGAATATTATTCAACCATAAAATGAATGAGATCCTGTCATTTGCAACAACACAGATGGAACTGGAGTTCATTATGTTAAGTGAGGTAAGTCAAGCACAGGAAGACAAACATCATATGTTGTTACTCATTTGTGGGATCTAAAAATCAAAATTATGGAGCTCATGAACATAGACAGTAGAAGGAAGGTTGACAGAGGCTGGGAAGGATAGTGCGGGGCAGGGGAGGGTTGAGGATGGTTAATAGGTTCAATAAAATCATAGTTTTAAAGAGAGAATAAGACTTACTATTTGATAGCACAAAAGGGTGACTACAGTTAATAATTTAATTGTACATTTTAAATTAACTAAAACAGTATAACTTAATTGTTTATAATACAAAGGATAAATGAGGGAATGGATAACCCACTTATTATGATGTAATTATTATGTATTGCATGCCTGTGTAAAAACATCTCATATATCCTATAAATATATACACCTAGTAAGCACCCACAAAGATTAAAATTTAAAATAAAATTATAATAATATAACATGCATGAGGGGCAATGACTTTCATTTTCTTTTTTATTGAACTAGCTCCAGAACTTAGAACAGTGACCAAAACACGGTACATGTGAAAACTATGTGTGCAAGAAATGAGGGAATTGATTAATAAATGGGGTGTAACTAACAGCAATTTAATAAGGATTATTCAAATTTGATATTAAAAATAAAGTTAAAGTTAGTAAGATATAAATCTACTAGCAAAACGGGCTGGTACACAATTGTAAAGTTTGTACTACACATGTTCACACAGATGGGCCTTTATTTAAGTTTTGCTATCATTCATTGTTGCCTTGATATTGTTTTTGTTAGTCCCCCAAAAGTAATGTGTTTTGAAGTCCTGCTACCTTTACTATTTAATTATAAATCAGAGTAAGTACAGTGTAACTCTTATCTGTTTACTTTAATGTAGCCTTTTAATTTGTTTGTTCTTGTTTGTTTGTTTACAGTACATGGTAACAAATACATCTATAATCTTTAGCTAGTGGTTTTCCACATCCTAGTCTTTAAGATAAACATGCATTGTAACTCAATATGAATCATTAATATCCTTATTTGTAAAGCTATTATAGCCATAATTTTTCACGATTTGTTGGTACAATGTTTTAACTTTCATGTTGAATCTCATTTCCTAACGGAAAAATAGAGCACGTAGGGAAAATAATTATTTAGTCCTTAAGTGGCTTCTGGTAAATAAAATTGAGTTCTAGTTCTACGTCTACTATTAAATTTTACATTTTAAGAACAATACTAAAACAAATAAGGCCTTGGTTTAATTTTGCAGAGGACAGAGAATATGGAGAAAATATCTCATGAAGATATTCCATGAAAAACAAGTAACTGATGGAGTTCAATTTAGAGAAGGGATACCTTTGAGAGGCTATGAAACTTTTATTCAAATAGTCTTGGAGCTTTGTGTGTTAGGCCTGATACTATTAGCTCCACAAGTAGATCTGTGTTAAAATAAATGTGTAGACATTACCCAATGACATATTGTGGTTCAAGGAAAGCAGAACTTTCTTACAACTCATTAAATTCATAAATAAAATTTAATATTATATGTAATGTGGTGGGTGCACTGTTATCAGAGGAATTCAAACAGAGCTACCGAGTAAGCATGGTTAAAGGGAAAAAAACAATGATATCTCCTGAAGGCAGCATACTCTGCTACTTCCCACATTAAATTTATGTCTCCCATCCCGACACAAATTTGAATTTCTAACCCCTTAAAGTTGAAAAAGGAAGAGGAAAATGACAAAAGCAGAGGGAGAGAGTGAGCACTCGAACAAACACCTGAGCCTCAGATGGTGACGCTACTCTGCAGATTACATGAGGAGTTGCTATCTGTGGTCTGTGCTAGCTTGAAACACTCCAGGGAAGTGATAGTAATTTTAGTGCGGAATGGATGGGATGCAAAGTGAGAGGCAGGCTTGAGGGGAGGAGGAAGAATGCTGCCTAGAAGACTAAACCTTACGGCCCAGAATTCTCAGCCTAGAAAAAGGCTAATATGAATTATTTAACATTGAAACCTGAATACCTTGTATCTCAAAGGATCTTGCTGACATGGATAATGATAAGTATTCCATGCACTGACCATATAGAACTGAAGATTACAGGGTCTATTTTCTATATATTCAATATGTCTCCTGGAATCATGGAAACACAAAAATAAGAATTATTACAATGAAAGATTGAAGTGATTTGTTCTATCAACTCTTGGAATCAGAAATATTTAGATATAGAGAGCTAAAATAAATAATTTGTTCATCTCTAGCATACCCAAATTTCAGTAGTAAGACCATGTATATAAATTACACACATAGAAAAAGATCTGTATATGTATATATATATAGTGAGAAAAGGGCTATAAATATGTAGATCAATTATTCATAAGTGTGTATGCCTAAATATAAATATTTTTTCTCTCATCGTGGAGACAATATGATTCATATATAATGTACATATACATATAAGGACTCAGCAATATTCCTCCTCATAAGTGGGATTTTGTGGATAAGTAGAAAGGGAGGACTTTTAATATTTACTATACTCTCCTGTATTGCTTCTAATTTTGCAAT
The DNA here is from genome assembly GCF_001698545.2 of Rhinopithecus bieti. NCBI lineage: Eukaryota > Metazoa > Chordata > Mammalia > Primates > Cercopithecidae > Rhinopithecus > Rhinopithecus bieti. The sequence continues at coordinate 172,469 of NW_016807931.1, forward strand.
AAGCATATATTACATTTTTATTAATATTAAATGATATTTTCAAAACTTCAATAAATAAAATAATTACTTTTTCTATTGTTCCCCTCAACCTCTGCCTTGACTGCTACATTAAGAATAGGGTTCGTGTGTGTGTGTGTGTTTTCTTTCTTGATATATCTTCAGAGCCTATAATAGTGCTTTGCATATAACAGGCACTGAATAAATATTGAATGTCTGAATTACCTCTAGATAGATAGTATAACATTCTAAAGGGAAAGAAGTATGCCATTTCTGTTTAATGAACATATGGTAATATAATATCATTAAAATGGTGAATAGTAATAGTTGATGTTATTATTTTTGATGCTTTATGACATTAAGTTAAATAGTCTCTTAAAAGGAAAATAAATATATTTTAAACATATCTATCACAATCAATAATAATTAAGGGAAAAATAGTTCTAACGTTTACAGGGTAATCTTCATCATGTGGGAATTGTGCAAAACAGGACTACGTGCCACATAGAGGGCGCTGGGTCTCATTTTTGTGAAGGACATAGCAATGACACTTTTGATATTAATCTCCAACTGAGGTCATTCATAAGTCAGGGTATTTTCAATGTGTTAAAATGATCAACTCACTATCTGTAATCCTTTAAAGCCTAACCTCATTTTGATAAACTTGCTTTGATATTTCATCATTTATAATATACTGGGTCTCTCAAAAGTCAAAATATCCTAGGCCGTTTTCAACCTCTGGGATATGTTGATGAAAAAATCTGAAAATGCCAGATACCCTGATAATTTTTCTTTTTTAAAACCCTTGTTCTAATAAGTTGTTTATAATAAATTGTGACAAAAATGGGGCACAGGCTTTAAGTGTTCATTCCTAATGTGTATTAGCATTTTCTCTATCATATTTTATGTAGGGAGCATTAAATTTTGCTTTTTAACTCCAAATTTAATTCTTTCTCTCTCTTTCTTTCTCTCTCTCTCTCCCCCCTCTCCTCAAGTGTGTGTGTGTGTGTGTGTGTGTGTGTGTGTGTCTTATTTTAGATTTACTAATGATACTGACTAGGGGGAACATACATGAAAAAAATCCAATTTAACTTATTAGTTCACTGAATGAGCCAGGCACTTTGCTAGGTGCTCTCATGTTTGTGATTCCATCAATGTTTCACTAAATATTCTATTACACAAGGACTTGAAAATCATTTGTTTAGAAAAATGTTAGCTCTTTTGCTGATTTCCATATTTGGGGTTATGTTATGTCCATCAAAAATAGGAGTAGATTATACTCTGATATTGTTTTTCAACCATAGGAAACAGAAACTTTAGCAAACAAAGAGATAGAAACAAATCAGTTTTAGTTTATTTCCTTATTCAGGCAAGTTGGTAATCTCAACCCATTTGAACATTTTTGAACCAAACCACCTCTTGCTGAAATTTGTTTGTTACTTATTTTTGCCTTATTAGGAACACAGAGGGGCATGTGCTTCCTTAGTCTCTCTGCTGATACAGAAATGTTATGAAGTAGGTAGAATTTTTAACTAAGGCAGTTTTACGCTTAGATTTACAGAGGTAAATTATGCTATTTCAGACAGATACTGTATAGCTTACCTTTACACATTGGTGTCTCTTCCTTAAACACATTTTCTTATTTGGTACAGCAATATTATTCTTCGGAAAAGGAAAATTCATTATTTGTACTACATGACTTGGGCACATGTGGGATATACCCAAAGATATCTAATAATAATATGAGTGCATAACTTTATTTAATTAAGCAAGAGTAAAATCAAATAGCAATCAACTTGTTCAATATAACTGTGACAGACTGTGATCTTCCAGGAAAATAATTAAACTATATCAGGTTTTTAAATTAATAGACCATGTCTACTTAATCCATAGATTTTATTTAAAAATTCTCTAAAATGTTAAAATAAATCATTCTCACAGATTCTGTGATCCAAAAGTCAATCTAATGAAGCATGTAGTATAAAATGGTTGAATTTCTCTGATGATCAGTGAAGTTAAGCTTCTTTTCATGTTTGTTGGCCGCATAAATGTCTTCTTTTGAGAAGTGTCTGTTCATATCCTTTGCCCACTTTTTGATGTTTTTTCTTTTCTTGTAAATTTGTTTAAGTTCCTTGTAAATTCTGGATATTAGACCTTTGTCAGATGGGTAGATTGCAAAAATTTTCTTCCATTCTATAGGTTTCCTGTTCACTCTGATGATAGTTTCTTTTGCTGTGCTCTTTAGTTTAATGAGATCCCATTTGTCCATTGTGGCTTTTGTTGCAATTGCTTTTGGCATTTTTGTCATGAAGTCTTTGCCCATGCCTATGTCCTCAATAGTATTGCCTAGATTTTCTTCTAGAATTTTTATAGTTTTGGATTTTATATTTAAGTATTTAATCCATCTTGAGTTAATTTTTGCAAAAGGTGTAAGTAAGGGGTCCAGTTTCAGTTTTCTGCATATGGCTAGCCAGTTTTCCCAGCACCATTTACTGAATAGGAGATCCTTTCCCCGTTGTTTGTTTTTGTCAGGTTTGTCGAAGATCAACTGGTTGTAGATATGTGGTGTTACTCCTGAAGGCTCTGTTCAGAGAAATGCAATTCAAAACCACAATGAGATACCGTCTCACGCCAGTCAGAATGGCAATTATTAAAAAGTCAGGAAACAATAGATGCTGGCGAGGCTGTGGAGAAATAGGAACACTTTTACACTATTGGTGGGAATGTAAATTAGTTCAACCATTGTGGGAGACAACGTGGTAATTCCTCAAGGATCTAGAACCAGGAATACCATTTGATCCAGCAGTCCCATTACTGGATATGTACCCAAAGGAATATAAATCATTCTACTATAAAGGCATGCACACATATGTTTATTGCAGAAATATTTACAATAACAAAGGTGGAACCAGCTCAAATGCCCATTAATGATAGACTGGATAAAGACGATGTGGTACATATATACCACAGAATATTATGCAGCCATAAAAAGAAATGAGATCATGTCGTTTGCAGCTGGAAGCCATCATCCTCAGCAAACTAACACAGAAATAGAAACCAAACACCACATGTTCTCACTCAGAAGTGGGCGTTGAGCAATGGGAACACATGGACACAGAGAGGGGAACAACACACACCAGGGACTGCTGGGGGTAGGATGCAAGGAGAGGGAACTTAGAGGATGGTTCAGTAGGTGTAGCAAACCACCATGACACACGTAGACCTATGTAACTAATCTGCACATTCTGCATATGTATCTCTTTTTATAGAATAAAGAAGAACAAAAAAATTAAAACATATATATAGATAAAATAAAATAAAATGGTTGAATTATTAGTGTCATGTAGACATCATTTGGAAGTGGAAACACAGGCTGTGGGACACAGACAAATTAACATGGGAAAGTACTTTCACCTCTGTTACCTCCTTAAGTAGAGATTATTTATTCAGCCAAACACTGGTGCTAGATGCACAAAAACTGTTTATTATGTGTGAGCATAATAAGCTTTTATCCTTTAGAGTAGAACTATATGGGTATGCTGCTTTCAAAACAATTTAATTTTTTATATTTTGATTTTTAAAATTAAGATAAAATACATCTACCATAAAATTTGAAAATTTAATGATTGCAGCGGTACCATTCAGTGACATTAATGACAATCACAATGTTGTACAGCGATGACCAGTATCTGCTTCCAAAGATTTTCTGTTATCCCAAACAGTTATGCTATTCTCATTAAGCAACAACTTTCCATTTCCATCTCCCTTCAGTACCTGGCAACCTCTAATCTAGTTTCTGTCTCTATGAATTTATAGATATTTTATAAAGTAGAATAATAAATTATTCGACCTTTGTATCTGACTTATTGAGCCCATCACAATGTTTTCAAGTTTCATTCATGTTGTAGCATATATCAAAACTTTGTTCCTTCTTGGCTAAATAATATTCCATTATATGTATAGATGACATTCTGTTTATTTATTCATCTGTTGATCAACACTTGAATTCTTTCCACCTTTCCACCATTTTGGTCATTGTGAATAATGCTGCAATAAGTATTGGTGTAAATGTTTGAGTCCTTGTTTCAATTCTTCTGAGTATAAGCCTGGAAATGTAATTACTGGGTCATAGAATAATTTTGTTTAACTTCTTGAGGAACTGCCAAACTGTTTTTCACTGCAGCTGCACCATTTTACATTTCCTCCAGCAACGTATGAGGGTTTCAGTTTCTTCACACTCACAAAAAATTATTTTCCCTCTTTGTTTTTTAATAAAACATGCCTAGGATGTACAAATTGGTATCTAGTTGTACTTTTTATTTCCATTTCACTAATAACTAATGATAGTGAACATCTTTTTATGTTCTTTTGGCCATTTGTATATCTTATTTGGAGAAATGTTTACTTAATTTCTTTCCTCATTTTAAAATAAGATAGTTTGTGTGTTGTTGAGTTCAAGAGTTTTTTAATATAATGTGGATATTAAATTCTTATTTTAGTATATAATTTGCAAATATTTTCTCTCATTCCGCCAGTTTTCACTTTCTTGTTAGTATCGTTTGATCCACAAACATTTTTATATTTTTGATGAAGTTTAATATACATTTTTTCTTTGTATTTTGTGCTTTTGGTGTCATTTTATAATTCCCTTGCCATATCCAAGATCAAGAAGATTAACCCCTATGTTTTCTTCTGAGAGTTTTATGGTTTCAGCTTTTGTCCTTAGGTTGTCGTTCCATTTCAATTAATTTTTACATAACGTGAGTTAGGGGTCTAATTTTATTATTTTGCATATGTAAAGCCAGTTTCTTACCACCATTTGTCAAAGATGCTATTCTTTTTCAACTAAGTAGACTTGGCACCTTGCCACAAATCAACTGCTCATTCATGTACGGAATTATATCCGGACTCTCAATTCTATTCCACTGGTCTATAGGTCTATCCTTATGCCAATACAACACTGTTTTGATTATTGTAGCTTTGTAGTAGGCATCAAACCTGAGAAGTATGAGGCTTCCAACATTGTTCTTCTTTTTCAAAATTGTTTTGGTTATTGGGGGCCAATTTAAGTTTCATATGAATTTAAAGATTGATTTTTCAATTTCTTCCAATGTTTTACAATTTTTAATGTACAAGTCTTTCATCTCCTTCATTACATTCATTATTTGGTATTTCATTCTTCTAGACGTTATTGCAAATGGACTTGCTTTCATAATTTCATTTGGCAGATTGTTGCATATTGATGTATCCTACACCTTTCCTGAATTTATTACTAGCTCTGGCAGATTTCTTGTGGATTATTTGATGCTTTCTATGTAGAATGATGTCATTTATAAACAGAAATAACTTCCTTGATAATTTTGATTTTTTAAAATTTCTTTTAATTGTCTTATTGTTCCATTTAGCACTTCCAGTACAAAGTTGAATAAGAGAGGTCGAAAGCAGGCACCCTTGTGTTCCTATTCATAAGGAGAAACATTTTGATCTTTCACCATCAAGTATGATGTTAGCTGTGAGTTTTACATAAATAACCTTTAATATGTTAAGAAAATTCCCTTCTTTTCTTTGATTTTTGAATATTTTAGTATGAAAGGATGTTGAATTTTTGTCCAATGTCTTTTCTACATCAAGTGAGTTGATTACATGTTGTTTTTCTTCAGTCTATTAAATAGTGCATTATATTTATTTATTTTCTTATGTCTAACCACCCTTGAATTCCTAGGATAAATCTCATTTGGTCATGTTAAATAATCCTTTTAATATGCTGTTTGATTGGTGAGTATTTCTTTGTTGATTTTTTTTTTTTTTTTTTTTTTTTTTTTTTTTAAAATTCTTTTTTATTTTTTTTTTTTTTGGGGTTTTTTTTTTTTTTTTTTTTTTTTTTTTTTTTTTTTTTTTTTTTTTACCAATTCAATCTCTGAAACAGCTTTATTTGCTTAGAATTAGATATTTATTAAAAATATTAAGGGAATAGTTAGTGCCACCTACTGTTGCCAGACACTATGATGAATACAGTGGGTAAAATTGTGAAGGAAGACAAGACATGATTCTTGTAATTTGTAGCTTGTAGTATAGAAATTTGAGACTCTACATGTTTTTCTTTTTTGTTCTTTCTTTCTTTCTCTTTTTGAGGGACCAGTGTATCATAAAGTGAAACAAAGCATCAATGAAAATGATTACAAAAAAGATGCATGACTCTGTTTTTCAGTATGAATAATTTGTATCTTTTGAGTATGTTTTCTAAGTTATACACATTGAAAAGTGACATTTATTTAAATTGAAACTTGGTTCAATTTAAATGAACTTAAAAGTAGTATAAACTCACAAATGATAGTTTTAGTGTCTTCCTGGGTTAGCCAGGGACCATCAAGAGTTAAATAAAAATAAAATAAAATTCCCACCAATTTATCCAAGACATTTAGATGAAGGTAGACATCATCCTTGTAACTTGTTTGATCTTTTGAATAGCACCTTATATTATTTTATAATATTTATTTGTAATTTTTGTGCCTATTATTAGTAATTATTAAATGAATTAGACTTTTAATGACAATGAATTATACAAGTTAAGCTATGATAAGTTTGCATGTTTTATAAATATGGAAAATTCAAGTTTATGAAATGGATACCTTTTTTCTGTAATATTAGCTTATCTACCACTGCTGTATCTTTGCTGGTACACACACATACACAAACACACACACATATGTTCAAATCCATGCATATACTTTATATAATTGGAAATTATATAATACATGTATCAATAACTTTCTATGTATGTCTACAAACATATTTACACGTGTGTGTACAAATGTACACATTCATTTTCCAGAATTATATTTAGAGATTTTTTTTTCCATATTTAATGTTTGGTGGAAATAATGTTAACACTGGTTTGACAGAGTTGACTGGGGGTTAAATTGCAGAAACTTACTGATGAATTCTTCGATAGCACTGTGGTCTTCATTTAAAAGTAATAAACATTAAATGTTTTAATACTTTTACTTCCAGTAAATAAACTAAACAAATAAATTAGTTGGTTGGTGATTTTTTAAAAGCCTTAGAAAGTTTTTGTGGGTACATAGTAGGTGTGTATATTTATGAGGTACATAAGATGTTTTGATACAAGCAGACAATGTGAACTAAGCACATTGCAGAGGGTAGGGTTTCTATCCTGTCAAGCACTTATTCTTTGAGTTACAAACAATCGAATTATATTCTTTAAGTTATGTTAAAATATACAATTATGTTATTTCTGACTATTGTCACCCTATTGTGCTGTCAAATAGTAAGTCTTACTCATTTTTTCTACTTTTTAGTACTCAAGATTGGTAAAATTTAAAATTACTACTTGGAACAAGAGAGATTGTGGTACACTCAGTATATATTTAGTTCATACCTTTTGGATATGCTAGGAAAAGAAGAGAAAAGGCAAAATATTAGTGTAAGCCCACTGAAAATAAAAGAATAACAGTTCAATCACTTTTAAGAGAGAGTATAAGAATTTTTCAAATTTCTGAATGAAGAAGATAAAATTTGCTAGAGTGCTACAAGCATGGAGGTTTCACTTGGATACTCTTATTCCCCAGTAAAATATAATATTAATAAAATGCATGAGTAAGCTTAAGAGAATTAAATTAAATCATCATGCAAAAAGCAAAATATTTAAAGACAAACTATGTAAACCTAAAACAGGTTAAACCCAGCAAAGTGCAATAGGTAGAGTGATGGGAGAATGAGACATATTGCCTATGTGGATTGAGATATGTAATTTTAATCCTTCTATGCACATGTCAGATATTGTCTTTGGCCTGCATGAAATATACAGCTTAACCAGGCCACTGCATAGAACCAATGATATACTTTGAATGTGTGTCCCCTTCAAATCTGATGTTGAAATGTGATCTCCAATGTTGGGGGTGGCCAAGTGGGAGGGGTTTGGGTCATGAGGGTGGATCCTCTATGAATGGCTTGATGCCATCCCTTTGGTAATGAGTGAGTTCTTGCTTTAGTAGTTCTTATGAGAGCAAGTTGTTTAAAAAGTCATGGCCTCTCGTCCTCTGTCTCTTGTTCCCACTCTTGCCTTGTGACACCTACCCTCCCTTTCCCCTCCACCATGATTGGATGCTTTCTGGGACTTCACCAGAAGCAGATGCTGTTGTCATGCTTCCTGTATAGTCTGCAGAACCATGAGTCAATAAATACTTTTTAAAAAATAAATTGCAGAGTCTCGGGTATTTCTTCATAACAATGCAAAACAAACTAACACAATAAATTCGTTGAGCTGTTTGGGTCCTCCAATAAACAAACGAGCTAACAAATAATCAAAAATTCTAATTCATTTACTGGCCCAAGAGAACAGGATGTTTTGATTATTTAAAATAGAGTAAAATATGTTGAATCTTTAAAATATCATAACTAATTGAGAAAAAAAGAATACATTAAAATGAAAATGTTATAAATTATTTAATACATATGTATAACTGTCTACTTGTGTACAAATATATTTACATGTATTCTTGATGAAATCTAATTATTGTAAAGGTTGACATCACCAAGATGGTAGGGTAGGAGACACAAACCCTGATGGCAAAATAAAAGTGAAAACAACTTGTATATAAATATATATTGCTTACTAGTATTTAATGGGGCATGAATCATGAAACACTGTCACTCAGATTACTGGTTTATGTGATATCAGCCTCCAATTATAGATTGGAATGACAATTTATAACATTGAAATGTGTCAAAGTGACCATAGAATGAGAATATAGAAGGTAGAAACAAGCTTAAAGGTCAGCTAATTATATCTTCCTTCTAAAATGGAAAAACATTCCATGGTATCCATCACCAGTGTTCATCTAGGTTCAGCTGAACACTTCCTGTGACAGGAATGCACCACTCTGAGAGACAGCCCATTTCCTTGGAGCTGTCCAACAGAAACTCTAATTATTATAGAGGCACACCACTTTGTACTGAACTGAAATCTGTCTCTGAATAATTGTCGTACATAAAAGTTGTTTTTGTCATCTCCAGCAACATAATTTAATCTAGCCACTATTTTCCATGACAGTACATCAACTATCTGAAGGTATTTCTTTTGTATTTCATAAGTCTTGCCTTATGTAATTGAAACATCTTATCTTTTCCTAATGTTTTCTCATGTCATATAGCTTCCAGACCTTTCAAACACAAGATCAATCTTATGTTTTATAGACTACAGCCTGTAAATATCATTCCTTAAAATGAGGCAAATAAGTCTGTTAAGACATTTCCATTTAATTGGGCCAGGATAGAGTATTGTGGAGATAATAGCTATTAGGAACTGAACATTATTTTTCTTCTAATCCTGTTTTTTTATTAAATTTGATTTGTTTTCCTACAAGCACATTGCATTTTCAAAATCACAACAAATTTAGTCATTTGAGTTTTTTACTGCTGTTTTCTATTAACAGTCTTTAAGCATTCCATAACTTTTACCTTTGCAGTTGTGTCTTTGAGTACAGCTAAAGAACCTTAAGTAGCAGATATGGTACATGGATCTAGCTTATAAACACTAAGGAAGATTCATTATTTAGAATCCCAATTTTGCTAATTTGTGCAATAGCTTTCTAGTTCTCTTATAATTGTGTCTGATTCATTATTTAAGTAAAAGTTCTTCCTAAAATACATATTCCTGAGCTCATATTTAGCTTCTGTTTTAAATCCTGTGTCTGCACTGATTAATCGGTGTTTGTATCGTGCTTATAAAAAATTTTTAAATTTCAATTCTGTTACATCTAAGCAATTGATTCAAAATTGTAATGGTTTTCTGGATGAGACTAAGAAAATTTTCAGTAACTCGTTTCTAATGTGATTGTATAGAATCAACATTTTGATAGTCATTTGAGTATTTTCTAGTTGTATCAGCATCTATATAAAGTTTCTCATGCATACTTTTAAATAATTAAATTTTCTTAACGGTCTTAGTGAAGAAAGAACATTTTTTAACCCATTCTGCATACTCTTTTCTTCTAAAATTGATATAATACATTTTTAAAAAGCAGAAATTCTTGGTATAAAATTTTTATATAATTGTCCCATTCTTAAGTTTTTTGAAACCTCCTGTTTAATACAGTTTTTTGTTTGTTTGTTTGTTTGTTTGTTTGTTTGTTTGTTTGTTTTGAGACAGAGTCTCACTCTGTCGCACAGGTGACGCTCGGCTCACTGCAAGCGCCGCCTCCCGGGTTCACGCCATTCTCCTGCCTCAGCCTCCCCAGTAGCTGGGACTACAGGCACCCACCACCACGCCCGGCTAATTTTTTGTATTTTTTTGTTTTTAGTAGAGATGGAGTTTCACCGTGTTAGCCAGGATGCTCTCGATCTCCTGACCTCGTGTTCCGCCCGCCTCGGCCTCCCAAAGTGCTCGGATTACAGGCGTGAGCCACTGCGCCTCGCCTGTTTAATATAATCTTGAATCTTACTAAACTGCTACTTTTATATCTAAACACTTATATGTACAGATTTAAAAATTATAAAGAATAGATAGAAATTACTCTAGCGTGGGGTTGTTTTTAACCACTGATAGTTATTTTCAAAGCTATTGGTGAATTCAGTCAGAAGTGGCTATGTTAGGGTATTTCTATCCACCACTGTTTTCTTTTTAATAGCTTGGTTGTAGGTCCCTAAACTACAAAGGATGTTTCTACCCCCGTTTTCCTGATGTGGATAAACAAGTGTCATGTCACATATTTCAAAGAAATCCTTCATGGATCATTTTGTGACAATTTAGGGGCCCTGAGGTTTACCTGCAGAGCCATCAAACACAGCAAACACTTTCTGTTAGACATAATTCCTTACTAAACAGAAACAAACAAAAGAAGCAAATTCTCTCCAGAATATAGTCTTATAGAATTTCTATCATCATTAAATAACGCAGATATTTATCTGGACTCCATAGGGTTTATGGGATGTGCTAAAACTAGGTTAATACTATAGTTTTATCTATGGGTGTTATATTTGTAATTCAGTTCCTGGCCTATATAATCTATCAAACACTGGGTGAATTTTATGTCTTCCAGAGATTCCAAATTGCCTACAAAAATAATCTATCTGTTTTGGGTTATGGCAGAGACAGAGTGCCCTCTCTTCCATGCTAAAATGTGAAATGACCCTCTCATTTTTATCATATACATATGGTATTATGGTATTTTCATATTCATGTATGCACATCTTTCATTTAGAAAATGTTTCCGCTTTAAAATAGTCATTAAACCCTGATTAGTGAAATTCATGATGCAGAGGCAGACTATATTCAGTGGAGTTCAATTGTTTTCTCTTTAGACCTCAGATTTTCTTTGCTATGTTTGATTATACATCACATTATATGTAAAAATTAACTCTAAATGGATTAAAGCTCTAATTACAAATTTTTTATAAAAACACCTGTTTTCTGAGAATTACGAAATTCTTAGAAAAACGTGTGTGGTCGGGCGCAGTGGCTCCCACCTGAAATCACTTTGGGAGGCCGAGGCGGGCGGATCACGAGTTCGGGACATTGAGACCATCCTGGCTAACACGGTGAAACCCCGTCTCTACCAAAAATGCAAAAAATTATTTGGATGTGGGGGCAGGCACCTGTAGTGCCAACTACTCAGGAGGCTGAGGCAGGAGAATGGCATGAACCCGGGAGGCGGAGCTTGCAATGAGCCGAGATGGTGTCACTGCACTCCATCGGGCGACAGAGTGAGACTCCGTCTCAAAAAAGAAATAAAAAAGAAGGAAAGAAAGAAAATGCATATATCTTTTATTGTCATGTGTTGTTTGCAATGGATTCTTACGTTATACACCAAAATTACAAACAATAAGAAAAAAATTGAGAACTTTTGTGTTTCAAAAATAACTATCAAGAAATATGAAGATAACCCACAAAAGAGGAAAAATACACACACATATATATATATATATATATCGTGTTTATTACACACACACACACACACACATATGTGTGTGTGTATATATATATGATCAGGGTTTGTATCCAAAATACGTAGATAACAATTAAAAGACAAACCAATTAAAAATCAGCAAACCTTAAATAAATATTTTCCACAGAAGATGTAGAAATGTCTAGTATGCACACAGAAATAAGTTATTAGTTATTAGAGAAGTTCAAATTAAAATCACAATGAGGGCTGGGCGTGGTGGCTCACGCTTGTAATCCTAGCACTTTGGGAGGCCAAGGCGGGTGGGTCACCTGAGGCCAGAAGTTTGAGACCAGCTTAGCCAACATGGCGAAACCCTGTCTCTACTAAAAATACAAAAATTAGTCAGGAGTGGTGGCAGGCGCCTATAATTGCAGCTACTTGGGAGGCTGAGGCAGGAGAATCACTTGAACCCGGGGGGGGCGGAGGTTGCAGTGAGCAGAGATTGTACCATTTCACTCCAGCCTGGGCTAAAGAACAAAACTCCATCTCAAAAAATAAAAATAAAAATCACCATGAGATATTACTTCAGGGCTACTAGAATGTCTGTAATAAAAAAGATAGACAATAATGGACTCTCCTGAGAAGCTGCAAACTTCATATATATCTAATGGAAATGTAAAATAATGCCACTACTTTACATACAATTTGGCAACTTTTTAATGAGTTACACAATATGTACTATATGCTCCAGCAATTCTAACTCTAGGTATGTACGACAATAACTTTAAACATATCTTGCATGAAGATTTTTACATAAATGTCTATAGGAGCATTTCTTCAAAATAGCCAAAAAGTGGAAACAATTCAAAGGTGCATTCACTAGTACCTGGACAAACACAATCACAAGTGATTTCATTTACAGAAACTCTTGTTAAAAGACTAATATTTAATAACAGAAATTAGATTGAAAGTAGTGGTTATGAAGAACTGGGGTTATAATCGGGGAATTGCTGCAAATGTGCATTAGGAATCTTTTTGAAACTCTACGACAGGATTTTGGCGATGATTACATAACTCTATAAATCTACTAAATGTTTTTACCTTTGACAAAGCCAACAAGAACATATATTGGGGAAAGCATAGCCTTTTCAATAGACATTGCTGGGAAAATTGGATTGCCATATGCAGAAGAATGAAACTTGACCCGTATCTCCCACCATATACGAAAATCAACTCAAGATGGATTCAATACTCAAATAAAAGAATGAAACTATAATCAAACCAGAAGAAAACCTAGGGGGGAATCTTCTGACATTGGTCTAGGTAAAGGATTTATGACTAAAACCTCAAATGCACAGGCAACAAAAACAAACAGACAAATGGAACTTGATTAAACTAAAATTCTTCGCAGCCAAAGAAATAATCAACAGAGTGAACGATCTGGAGAATGGGAGTAATATTTGGAAATTATTCATCCAACAGGGGACTAATATATAGAACATTCAAGGAATTTAAACAATTCAATAATAACAAGAAATAATCCCATTTAAAATTGAGCAAAGGACATGAAGAGACAGTTTCAAAATATGGCATACAAATGGCCAACAGGCATATGAAAAAATGTTCAACATCACTAATAATCAGAGAAATGCAAATTAAAACCAAAATGAGATATCATCTTATACCAGTCAGAATGGCCATTATTAAAAAGACAAAAAATAATTAATGTAGGGGAAGATGCGGGAGAACTCTATAAACTGCTGGTGGAAATGTAAATTAGCACAACCTCTATGGAAAACACTATGGAGAGTTCTCAAAGAACTAACAGTAGAACCACCATTTGATCCAGCATTCCCACTATTGGGTATCTACCGAAAACAAAGGAAAGAAATAATAATAATAATAAAACAACCCTACACTTATACGTTTATTACAGCACTAGTCCCAATAACAAATATACGAAATCAATCAATCTAAGTGTCCATCAGTGGATGAATAGATTAAGGAAATATGCTGTATAAGTGTATATGTATGTATACATATATATGTCCACACACATTTAATGAAATACTATTCAGCTACTAAAAAAAGTGAAATCACATTTTTGGCAGCAACATCAGTGGAACTGGAGGTCATTATCTTAAGTGAAAGAAGACAGGCACAGAAAGTCATATATAACATATTCTCATTCATAAATGGGTGCTAAAAATGTGTACATGTGAATAGAGAGAGCAGAATGATGAACAATGGAGATTGAAGGGTGAGGTGGTGGGAGAGGGTGGATGAAATTAGTTAATGGATACAATGTATATTATTTGGGTGATGGATACTCTAAAGGCTCTCAGTTGTTAAGTAAATTCAAATGGATATAATTTATTCTATTTTACTTTATGTTTCTTATTGCATCAATAAATATAAAACCAGATATTTAGGGGAAACACTATAACACAGAGGTTGGCAAACTTATTCTATAAAGGAAGATAGTTAATAATTTATGCTATTTTAAACATAATACACATAATACATGGTCTCTGTCACAACTACTGTGAAAGTGGTTAGAGACAGTATGTAAACAAATGAGTGTTTGTATTTACAAAACTTGTATTTACAAAAATAATGGTAGGCCAGATATGGCCCATAGGCTGTAAATTTCCTACTGCTGCTGTTACAGAAGTAACTGATGGAGTTTAAATTGGTATGTCTTTTCTTTCTGGAGACAAATTAGTCAAATATCAAAAGTTTTACTTGATGCTTTTTCATACTTAAATTCTATTTTTAGTTTTTTGTCTCAAGGCAAAATAAGATCAGTCATACATGTAATACATATGTGTATAAATATATATCTCATACATGATATACACATATACATAATCAAATGTCATTTCTAATATGTAAAATTTAGAAGTGATAACACAAATTTTGGTATCATTGTGCAATGAGACTCTGTATGGCCAAATTTACATTTATAAAAATAGAGTTTTATTGGCATGGAAACATATTCAACATGTATAAAAGAAATATACTTATATGGTTGTAAGGATTCCATTTTGTGAAATAACATATGTACATATTTGTGTATAATTTATAGATCTGTAGCTTTATGGGGCAAGTCTAAAATATATGCTTCTAATTTTAGCAATATTATCTGGAGCTATAATTTCTGATAATTAAATATTTTAAAATATGTATTTCCCGTATTGCTTATTTTCTATAGTGAGTATATAGAGCAACACTTAAAATGAAGCAGGAAAATAAAATCAGTATTGGCACATTTTCTTTAGTAATTAAAACATAAAATCTGTTCTTAATATACTGATTTGAAGTTTCTAGTTAATTAAACTTTTATGAATACTCACTGTATCAGTACCACAAAGTACTTATCAACCATATAAAAATGAAGTGCATAACATATTACTTCAAAAATCAGTTAATTAAATATTCAAATCCATGCCTGAACTTGAAATACAACTGATTAAAAGCAATCAATTTTTAAAGCCATTTGAAAAGCACTACTCGTTGATTCTTTGTAAAAATTGACCTGGATTACTAAGTTATACAGTTTTAATTATAGCAACAAACATATTTCTGCTACATATTATTTTGTACAATCATTTATTAATTTCCTCCACTATCTTTCAAATGTCATTTAAACTGCTATGTAAACAGCAAAGTCTAAATCATTTTAATTGCTAAATTTCCTTCTCAGGAATACTTAAAAATAAAAAGGCAATTCAGGCAATTAATCTGTCAGTAAGAAGACAACACAGATAAAAGCCTGATTAGCAAGAAGCCACCTTATCAGATACTTCAGTTAACTGTAATTTTGGGAGCACGGTAACTTTAGGAAGAAAAAAATGGGCAAAATTTAGATTTAGAAGCAAAGGAAACACACAAAATCCCCACCAAAAAACTTTGGCAACAATCTGCTCCTTTTCCCCTAAAAACAAAGGTTATCATTTAAATCCTGTCTTACTTCTTTTCCCAACACTCAGAAAAGACTTAACCTTAAACTCTTTTCCACGACTACGAGTCAAGGTTAATGCCTTCACTTCTTGACTTTCATCCTTTGTCATCCCATGACTGAGCTGGTGAACTCTACTGGGTATAGTACAGCATCATTTACTTTATTCTTTCTCCTTCACCATTTAAGTGATTTAATCATAAAAATATGTCCTTACTTCCTTCATCTTAAAAAAAATTCACTTTGCAACTAAACTTCTCAAAGCATTCAACTGTGTCTTCCCCACTTTATTACCTTGTATTATTACTATGCTTCTCCCTGAATTTGTCTTTTCTCAACTATTCTAAAATCTTTCTCAGTTGTTAACTGACTTCTCAACAGCCACATTCAATGTAAAAAGCATAGATTTAAGAAAAACCTGGCTGCTCCAGTGATATTTGTACAAGCTCGGGCAAGCTGTTCAGCTTCCCTCAGTCTTAGTTTTATCATTTTTAAGGTCTATTATAGCTTGCATAGCTATTTTATAAACAAGTTTTGAAAAGTTAAGGAAAGCTAATGTGAACTACCTACTCAACAATTTAACATTTTTAGAGCATGTATGAAAAAATAGTAAATATTATTTTAAATGTACTAAATTTATTAACATCATTAGATGACTTTATGACCTAGCAAATACCTCATTTAACTTTTCAAAATTTATCTACAAAGATATATAGATGGCTAATAAGGACACGAAAATATACTCAACAGCATTAGCCATCAAGGACATGAAAATCAAAACTATAATGAGATATCCTTTCACACTCATTAGGATGTCTATAATAAAACCATCAGCAAATGACAAATGTTAGTGAGGATGCAGAGAAATTAGAATCCTTATATATTATTGGTGAGAATATAAAATGTTGCATCCACCTTGGAAAACAGTCTAGTGGTTCTACAAAAAGTTAAAAATGGAATTACTACATGATATAATTATTAAGTTACCTCAATACTAGTTAAGGAAGAAATTTTCTGATCTTAATCTGTAATCATTCAACTCTCTTTTCTTCCTAGTCTCCTAAACCTTGAAGTGTCCGTAAACAATAAGGTATTAAATGGGTGAAAATCTCATTTTCTTCCCCTCCTTTTACCTATAGAAAGCCCCAGCTGGGGGGCAGAAAGAGTCATGTAAAAATTTATATCCAATTCGTAGTTTGGATTATAACATAGAGCTGAGTATTTTAATTTCTAAATTGGTACAGTTTTAGTAAAATTAAATGACCATGAAAATTGTATTACTTGAAAATCATCAAAAATATCTTCCAGGAGCAAGGGAAGAATTTTTTCCAATGGGTATATTTTAAAGTCACAGTGGGACACAAAATAAAATTTTCTTTAAATTATAAAAGCACAAAAACATTGTGTATGAAGGATGTTTGCAGAAAAATCATAGCTCATTGAAAATTATAAAAGGCCAGTAAGGTGGCTCATGCCTGTAATCTCAGCACTTTGGGAGGCCAAGGTGGGCAGATCACCTGAGGTCAGGAGCTGGAGACCACTCTGGCCAACTTGATGAATCTCTGTCTTTACTAAAAATACAAAAATTAGCTGGGTGTGAGGGCACATGCCTGTAATCCCAGCTACTCTGGAGGCTGAGGCAGGAGAATCACTTGAAACCAGGAGGTGGAGGTTGCATGAGCCCAGATCACGCCACTGCACTCCAGCCTGGGCGACAGAGTGAGACTTGGTCTCAAAAAACAAAAAGGGACATAG
>NW_016807931.1:190313-198647 GCF_001698545.2 Rhinopithecus bieti
TATATATATATATATATATATCACAAAATTAAAAGATAATTTCATTTTTTAAATAAAATTTAATGTGGGCTATGCTTGTATTTAATTTGTTTATGCTATTGATTGCTGTCTTTAAATGCCTGTGTCTTTGGAGATCTTAAAGAAACCTTGTGACTATAAGCCTAAGCTTGCCTGAGAACACTCAGAAGACTTTTGGAAAACAAAGTTCAAAGAAAATATTTAGGAAGTACAAGTTATGAGCTCTGGCAACTAATAGTCTTTAGTTGGTGACATAATGAAGACTAGACTTTTACATTGTTCCTTATATAAAATCCTACACTGAATTATAGTTTATCTAACTGCATCTTTATTGTTTCTAACTTGAGTCCACTTAATGGTCTGGGTAATATTCCAATTTCATGAAGATGGGCCTCCCTCTTTTTTTTGTTTTTGCTTACTGTTCCCTACTTAGGTCTGAGTGTTGTTTAATACTGTCTCCTACACTGAATGATTTACATAATGTTGAATATCAACATACAAACTCTTTTTTATTCAGAGACACATGGCAGACATTCAATCGGTAGTCAATGAATGAAGAATATGTGTTAATATTAAATTCAGTCAACATTGATTTATGTGATCTATTATTTTATACTGTTCTTGGAAACCAATGACATGTCTGCAATTATTACCTATCATGTGTTGTACATTTGAGTTGTTAAGTTATGTCTGCCAGTGTAGATTTCCCACAAGAAAACAACTGGAGATCGGTCAGCCACCTTGGTGTTTGCCCCTACTACTAAGTAAATTAGGTTCCAGTTCCCCTCCACCTATGCTGAAATGGGTCATGCCTTGTTGTGTCTCGAGATATGTCATATTCCATGGAACTACTCTCCTGAAGACATTTTAAAATTATATTTTCAGAGCCAACGTAAGATAGCAGATGGATAATCTGCTTGGAGGCAATTGAGGTCATAGATCATTAGGCATCAGGGAAATTCTATATGTAACCAAACATCTGCATTTGAAAAATGTAGTCAAAAGCTTTCCAAAAAAAATCTCAAATCCTAATTTATTGCCAATTTAACATCTGAAAAATATAGAAGAGTTAATCATGAAAACAGAGTTAGTGGATTTTTGAACTGAAAGAGCCACTGGAGATCATGTTTTCCAACTCAATAATTTCACAGATGGAAAATGGAGCCAAAGGAAGTTAAATGCTTTATCTAGGTTCACATAACTAGTTACTGACAAAAGTGGGACTGAAATGCGAGTTTTTGATGGTGTTTTATTACCATGCTGCTACCCTCAGCCTACTGAATCTATTAAATCCTGTGTATATATTGTAGACATTAAGCTTGTTCTCTAAATATAATACCAAAGTCCCCAATCATTTTTAATGAAGTTTCTGTAATCATATTGGAAAAATGACAGTCAAAATTATCTTTCATATATTCTCAGAGAATGCTTTCTCCTGAAGGAAATACTCAATATAAGATTAGGATAACAAGATCTCTTTAAAATGAATGTTTCCATTTGCAGAATTAAATATTTAGAGCTTCCCAGAAATGTGTTGGCATGAGTTCACATTTGAATATCTCCTTTCCAGTTTATAAGAAATAGCCTAAGAAATGAAGAAATATGGAAGATGTATCATCTGGAAGCTAGGGTAAATCATTTTCTAAATGCCAGAAATTATGAAGAATGTTTGATATATATAGGGTAGATGAGGCTCTAGACAGACTGACAAATTGTCTTCCTGTAACAGTATGGCTTAATGGAAAAGCAACGGAGATGATGAACCAGTGGGGATTAGGTAAAATGGGGCAAGGACTGTCAAGTGGATTGGTAAATTTGATTAAAGTTCTTTTGGTCCAGTGGTTTTTAACAGGGGTCTTCCAGTGTGAAGCCATTATTGATTGAAAGGTGCTATTGACAATTACTGGATTAGTGCCAGAAATGCTTGAAATCTGGCAATGCTCTCAACAGTTCTGCATAACAACGATCTGCTCTGTATCTTGCATCTCTCAAAATTTGAACGATGTATTGATTACTCATGTAGGTAAAAACAAGTTTATTAATAACTGTGTCAAGAATCTTTATTTTTCACAGAAATACAAAATATTTCTGTACATATTTAATACTCAATGAATTTTACAGTAAGGTAATTACTATGTATGTAGATTTTAAAAAAGGCTTTTTTTTTTTTTTTTTTTTTTAAAGGCGTAGAATGAGTCATTCCTCATTTTGGGACATTGTTTTCTTATTTTTTTTAATAGGTTATCACACAAAATTGTTTCTGTCTACAGTTGTACTCATGACATTTACTATGATTTTCTACATTCAGGCACAAGCATTTTGCTCTTTCAGTATTTCCACTTGTATAGTTATCTCCAAGTTTTTATGTATAAAATATTTTTATTATAAACTCTTCTATATTTTATTATGCCTTCATATTATACTTAGGGCATTATACTTTTTAAATGTATATAGCCATAATTCTGAATTTCATTTCAGGTTAGTTAAGGGAATGAATAAAATATTTGATTAAATAGGGAGCAATGAGTCTGACTGGGTTGCAAGCCACTGGTCTCCTCACTATTCTGAGGAATTTAAAGTCATCAGTGTTGGCAAAGCTCCTAGGAGCCCACAGGAGGCTAAAAACAGAATGATTACTTGGTAGTGCCAGCAACATATAAAGCTGTAGATCAAAGGTCATTGGCTCAAATCAATACAGAGGCCAAGAACAAAATAGCAAGGTGTGACTCGGGCAAGTAGAAAACATTGGAAATGCTGCCTTATAACATGAGGAAGTTCCTCATCTCTAGTTGATTGTTGATCTGAAGTGTAATAATTTATTTTAGTGAGCACATACCACCAAGATACCATTTCAAGGAAGTAGTGCCTACCTCCGTAGATGTACTTCAGCAATTAGCTTCTTCAATAATTGCA
The DNA here is from genome assembly GCF_001698545.2 of Rhinopithecus bieti. Taxonomy (NCBI): domain Eukaryota; kingdom Metazoa; phylum Chordata; class Mammalia; order Primates; family Cercopithecidae; genus Rhinopithecus; species Rhinopithecus bieti. The sequence continues at coordinate 193,245 of NW_016807931.1, forward strand.
TCCACTTAAAAAATATATTCATTTTTCATTGTTTTGAGATGAGGTTTCACTCTGTCACCCAGGCTGGAGTGCAGTGGCACAATTTTGGCTCACTGCAGCCTCTGCCTCCCGAGTTCAAGAAATTCTCCCACCTCAGCCTCCATCACGCTGGGCTAATTTTTCGCATTTTTAATAGAGATGGGATTTCACCATGTTGGCCAGGTTGATCTGGAACTCCTGACCTCAGGCGATCCGCCCTCCTAGGCCTCCCAAAGTGCTAGGATTACAGGTGTGAGCCACCGTGCCTAGCCAGGATAGCTTCCATTGTAAACAACAGCCTCCTCCAGTGTAATCTGATCCAGCCACCACAGAACCAATGCTAGTTTGAGGTAGAATATAAATGTGGACACTATGTTGGACCATTTTAACTCTACAGTGTCTCCTGGGGTCAGTTCAAACTGTCATTGGGGTTGCCTCCCTCTGGCCAACTTGTCTAGACCCCGCCCTTCCACAGGTATTGATCCTAAGGACACTCCCTAATTAACCTTCTGCCCATTTAGCTCAATCTCAGAGTCAGCTTTCCAAAGTTCCCTGAGAACCAAGTACGGAACATTCATTGTTAAAATCTCATAATGATTTTCAAGAGAAAATGGCAATGTGAATTCTTATGTAAACTCTTCTGACCTTTTAACCATTGCTAGCTAATTTAAATCCTTTTCCCATCAACAAATTGTAGGCTCATTTAGATCACAGTTAGGGAGATTATAATTCAGGATTTTCTCAAGACAGTTTTCTCAGAATAAGCATTAATAGAACCCCTTTCATTGTTGAATATGTCCAGTTTAGACAATTAATGAATTTTATGATCACCCTTCTCTTAGACCATAGTTTGCTACTTCTGCTTGAGAAAAAAAGATTCCTGAGGCAGCACATTTCTGCCAGGCTCAATTAGGCCAAATTTGTTCAATCAAGGATGGGCCACTGATTGCCACAAGGCATCTAGAGTATGTTTGTTCTTACACTGTGGTTGGCAGTCTGGTGACATTGTATGAAAAGTAAAAGTCATTTCGGTGTCAGAAATGGCAGTCAACCAACCAAAGTCTGGCACGATGTTTTGACAAAAACTGTTTTCTCAGAAAGAGACAAATTCATATTTCCCTGCTGGGTTTATTCATGTTCTTGGCCTCTTCACAAGTCTACTTAGTCAACTGTAAATCCTTTAACTAAGCTGGTAAAAAATCCTCCACTTTGATATGTTAGATAAAGTTTCTAATTTTCTTTAAGTGTCTAGGAAACAGAAAAATGACCATATAGTAAATCCCAAAAAATATAAATAAATGCAAAGAGCAAAAATCAAGGAAAAAAATCACTGACAATATAAATGTCAATATTACAGGCATTTTAATAAAACTATAAACAAATACAAACACGTTACTTGGTTATTAGCTAATTAATTAGATGATTAATATAATCTGAAAAAAAATAATAATTAATTCCAGTATCAGAGAACAAGTAAAACCACACTGACTTAGTGCATGGAAAATAAGAGTGTTGAGAATATTCCCTATCAAAAGGTGTGGAATGCAGCCATAGTAGAAATCAAAACCAAATCCATAACATTGGGAGCATTTATTTAATTTTTTAAGAAATAAAAATAAATGAAAGAGTTTAGAAAAGAAAAAAACAAATAACATAATAAGGCATTTATTTTAAAGTATAAAATTTATTTGTAAGGCAAAGGGTTGCTTTTTTGAATAAATAAAAATGAAAATGATTACTAAATACCCTGAATGGGAGCTATATGTATGTATGTGCATGTATTTGTGTGTGTGTGTGTGTGTGTATATATATATATATGTAGACATATCTACAATGGGAAAATGAACTTAATATAACTTTACTGAAGCAGGTTGAAGGACATGACTAACCAGATGTGCTAATTACACTGTGGGAGCTACTGAGGTGCTTGTAAAGATTTATGATTAACAGAACATAAGAGTAAACTTGATGTAAAATTATGAAAAACAGGATATCAGAGTAAGCTTAATGTAACGACTTGACACAAATTTAATATCTGCTTTCCATTTACTAAAACTAGGATGATATATGAGAACTTGTATAGCTTTTTTTAATGTATAGCTTTCCTATATACTAGAAATTCCCTACACTTTTTAAGCTGCTTGTTGACTGCCTGCTTGCATTCAGCATATTTTTGTGCAAATTAACTAAATTCTATAAAATACTATACTATATATAATATATACTATACTATATATAAAATACTATAGTATATATATTTAGGACAAATTTGGCTTTGTAAGTAATTTGACTCAATATATTTCTTAGAGTTACCCTTTTAAATGTTTTTATCAGTTAAGTAAATTTTAGTAGTTTGTTCTAAATAAAAGTATCTATTTGAAAACCCTTTTATTAGAAAATTATATATATCTGCCTCGATATTCACTAATAACACTATCAAGGATACTCTCCCTCTCTCTCTCATGGGGAGAATTAAACCAAGACCAAAAGAAACATGTCAATTCATAAATATAGAATTACCTAATTTGGAAATCACTATTAGCTAACTAAGTTAGTAAGTATCTAATAAACGTTTGCATTACTAGGAAAAAAATAATATGATTCATATCTGTAAGTTAGGGCTAACACAGACTGAGTAACAAATGTGTTCCAGACACCAGGAAGACCATTAAATATATTTTCTCTCTTAATTCTCAAAACAAACAACTGTATTTCATTGGGACTATAGCTCTTTTTACAGACAAGGAGATTAAGACTTAGAGAGGTAAATCCATTTGTCCACAGTCACATGGAAAGTAATTTATTTGACTTAGTAATAATGGGGTAAGTTTGAATGGAGTAGGAGACAGAAATTACATTTTTTAATTATACAAATTTTTCAGCATCTTAAGTATAGCATTTTAGTGTATTTTAAATCAAGTTTATAAATTGCATGTGTGTGTATGTGTGTGTGTGGGGGGGGGTGTGCATCTGGATTTTGGAATGTTTACATACACATGAGATATCTTGGGGAAGGGACCCAACCAAGTCTAAAAATAAAATTCATTTATTGCTCATATACAACTTAAACATATAGTCTGAAGATAATTTTATATATACCTTAAATAATTTTTTGAATGAAACAAACTTCATGTACATTGAACTATCATAAAATAAAGGTGTCATAGGATACTACTCAGCCATATAAAAGAACGAAGTAGAGTCTTTTGCAGCAAGTTGGATGGAGCTGGAGGGCATTATCCTAAGTGAAGTAACTCAAGAAGAGAAAACCAAATACCATATGTTCTCACTTTTAAGTAGGAGCTAAGCTATGTGTATGCAAAGACATTCAGAGCGATATTAATGATATAATGAAATGGAGACTCAGAAGGAAGCCAATGAATTAAAAAAAAGAAAAACTCTACCTACTGAGTACAATGTACACTACTCGGATGACAAGTGCACTAAATCTCAGACTTCTCCACTATACACTCATCCATGTAGCCAAAACCACTTGTACCCCAAAACTATTGGAATTAAGCAAAATTCTTTTAAAAGAAAGTTTGTCACTGTTTCAGCCACCCATGGGGACAATCTGGTTGTTTGGCATCACCATCATTGTTGGCTCTTAATTTATATGCTACCAACAGGCAATCTTTTTTTTTTATTCATACATAAGTACATAACAGTAAAAAAGAAATACAGTTAATACAGTGAAAACGTGTTCAGGGTAACTAAAGTAGTAGCATCACCAGAATACTTGTGTCTGTTGTTAAACAACTGCAAGAACAAACAACAGCAGGCTTTCAGTCACCACCTACAATGTTGTGTATTGATTTAAAAGTTGCTGTATGCGTATTTTTCTTTTAGGTGAGAAGAAACATCAGAAGCAGTGGGGAGACCAGGAAGCTGGTCTTCTGGGGATAAGGAGGGATTCTACTAGACATCTTTTAAAGATGTTTCCTCTGGTCTTCTGCCTCATTAAACATATGTTTTGTCTTAGAAGCCTCTCTTTGATTTTATATACTGACATAATATCTTTTTCTGTTATGAATGCACACTGCTCTAGTTTTAAATAAGCCCATCACCTTTTTGACCATGTCATATATGGGCACTTTTTCTTCAGTGTTAACAATATGATCTGTATTCTTACTATTATCAAGATTGCCTTAATTTACAACCCTTTTGGCTATTTTACCATTGGTCAATGAATGAACAACTATAGCCTCAATATAAATGTATAAAACTTCTTTGATATCTACTTCTTCAAGCTTACTGATGAATTCTGAAGGTATATTTTTTGCATATGTAAGAAAGTCAGTCATTTTTTTCTCACTTGAGGGCTGTTGTCACCCAGTCCAGCTTTCCTGAAGTAAGCATGAACCACTAGTAGAAGATGTTTGTGAAATGAATCAGAAAGCTGTTTCTGGTGATCCATGCCTTTTGTATCATAATAATTGGCCTTGATAAGAAATTCTCTCATTTAAAGCAGCAAAAATGCCAAATTTTGCCTATTTCAGCAACTTTACACTTAAGCTTGCCTGCTGCATTAGCACATCCCAGCATAGTTACTCTATCCTTAGCATCCTTAATTCCTGTAGGAGCTGCCTCATCAGCTGTGGTCAGTGTCTTTATGGAGCAATAACATCAGAACAATGTTTTATGAGCATTAAAGACTTGTTCTGGTGTCAAATTTTCATCTGCAATGATCTGTGTAAACTCCTCAATGAATTTATCTGCTGCGTTGTGATTAGCAGATGCTTTATCAGTAGAAATAATTAAAAATTTAATGCCATGTCTTTTCTTAAATTTTTGCAACTGGTGTGTTGAATATTCATAGTTCCCTTCAATTTACAGTTCATCGTGATGGATCTTGGCTTATTTTATGATTACTATTACTGACATGTGTTCACTGCGACACTTGCAGATTCACTCTTCCAAAATATAATCAACATCTTTATTTTTAGCTTTATGCAATGTTTTCTTATTTTTCATTAACATTCGTTTATCACTTTCAGCATATAACTCAACAGTTTATCCTGTTTCTTTAGGCCATATATAGCAGTAATTCCAACACCATACTCTTCTGTAAGACATTTCACACTTACACTGCTGTCTTTCTCCGACAGGTTGATTTTCTATGCCATAGATAAACATAAATGCTTATTGTTTTTGGTATCACAGTTACTGATAGGGGATATCTGCAGACTTTTTTGACATTTTCAACAATATCTTTATACCATACAGCAGAGACTACACAAACAATCACAATGAGCAATTCCCATAGGTTTTGGTTCCATGTAGGGTACTGTGGGGATCCTGCCACTGGTGCATTTGGCCCTGACCACATGCTTTTCTTCTTCTTCTTTTCTTTCTTTTTTTTTCTAAAAAAAAAAAAAAAAAAAC
>NW_016807931.1:199005-217353 GCF_001698545.2 Rhinopithecus bieti
TCCAAAAAAAAAAAAAAAAACGAAAAACAAAACCGTTAGTGTGTGTGCTTCCCTGGGGAATCTGGGCATGCAGTGGAAAAGATATCACAGCTTATATGGGCTGGGAGGGTCTTTTTCTCTTGGGACTCTAAAAAACTGAGTTGTATTGCTACATTTTGACTGTACCTGTCACACAAGGTCAGGTGTGGAATTTTCCACTTTTGCACCATTTTAGAACTCAAAAAGTTTTGGAATTTGGAGCATTTCATACTTTAGATTTTGGATTATAGATGCTCATCTGTATATAAAATAAGTAGGAGCTACATGTACTGATATGAAAACCTTTTATGATCTGCCATTAAATGAAAGAGTAAGCATATGTAAATTATGATACTACTTTATGTAAAGAAAGTGTTTTTTGAAAAAAGATTATTTACTAAAATGTAAAGACATTTATAAAATATTAAAATGCTTATATGATATCTCATTTAATAATAATTTCATAAAACTGTCTAATTAGATTAGTAATAATCATTCTTATTAAGTGGTAAAATTTTATGGGTAGTTGATTTTATTTTCTGCTTTTTTAATTGTATTTTATAATTTTCTTTCACAAGTATTAACACTGTTAATGCAATAGAAGTCTTTAATAGGCCAGGTGTAATGGCTCACACCTGTAATCCCAGCACTTTGGGAGGCCGAGGTGGGCGGATCACGAGGTCAGGAGATCCAGATAATCCTGGCTAACCCGGTGAAACCCTGTCTCTACTAAAAATACAAAAAATTAGCTGGGCGTGGTGGCATGCACCTGTAGTCCCAGCTACTCAGGAGACTGAGGCCAGAGGATCCCTTAAACCCAGAAGGCGGAGGTTGCAGTGAGCCAAGATCCTGCCACTGCACTCCAGCTTGGGCGGTAGAGCGAGACTCTGTCTCAAAAAAAAAAAAAAAAAAATGATAAGACGTTTGAAATTTACTCTCTTAGTTATTTTGAAATATCAAAACATCACATTGTACTTCATAAATGATCAATTATGATTTGTCAATCAAAAACAATATTAATAAAATTTAAAATCTCTATTGCTAAAAACTAATTGTTTTATGTAAAGCATAAAATTTATCAATATTTCTTCCGAATGTTCTTTTTGAAACTATGTATACTGATAGGGAAACTGCATTTATTGTACAGAGGCCATTGGAATTATATAACTAAGTGCCAGCTCTGGATAATTTTTATTTTGGCATTGAAAGAAAATTGGATCAAATCCTATTCCATGTATGGTTGGGAACCCTGCACCCTTTAAAATGCCTGCTAGAGATTTTAGGGGACTTTTGTTACACCTGGTCACTTCTGAGCTATATTTGCAGCTTCCTCTACCTTTAAGAACGTTCAAATTTCTTGCTTCCTATAATAATTTCCTTATTTGCAACACAAATGTGAGAGAAATATAGTCCCATTTTACTTAGTTACCCTACGCATCAAGATAACAACTGTAATTCATCCAATCCTAGCATAGAATGCAAAATTAAATTTAGACATGTTTGTATCCTGTTTCTATTATTTCATCCGTCTTTGATTCCTTGTCAGAGAACTTTCATTTGTCACATCTTCTACCCTGATTCAAGCATCTTGTTACATTGTTGAGTACCTTCCACCTCCTTTTATCTCCTCTCTTCCTGTTTGTACATACCCAACCTTTAAATTTTTATTTTTTTTCAGAGAAAGTTATTCTTTGATTTGTTTGAACTCTAACCTAAGAAAAATCTTTCCACAGTTAAAACGATCCATAAAAACATTTTGTCGGTTGGTTTGCTTCCTTTCCATGGGGAATTATGAGGTCAACTTTACAGTTTTCTTCTCACAGTATATGTATTACAACAGCCTAATAAATAAATAGCTATATCTAAAAAAATTGATCACATTTTTGTCCCATGACATTGATATTACATGGTCATTCTACATCCTCAGTGCTACAGTTTTAAAGTTATCTATTTATCTTTTTAGTTAATCACACTTTGCCTCAGGAAGGCTGTTCCTATCAGACTTGTTACCACTGGCAAGCCAGGGTCTCTAAAAGCATTTTAGTTTACAGATGTGTTAAGTGAGTTGGACTATAGGCTTTCTACGAATATTTTCAATTTATGTAACATAGGTATGTGTTTAGATACATCCATTAAAGAAGATAAAAAGGAAAATAATGTATCTAGCTAGTACATTTACTTTATTTCCTAATACAAATTCATGATTTGAAATATGAATCCCAAGTCCATAAAAAAGCTGTGCTAATTATATTTTAAGAAGTATTCATTATCTTATTTCCTCTTTGGATTTTAATAAAACAAGCTTTTAATTTTCAGTAACATCATTATACGACATTTTTATTTGTAGAAGTAACAATATTTCAAAAATAATTATTTTCTTGCACCAAATCTTGTGAATATAAATCCAATCTACAGCTCTAAATTGGGATCTCTCCAGGGATGTTTTGAATGGTGGTGTCATTTCGCTAAGCTCCATGTCTCAGAGAAATTTTAGAGAAAAGTTACAGCTTTTCTTAACAAAAGTAAGGTAGAAGAATAAACAAAACTAAAGATAATCATTTAGTATGGTTAAGAGAAAGACTATGGAATTTTATGAAATTAAATTAGGACTTTAAAACCAGACAGGAAATTATATGCTTCCAATATTTGCTTTTGTTCACGTATCAACATTTGTCTAAAAGGAAATGAAAAAAGAAAATAAATCGAGAGGAGAATTAAACAAGTCAATGTAGTGAGAAAATTGCATTAAAATGGTAAAAGATGGAAGGAGAGAAAAGGAAAAATAAAAGAAAAACATAAATATATTTTATCATATTTTCTCCTACTTAATTGTTTTATATACCTATCTAATTTCAAGAGTTTAAATTCCTCTTCTCTCCAATATCATGTTTTAGGTACTCAAATTTGAATTCACTCTACCTTTTTGAAAGAGAATTTCCGTTGTATCTCTCTAAACTGTATTGCTTAAATAGGCTATAAATTTCACTTCTAATCTCTTACACACATAGTTTTCTTGCCATGATGTAGTCTCATCCTTTGTCTCTTTCGGAGGAAATTTTTCTCCAATAGAATTTACTTCTAATTTATAATAAAGGTGTTGACTTCATTGTTTATGTTTTACTGACGGCAGCTTTCAATTCCCACCACTCCCTTTTCCTCTTCTGCCCCATATTTGAGCAAGCTGAAAAGAAAGCACAGGTACTCCCTCTTTGGAAGCCAGTTCAAAGCAATTAAGCCCTAGCCCATGTGTGGGAGCCTTCGCCCCAACCTTTCCCTAATCACAAAAAATCCAAGCCAGGCAACTTTCCATACTCTCTCAAGCCATTTTTGGACCTGCTTGCTGCTTGCCCTGCTCTCCTGAGAAAGTCTCATTATGAGAGTAATAAACTGTTTCCTTAACCTCTTGGTGTGTATGTGGCATCATCAGTCTTGACATCCAAGCAAAACTCTGGGGAATGGGTCTATCCTATTTCTTCGTGGAGATCACAAAATGTCTACATTATTTGGATAAGTCTGTCTACATTATTTGGATAAGTCTGTCCTCACTCCTCCTTTAGGGTGAAACAAGTAAAGAGACATCTTATTGGTAATTTTTCCAGGTGCATAGCCATATTAGAGGATCTTGTTCTATATTCAGGAACACAGGAAACAAGATGAAATTGTTCACTCCATGCAATTCCCTCCATTTTGTTTTCTTAACCACTGGGCATAACCGTAAGTGAATGGCTCCCCAGCATGGTAGCTATTCTTTAAGCCATTCCCATATTCTTTGGGGAAGGGGAGTATCTGTTTAGCATAGTTATTTTACTCTCATTTTCTAATGTAACATGTATCCTTCTCATAGCAATGTTTAGTTGCTTATTTTTTGACTCCAGAAAGACCTGAAATGGTTTAGACAGATACACTAGTTACAGAAACCCAAGGCCATACTGTTCCCTAGCTCCAAATTACACATTTTTATGTTTTCATCTTAATTATTTTTCCCAGGAACAGGGTTAATTATAACTCACTGAAGATTATATAATGATTCAAATGACCTTATAAAATCAATCTTAATAATACAATGTCAAAACTATTATGCCACTTACTTGATCATTATAAAAATTTTCCTATTATCAAAACCCTAATAAGAATTTAAAGTAAAATAAGTAAAATTCTTTAAAAAATTAAAAATCGATGAAGTTGTCCCAGTTTTACATTGGAGACAGCATCTCAGCAATATCGCACCAAAACCAAAAGTGAAGTTCTCTTTTCTTCTTATGTTAATTTCAGGCCCCAAAACACAAGTGCAAGAACAACAACAAAAATATTTAAGAGAAAACTGGAGGTTAGAATTATGACAAGCCAACATGTCATGTGGATAAAGCAGTTCTACAAGACTAAGAGCCCAGTACTCATCCCCCAGGGTAATATTATGTCAGCGTGTCATGCCATTGCTTTGACAGGGTAACCCAAGGGAGGTTGAGCAATGTCTGTGTCTTAGGTAATGTCTTGGTTCAGTGAGCTCAGAGGACCTATGCCCTACATGCTCATCTGAACACTAAATCTTTAGAATAAACGAATTTGTTTTTATTATAAACCCAATTATTGATAAAACATTAGATTAAAATAAGCCCCTTACCAAGGTGCTTCCATTTTCCCTAGAGCCATACTGATGCAGCTTTATAGATACTAGTACCATCTTAACCCTGCTCAGGCAATGAGTTTAAGACATTAAAGCCTTGAAAATATTTAGCAAGCACCAGTTTGTTTAATAGATTGTTATGTTATTAAGAAATTCTTCATGCAACTTTGTGCTTTCTCCAAAAGAAAATTCTACCTTTTCACAGCGTAAGAAAATGAACAGTTTGACCAATTTGAATTTCTTTTCAAGATTCTTTCATAGCCTTACTCATAAACTTTGTTCTTCCTGTAATTTCCAGAAGTCAGCAAACTACATAGAGTTAAGATAATTAATTTGGCTATTTCAGTCATTCTTACTGCTTAGGTCATCAACACTACTAGTTTTAAGAGTCAGTGTCTTTTTCTAATCTTTCTTCTCTGAAGTGGAATATGATTCCAATGTTTTTCTAAACCTTTTGGGTTGGTACATGAACCATAGTTAGCTTGGGTTATACAAATACCAATCTAACTATGGCAGTCTTTCTTGTAACATCCTTATTTTATTTCTGGTCAGGAAGTACATAATATATTAATAGTTCTTTTCCTTGTCTTATTTTCTTAGCATTGAGTGAGTCGGTGCCTAGACACTAGTATTTCAAGCGTTTCCAATTTTACCAGAGACCCTTTTCCCTCACTATTACATGACAACCATGGCCATGAATAGATACTAACTGTATTTATGAGAACAGAATGTGATGTTGCAAGTCAACATGTATTTTATTTTGCAATTATAATAAAAGTTAACTTACATTTTGCTAAGAAAAAGCAATTTACTACTATCCCCTCAAAACAAAATTAGACTTCTTATTTTAAAATGCCAATGATGAAAAGTATCAGTTCTGAATTGAATTCTTCCATTTTGATATTATAATTGATTTGATTTCGCTAACTTAACCAGTAAAGTTTATGTCTTGCAATAAATCTTTCAAAGTTCTACTAGAGCTAAATTGGTTAAGAAAGAATAAAAAAATTCTGCCTCTAACACAGGCTAATTTGACTTGCTGAATGTTTGTGACAGCAAAGTTCAAAATCTTGCCAAGATTAAGACCTTGGAAAAAACCAAAGAGTTCCAAAGATATACTGATCTCCCCAGACCTTTGGAATAGCTTACTGTTACTTATACTTCATTCAAAGAATGACCATGAAAAATGACCTCTTTACTAATTTTACTTCTAAATAATTTTGTCATAGTTTCTCAGGCTCCCAGACTTTAGTCACTTGCTCAATATTTTCAGATAATTCAAATATTCTACTTCTAAAGTCTAGAACATACCATGTTTAAAAGCTAAATATTACATACCTGTAGTTTCAGCTACTAGAGGCTGATGTAGGAGGATCCCTTGAGCTCAGGAGTTTGAACCTAGCCTGAGAAACACAGCAAGTTTCCATCTTTTAATAATAATAATAACAGAAACAAATATTAAAGAGATCCTGTCCACTTAAAAATCAGTGTTAATTTTAATAATTTATTTTAAGTGGTACTCAAGTTATTTGACAGTAAAATAAAGTAGAATTATTCTACCAGTAGGCTTAATGTTTTAGATAGAAGATTTGAAGAAGCATATGTCAAGAATTTTATTTTTTGTATTACATAGTTTGATTTGCATAGGGAAGTTTGACCTCAGTCAATCAATGAATCTATCAGTTCCCACTGATTAAAAATTTACCAAGTTGAGCCTACTATCATTGTTATGAAATCATGCCAGTGTGGTCACAAGCAATTAATTAGCTACAGTTATGAGCACTCTTGGTAACATTAATAAATTTACTTCTACATGTATAGGTCTAATGCATTTATAGATGACATCATATAGTGGTTTTCTGGAGCAATGTATGTCTTTAAATTAGCATTATCTATAACAAATAATAATTTTAAGAAATATTTTTGGAAGGGCTATTATAGATTTTAGTAAGTAATGTATATTCTTTATTTCTTTATGTGTATGAGTTTTATATAAGTTTACAATTTCCCAGACTCAGATTTATGATACACTATCAAAATATTTCCAGGGATATAGAAAATTTATACTTTAGAAAGAAATAAAAATATGTCATTTTGCAAGTTCGGCATGTGATCCAGTAGCTAAGAGACTCAAGGCTTCTAGTTAAAATTAAATTAATTGAAGGTTTTATTTTAATGAGTACTCTGAGAAGACTGTTGTAGGAAATTAAAATTCAGTGCTTTTCAAAATGAGAAATGTCTTCAGGCAAAGGGTTTTCATGTTTACTGGTTAAACTATAAGCAAATCATAGGAAATGAAATACCTTTTTTTCTATTACCTGCCACCAAATAAAAAACTTTCTTCAATATGCTTTCAAAATTGTCTTTTTTTTAACTTGTGCATTTACAGTTGTACTAATGATATTGAAATGTATAGTTTTTGTAAGCCTAATTTAATTTAAAATTCAGAATCGTTTCTTTGAAAAGCTAATAACGTATACAGATATTGATGTGCCATTGCAATTCTACAAGAATACTGAGGACCAGATGCAAGTCTCTAACAAAAACTTAGAAAAGCATAGACGCACAATAGTTAATGAAACAACAATTATGAATTGTAATCTTAAACAAAATAAAACATAATCATTATATGTTATTTTAAAACCCTGGAATATCTTTAATAAATTTAATATTTAAATATTTTTTGAAATTAAAAAACTTAAAACTTTCACATATATTGATTATATTTTACACACACACACACACACACAAACATATAAAATTTCACTCAGAAAGTTATGAGGGAATTTGTTATCAATAATCTAGGAAGTCCTTCAGTACTACAGAGAACATTTACTATTAGACAACTAAATATCATCATTTCCATTTGATATTTTAGTGTATACAAAAATGAAGACATTTAATTTGTCACAGCGTTAATTTGAACAGAATTTCTTAAGGATAAGACCAGACTAACCTTTTCTAAAGAGGCTGGGAAAACAGTTTCACCCATGAAAAGTTAATATACTAAGATAGCAAACATTTTTGATTCTAGCTCAGCATGCTACTTTACATTATCCTGGATGAAAAGCATAATCCTCCCTTTATGGTAATGTGTTAGGATTTGAAGATGATGGAGCATAAAGGAGGAAGATGCAAAATCTAGGTAACTACCAAAGTTTGAGCACTGAATATTTGCATACACACACATACTCATGTATGTATCCATATATGCATATGGAAATGCATATGTTTATTATGTATGTATATATATTTATTAATTTTGCTGTTTTTTGCCTTTTATAGTCTTTTGTTTGATACCAAGAATGCATTTTTTTAATCACAAGGGGTGTCACACACTGTATTTCTCAATATTATCTTTAGCACTTACTTTGTCTTTTTGCACATAGTAATTTTTTGACCAAACTTTACTGAAAAAGTGACATTAACTTGTGAGAAAACTTATTATATGAGGGCTGAGGCAGTGCGTGTTATTTATCAGCACTCTGTCTTATCCCAGACTAGATTGGGTAGATTTTTAAAGAAATTGCATTTTGTACTTCCAAGTTGCAGATATGTCCTTTTTTCATTAAAGATTATTTTTAATTTTGAATATTTTATAAAAGTGTTAATATTTTGTGAGTTTGAAAGAGGGAGATGTGAAATAAAAAGCCATTGAGCTGGGCACAGTGGCTCAAGCCTATAATCTTAGCACTTTGGAAGGCTGAGACAAGTGGATCATTTGAGTTCAGGAGTTCGAGACCAGCCTGACCAACATGATGAAACTGCATCTCTACTAAATACTAAATACAAAAAAAAAAAAAAAAAAAAAAAGCCAGATGTGGTGGCGCATGCCTGTAATCCCAGCTACTCAGGAGGCTGAAGCAGGAAAACCACTTGAAGCCAGGAGGCGGAAGTTTCAGTGAGCCTAGATTGCACCATTGCATTCCAGTCTGGGCAACAGAATGAAACTCCATCTCAAAAAAAAAAAAAAAAACAAAACAAAAGAAAAAGCCATTTATTGTGACACATTTTACTTACCTGTTATAATCATTTTGTAATTGAGCAATTTTATCAAAATTAAATATCAAATTTTTGTGTATGACAAATGATATCATAAACTAAAAAGACAAATGATAAACCAGGACACAATATTTGACAAGTAAAGGACAAAAGGTTAAAATTTCTTATATATGAAGAAAATATAACATATAACTTTAAGAAACACACAGGTAATTCACAGAAAATGAAAAGGAACACTCATTAATTCATCCAATTAACCAGAAATTCTCGAATACTTACTCTGTAACGGATAGTATTCTAGATGCTGTGAGATCAGTGACTTGAATTTAAAAAAAAAGGAAGCTCTTAGATTTATAGAATACTTATAGTCTAGCGGGGAAAGGTTGGAAAGCAGACAATAAATAAACAATTGAATGTATTGTGATTTCGATGTTAAGTGTCTTGAAACAAAATTAAGTAGGATGATAGGGATACAGAAGGTAAAGCTGGAGAATGTTGTTATTTTATAGAGAGGGATCATATAAAGCCCAACTTATAATAAGGTGATATTAATCCAAGAACTGAAACAGGAAGGTAATGAAGCATATGGGTGTTCTTCAGAAAGCCTAAGGGATAATATGTGGAAAGGTCCCAAGGTATGATCACGATTGTTTGTCCAATGTGAGGAGGAGCCTGATCATGGGGAGTGAAATTGTGGGTGATGTCACAGAGCTATGTGGGTTTAGATCTTGTAGTCTTTTTTACACCACTGAAAGGCTTTGGTGTTGACCTTAAGGAGGTGAAAAGCCATTGGAGGGTTTTGAACAGTTGGCATCCAGTTGGCATTAAAGACATAAAGTTACTTGAATAACCCGAAAATGAGGGTATAGCAAAGAGGTCTGAGGTCTGGGGCACTCCAACTTTTAGAAGTCAGAGAGTGAAGTTCCTACCAAGGGAGACTAAAGGTTAAACTTTAACTTTTTGTCCTTCTCTTTAGAAGGAATGATGTGAGAGAAACAGCAAAAGACACAAATATGCCAAAATACAACCAAGAAAAGTGCTTCAGGGAAGAAATAGTTGAAATGTTCCCAAATATTTTGATGGTTCAACTAAGAAGTCTGCAAATAGAGAATGTAATGTGGCAAGGTAGAAGTGGGTGACTTTCCCAAGAACCGTCTGAATGGAGAGTGAAAATAAGACCCTTAAAATGAGGTGGTACGTGTGTAGAGGTTGAAGATGATATACAAGAGGAATCAGAATAGCTGAATAGTGGTTTGGGGGCAGTGTGGTTTGTTCTAAAGGGAAGCAGAGGAAATGAGGAGATAGTGAAGGGAAATGTGGCTTCAAAGGAAGGATCTTCTTAAGAAAGAAACAATCACTGCTGTTTGTATGTAAATGTTTCCATAGCTCCAATAATTATCAAAGAGAAAGAGAGAAAAAAATGTTGATACAAGAGATAGAGGAGACAATTGTTGGATCAATATTCCTAAGAGGGCATTAAGGGATGGGAGCCAATGTACAAGTAGAAGTTGGCTTTATGTAATAACAAAGGCAGTTCATCCACAGTGTATGCTTAGGGGTCTCTACAGAGAAAAAAAAAATTGGTTCATTCAAAATACAACCAATTAAGGAGGGTTTCTTTATATGGGTGAGAATATAGGGAAATGATTTTTTTTAAATACCTAAGCTGTTACCAATCCTGAAGCCAAAGTGACAAAAAGAAGAAGGGGAAGACAGAGAATACTGTCAAGACAGCTGCCTAATGGAGAGGTGATCTATCCATCAATAGATAGATCATAGTGAAGACACGAATGGCTTATATTGCTGCTTTATAAGCTAATGCCTTTGCTCTATATAGTTTTCTCAACCTTGTCTATGCATTAGAATCCCCAGGTACAGGGGGGTGGAAACTCTAAAATCATTGACTCCTTAGATACTGCAATAAGAGATTCTGATTTAAGTTATCTGGGTCTGGCCTGGACATAGAACATGTATTTCCAAACATTCACGATGTTTAGTTTGTAAACACTTAAAAATGTTTTGACCTGGAATTATCTGTAGTATTTTATTCAAAATGCAAATTATATATTAACTAATTGGTATGGTTTGATTTAATATTTGTAAGCTATGGGAAAATATGTGTGATATATATGTATATCTGTAGCACATTTATATGTGATATATAGGTTTATATGGATGGAATGGTGAGAAATAGTAAAAGCAAAGAGTTTTGGATTTCATCCTATTTTTTAGCCACTAAAATTAATGTAATATTTTGTAGGCTGAAGGAAAATCTTTAATAACATATAAATTAGGTATATCAGATTAATTTAGAAATGAAATGAAATGATTGACCTATAAAACCATCATTGTTTGCTGTCTTTTTTTGACTTTTTTTGGAAAATATGAAATAGCTCATTCAGTAGTTATCAATCTGTTCAATAGTGTAACAAATCATTTCATAATCTCTGACCTTTCTTACTTTACCTTAAGGGCAATTATTTATTTATTTATTTTATTATACTTTAAGTTCTGGGATACATGTGCAGAATGTGCCGGTTTGTTACATAGGTATACATGTGCCATGGTGGTTTGCTGCACCCATCAACCCATCATCTACATTAGGTATTTCTCCAAATGCTATCCCTCCCATATCTCCTCCCCACTTTCCCCGTGCCACCCCCACCGACAGGCCCCAGTGTGTGATGTTCCCCTCCCTGTGTCTATGTGTTCTCATTGTTCAACTCCCACTTATGAGTGAGAACATGCAGTGTTTGGTTTCCTGTTCCTGTGTTATTTTGTTTTTTCTTCGCATTACTATTTATACATTTAGCAGTATTCATTGTGCTTTTTGATTGTTTAAAATTGAGATAGGATCTCGCTGATGCCCTGGATACTGCCACAAGGGATTCACGCAGGCTGGAGTGCAGCAGCACGATCACAGTTCACTGCCCCTTCAACTTCCTGGCCTTAAGCCTTCCTTCTGCTTCGGACTCCTGTGTAGCTTGGATTACTGGTGCTAGCCACCATGCCCAAGTAATCTTTAAAAAAAAAAAAAAAATTGTAGTAGAGATGAGGTCTCACTATGTTGTCCAGGTTGATCTAGGACTCTTGGGCTCAAGAACTCCCCTGGCTTTGGCCTCCCAAAGTGCTGGAATTACAGGCCTGAACCACTGTGCCCTGCTCCTTTTGCTTGTTTTAAATAAAAATTACTTTAGCCTTGCAGCCTACATTTGATTCAGCTTCCCATTTTATTTCTACTTGGTATTTGAATCTCATTTTAAATATTTTTTTTCAAAGTACATTTCTTCAAGTTTTATTGAATTTTAATAAAATAGAAAATAGATTAATTGTATAATCTTATTCTGGTTTTAATTATTACGTATTTTTCTCTCCAATGAGTATTACTTCCCTTATTTTGTATATTGCAATTTTGTACAGCTACATTTTGTGAATGTGGATGTGCTTATATTTGTGAATGTGTTTGGTTACTCATATTTGAGTCCTATCTAATAGCTTCCTCAAAATTGTGTGAATTCACCTTGTTTCTGCTCATTATCCAACTTCTTGTTTTTATGTGTCTCTTCTGAGAACTAACCAAAGTTCAGCTTGTGAAACATTTCTACCTCTAGCTCAGCAATTACTAACCTATGAAGAATTCTACAACTATGGCGATCCCAGCATACAAAGTTCCTTTATGCCATTTCTTACTGATGACTGGTATAGTTGGCCTGTGAAGGGCCATCTTTCTGAGATGATTTTGTTTGGTCCAGTTTCCATGTCAATGTCATAGTATGTACTGATCTCCTTCTTGCTACAGCTGATCTCTTTGATTTTTTCTTTTTATTTTAGCCATTGCCTTTAGACTAGCATTTATACTTCACAAATTTAACACGTGCAAGTGCTGCTAATCACCTATGGTAAAATTAAGTGGAAGTCCTGAAGGTACAGGGCGTCAGGGCTTTTTGACTGTGTTTTCTATCATTTTTAATGCTTTTCACTATTTTGTTGCTGTATCCTTAATTTGTCTCCTTGAGTCTTCTACTGACAATGGTAATTGTAAGAATCCCACACTCATTGCTTCAAATTGAAGGTCAAGATCTGCAAGATCGTTTACATTTAATTCCTATCAAGGACAAGCTCTTATCACCAAACAACTACCTACTTATTTAGCTGTTGTAAAACACCTTTTATATACAGGTGCCATTGCTTTAAACTTCTACTCATTAGTGGTACAAAACAAAATCAATGCGGTGTCTTTAATCCTTACTTCCACTCCAGTCTTCACTCCTGAAAAAAATCTGGGATTCCCCAAAGGTCCTTATTGGTCTCATGTTTCAGAAATGAATAGAGGTGAATAAATTAGACCCCATTAACTTCTTCATTCTGGTTCAATGTCAATATATTTTCCATTATTTCCTTGAGGATTATTTATAATACAATTCCCTATTTTCTGAGAATTCCAAATTTGTTCAGAATTTTCTTTTGGTGGCTATTTTAATAAAACTCTGAATGTAAAAACTGACACTGTGCTTATTTTATCATATAACTTGGAAATCTGGAGTTATTGTTACAAAATTAGGTTGTTATTTTAAAATTCAAAATATGCGTTATATTTTGAGACACTATTGAGGCTTAAATCTGGGCTGTATTCTTTGTTGAACATCTGCATTAGGTTGTTTATAACTGCTTGCTCTTTTCATAATTTGATTGCATATGAATTAACAACTCTATTCAGGTCACAACCAGATGTAAATAGTTTTATTTTGATTTAATCACACATCCTAAAATTGTGAAAGTGATTTAGACTTCCTTTTCATAATAAATCCAAGTTCCTCCTAATGCTGATATCAGCCAAGAAATCGTGTCTATTTTAATACAATCATGTGAGACTGACTAATGGTAGGTTAATCCTGCCACCACAATTTGAGTCACTATGCATAAGAAGCATTTTCTCATTCAGCCAATGGACCAGTACAGTTTTTATGGTTGGCAGGTGACATTCAAAGTAATGTATTTAAGGACAAGGGCCACTTCCAGCTTGCAGTTTTACCATTCCTTGTGTCCACTTTTCCATTTGTTTCCAACAGCAGGAAGAGTAAAGAGAATGTGGAATGGGCACATTTACTTCTTAAAAGGCTGGGCCCAAAAATTGAATATTGCAACAGCTCTGCTCAGATTCTACTGGTGAGAACAACTTTCTGGAATATGAATGGTCTTCCCTGGCTACCAAGCAAAGTGAAAACCAAAGCAAAATAATAATACCTCTGTATATAAGTTATTAGATAATGGATGACAGTAATAGCCTGAATTGTTTCCTTTTAGGAGGATGAAATTTAACCACATCAAAGAAACCTACAGCTCTGATACTCTCAGATAAAATAAGACTCAACACAAAGAGAGTAAAAAGAGTTATTCTGTCAATGAAGGGTCTTGACAGGATAATGTATACCTCATCAGATCTTTTCATCTTGCACTTCTTGGACACTATGATTCAAAAGGGAGATTATTCATGTCAGTAAAGAAGTATCCATAATGACAAAACACAAGTACTTCAAAGAGGAACCTGTGCTTCTCAAAAGGAAAATAGTTTGGATCCATTTACTTTTCTCCTCTACTCCACATTCTAAATGACTGAGAAAATGTCTTCTTGTTTTCAATACAGCCCATGGGAAATCAAACTCAAATAAGTAGTAATTGAATGAACTAATCTGGAAAAGTGGTCTTCAATTTGTTTCTGTAACATCAGCTATCACAATACTGCGTTGATATTTCATACAATTCTGCAGAGTATAAAAAGCAAAAGCCTCTAAAAGTTGGTACTAGAATGTACTACACTCTCAATATAGACCACAAAATGGATCAAACGTGAAGCTTAGTATTGTCTGTGTGCAGTGTGTAAATATCCCCTTGTTTTAAAAGTGCCAGTGTTGGTTAAGTAACTTCAAATATTTGCCACATGTAACTTATTTTTTTACTTATTATTATATTTTTGTCACAGAAGAGTGAAAGGATTTATGACAGTCATTTTTTAAACTAAGTTAAGCTATAGAAATTGTTGTGAAATAAAATACATTTTAATTATATGCAGTAAAGATCCTAATTTTCATTTGCAAGTATTTTCAAGATTAGAAGTGACGTTATCAATTGTTTCATTTATAGCAATATTCCTGGAGTGTCTATATTTAAGAATTCTAAGTTTTAAAATGATTTTAAACTATTTCATTTATCTGACAATACAAACTAACTAAAGATAAATTGAGAAATTAAAATATCCCTCACCTGTGTTTTTAAAATTAGAGAAAACTTTTGTATTATTCCAGATATAATTTATAAGTGTGTTTATTTTAAATGTGCTGTTTAAAAGAACTGGTTTATGCTTTCAAATGGCTGCATAATATTCTACTTTACCTGCATAATATTCTACTTTACCATTTAATATTGAATCAGTTCTCTGTTGTGTGTTTTTTGCTGTTGTTATTGACAGATTTTGTAATTACAATGCAGATTGAAAACTTCTTTTAAAAAAATGTGATTTTGCTCATAGGCATATATGCCTTTAGAATAAATTCATCATAGTACAATTGCTGAGCCAAGGGGTTATGCATTTGGAAATTTTATAAATATTAGCACATTGCTTTCTATCAATATCATCTCATAAGTATAATGATAAGTGAAAGGAACTAGGTATGAACATTTATGTAGTATTCAAAAGCAGATGAATTTATTACCCTGTCAGAAGATGGCAAAATGATGAACTTTATGAAGGTTTGAAGCACTTAGTTTGCGGGAAGGCAGGATAGGCAGTTTCATGAGAAAGATATGTCCCATCTCTTGATTAGGGTAAAGTTAAATGAGTTGTTTCCTCAATGATGCATCAAAGTCACCACTTGAAATTTGATTACTTTTTAATATTCGCTATACTTCAAAATGTTTATTAACATGCAGATCAAATTGTGAACTCCATTAATTTAATAAGAGAAACTTTTTTTGGTGTGCTTCGAAGCCATTTGTTTCGTTGTTTGCATTTACTCAGAACAGTGTATCATCCTCTTTGACTGATATTTCTGTTGTTTCTAGCTGGTCATTTAATAGTTTATAATGTTTATATTTTCAAAGTTTATTGGGTGTAATTTATTTATAATACTGAACACATTTAAAATTCAAAATAATTTAAGCCTTAACATGTGTATACAGTCATGAACACATAACCATAAAGTGTGTCCTAAATATATTCACCACTCACAAATGTCTCCTTGTGAACTTTTGCCATTCCACCCTGCCTTACTTCTTCCTCATAATCTCCATCTATGACAACTATCAATCTACTTTCTGTTATCACAAATTAATGTGTACTTTCTGGAATTTTATATATATGGAATCATATCATATGTACTTTGTTTTGTCTTGCTTTTTCAGTAAAATTATTTTGAGATTCATACATGTTGTTACATGTATCAATAGTTCATTACTTTTATTGCTGAGGAGTATTTCATCATATGGATATGCCACAATGTGTTCACACCTTAGCATAAACTTGTCAATGTAGTTTCCACTTATTGGTTATTAAACATAACATTTCTTGAAAACCCATCTATAAGTATTAATACGGAATGTCATCTCTTTTCTCTTGGGTAAATTCCTGGAAGAAAATTGGTTCTATCAAATGGTGTATGCATGTTTAACAGTTATAGCAAAACCATTTTCCAAAGTGGTTGTAATATTTTACATTCCTCAGAGCAGCGTATGACAAATCAAATTGTTCCAAAAGTTTGCCAAAACTTGTACATTTAGATGTATCACCAATTTGGGGTTAATTTTTGTACTAATTGTGAGTTATGATTGAGGTTCACTTTTTTATTTGGATACTCCTTTATTTGCACAATACATGTTGAAAGCATCACCTTTTATTAATTGAACTGTCTTTGCATCTTATTACAATCAGTTTCAATAAATATGAAGTTCTGTTTCTGAACTCTATTCTCTGTTACATTGATTTATGTGAACACTTTTTCATTGAAACCACACTATTGGGGAGTGTGAGCAAGATGGCCGAATAGGAAAAGCTCCAGCCTCCAGCTCCCAGTGTGAGCTACACAGAAGATGGGTGATTTCTGCATTTTCAACTGAGGTACTGGGTTCATCTCACTGGGGAGTGCCAGACAATCGGTGCTGGTCAGCTGGTGCAGCCTGACCAGTGAGAGCTGAAGCAGGGTGAGGCATCGACTCACCTGGGAAGCACAAGGGGGAAGGGAATCCCTTTAGAAACTGAGACACACAACACCTGGAAAATCGGGTAACTCCCACCCTAATCCTGCGCTTTACCAATGGTCTTAGCAAACGGCATACCAGGAGATTATATCCCACACCTGGTCGGGAGGGTCCCATGCCCACGGAGACTCCCTCATTGCTAGCATAGCAGTCTGAGATCTAACTGCAAGGCAGCAGTGAGACTCGGGGAGGGGCGCCCACCATTGCTGAGACTTAAGTAGGTAAACAAAGCCTCTGGGAAGCTCCAACTGGGTGGAGCCCACCACAGCTCAAGGAGGCTTGCCTGTCTCTGTAGACTCCACCTCTGGGGACAGGGCATAACAACAACAACAAAAAAAGCAGCAGAAACCTCTGCAGATGTTAATGACCCTGTCTGACAGCATTGAAGAGAGCAGTGGATCTCCCAGCACGGAGGTTGAGATCTGAGAACTGACAGTCTTCCTGCTCAAGTGCATCCCTGACCCCTGAGTAGCCTAACTGGGAGACATCCCCCACTAGGTGCAGACTGACACCTCACACCTCACACAGCAGGGTACACCCCTGAGATGAAGCTTCCAGAGCAAGAATCAGACAGCAGCACTTGCTGTACAGCAATATTCTATCTTCTGCAGCCTCTGCTGCTGATACCCAGGCAACAGGGTCTGGAGTGGACCTCAAGCAATCTTTAACAGACCTACAGCTGAGGGTCCTGACTGTAAGAAGGAAAACTAACCAACAGAAAGGACACCCACACCAAAACCCCATCAGTATGTCACCAGCATCAAAGACCAAAGGCAGATAAAAACCACAAAGATGGGGAAAAAGCAGGGCAGAAAAGCTGGAAATTCAAAAAATTCAAAAAATCAGAGCACATCTCCCCCTCCAAAGGAACACAGCTCATTGCCAGCAATGGATGAAAGCTGGACGGAGAATGATTTTGATGAGTTGAGAGAAGGCTTCAGTCGATGAAAATTCTCAGAGCTAAAGGAGGAACTATGTACCCAGTGCAAGGAAACAAAAAATCTTGAAAAAAGAATGGAAGAATGGATAACTAGAATAATCAATGCTGAGAAGGCCATAAACGAACTGACAGATAAAAACCATGCCACGAGAAATACGTGACAAATGCACAAGCTTCAGTAACTGACTCGATCAACTGGAAGAAAGAGTATCAATGATTGAAGATCAAATGAATGAAATGAAGCGAGAAGAGAAGTCTAGAGAAAAAAAGGAAAAAGAAATGAACAAAGCCTCCAAGAAATATGGGATTATGTGAAAAGACCAAATCTATGTCTGATTGGGGTGCCTGAAAGTGAGGGGGAAAATGGAACCAAGTTGGAAAACACTCTTCAGGATATCATCCAGGAGAACTTCCCCAACTTAGGAAGGCAGGCCAACATTCAAATTCAGGAAATACAAAGAACACCACAAAGATACTCCTCGAGAAGAGCAACTCCAAGACACATAATTGCCAG
>NW_016807931.1:218701-229942 GCF_001698545.2 Rhinopithecus bieti
AGTGAACAAACAGGCAACCTACAGAATGGGAGAAAATTTTTGCAATCTGCTCATCTGACAAAGGGCTAATATCCAGAACCTACAAAGAACTCAAACAAATTTTCAAGAAAAAAATGAACAACCCCATCGAAAAGTGGGCAAAGGATATGAATAGACATTTCTCAAAAGAAGACATGCATACAGCCAACAGGCACATGAAAAAATGCTTGTCATCACTCGCCATCAGAGAAATGCAAATCAAAACCACAATGAGATGCCATCTCACACCAGTTAGAATGGCAATCATTAAAAAGTCAGGAAACAACAGGTGTTGGAGAGGATGTGGAGAAATAGGAACACTTTTACACTGTTGGTGGGATTGTAAACTGGTTCAACCATTGTGGAAAACAGTATGGCGGTTCCTCAAGGATCTAGAACTAGAAATACCATTCGACCCAGCC
Organism: Rhinopithecus bieti; assembly: GCF_001698545.2. Classification (NCBI taxonomy): domain Eukaryota; kingdom Metazoa; phylum Chordata; class Mammalia; order Primates; family Cercopithecidae; genus Rhinopithecus; species Rhinopithecus bieti. Next base: position 219,142 of record NW_016807931.1, read on the forward strand.
ATCTCATTACTGGGTGTATACCCAAAGGATTATAAATGATGCTGCATAAAGACACATGCACACGTATGTTTATTGCGGCACTATTCACAATAGCAAAGACTTGGAATCAACCCAAAGGTCCATCAGTGACAGACTGGATTAAGAAAATGTGGCACATATACACCATGGAATACTATGCAGCCATAAAAAATGATGAGTTCCTGTCCTTTGTAGGGACATGGATGCAGCTGGAAACCCTCATTCTCAGCAAACTATCACAAGAACAGAAAACCAAACACCGCATGTTCTCACTCATAGGTGGGAATTGAACAATGAGATCACTTGGATCTGGAAGGGGAACATCACACTCCGGGGCCTATTATGGGGAGCGGGGAGGGGGGAGGGACGGCATTGGGAGTTATACCTGACGTAAATGACGAGTTGATGGGTGCTGACGAGTTGATGGGTGCAGCACACCAACATGGCACAAGTATACATATGTAACAAACCTGCATGTTGTACACATGTACCCCAGAACTTAAAGTATAATTTAAAAAAAAAAAAAAGGAAAAAATAAAGAATTGCACTGTGGTGCTATTCTATACATTTTCAAAATCACATTTACAGAAAAGTGGAGGAAGGGACTGATAATAATAATACAATTAACAAGCCTAAACTGGGTAATCAACATTTAAAAAAAATCAGTTGAAATCAAATAGCTTAGAATTAGTAAATGTCAATATTTTTCCTTTCCAGAGTGATAAAGAAAGGGAAATTTCTAGCTTCAAAAATGCATAAATCATTTTGTTGATCGATATATCATGATTATGATGGAGGATTTACAGAGCCTACTCAATTAAACCATATTTATCGTTTCAATAATGTTGCTCTTAAAATAACCTAAGCTTCAGTTACCTGTCTGATGGAGGATAAGAGGAGGTTGGGTCTCCAATTCTAAAAGTCCATCATTCAATCTCAACTGACACACAAAAAGGAACTCTATAAAATTAATTGGCATCCAGAGGAACACCCAGAATAACCCTGGGAAACAATATTATAAAGAAACAGTTGTACTTTTTCTTTAGCCAAATCTAATCACTCTTATTTTTCTTTAAGAAAACTTCATTTCCACTGTAAAAGTATTTGTAGGCCAGGCACGGTGGCTCACGCCTGTAATCCCAAAACTTTGGGTGGCCGAGGTGGGTGGATCACAAGGTCAGGAGATTGAGACCATCCTGTCTAATACAGTGAAACCCCGTCTCTACTAAAAATACAAAAAAATTAGCCGGGCATGGTGGCAGGGGCATGGTGGCAGGTGCCTGTAGTCCCAGGTACTCAGGAGGCTGAGGCAGGAGAATGATGTGAACCCAATCTTGCTTGCTGTGAGCCAATATCGCACCACTGCACTCCAGCCTGGCTAACAGAGCAAGACTCCATCGCAGACAAAAAAAGAAAAAAAAGTATTTGTAAATATTCAGCTCCATTAAAAAAACCAATGTAATGAAAATTAATTATTGAGTTTTTGCTAAACATATATTTATTTTTATTTTGTTTTTATTTTAAAAAATACATTTAACAGTTGGGGTTAAAAAAAAAAAAGAACTGCACCACTATTTGAGAACTGTAGGTCTGAAATTTGGGAGTCCTCTAAATGTGTTTGTTTTGATGAAAATTGTTTTGGCTGTTTAGATCACTTTGCCATTCCAATAAAATGTAAAATCTGCTTGTTGATAGCTACAGAAAAGTTACTGGCATTTTAACTAGGAATAAATTAAATTTATAGATAAGATTGAGGAGAATTGATATTTTATTCTTTCAATTAATGACTATGTTAAGTGATTCCATTTATTTAGAACTTTTGAATTTATTTTATCATTGTTTTGTATTTTTCCATGTATATTGAGTTAGAATTATACCTAAGAATCTCAGTTTTGGTGCCATTATGAATAATATTATTGTTTTAATTTCATATCTCAATTGTTTATTGTTGATATATAGGCATATGATTGACTTACATATTAATGTTATCTAATAAAAAAGTTAAAAGTTGTAGATTTTATATAGATTATTAGTTTTCTAAGTAGGAAATCATGTCATCTAGAGAGACAAAGAGTTGCATAACTTCTACTCCAATCTGTATGTCTTTTAATCCTTTTTCTTATATTATTGCACTGGTTAGATTTCCAGTAAAATGTAGAATAACAGTGGTAAGAGTGGACATCATTTCATTGTATTATTCTCAACCTTAAGGAAAAGATCAGTCAATAAACATTAAACACGATGTTAGCTATAGATGTTGTTCATTTTGTTCTATTTAGACGTTCTTTGTCAAGTTAAGGTATTTACATCCCTAGAATGCTGATGATTTTCTTTTCTCTTTTTCTAATTATCATGAATGGATGCTAAATTTTGTCAAAGTTTTTTTAAAATCACCCATTGAGATGATCATAAAGCTTCTATTCTCTAGTCTGTTAATATGGTGAATTACATTGTTCAGTTTCTGAAGGTTGCAAAATTCTTTCATTCCTGAAATGAACTCCCCTTGGTTGCAATGTGTCCTCATTTTTATATGTATTGGATGTTCTTTAATAATACTTTTCTAAGAGCTTTTGCAGGATATTTGGTAGAATTTTCCAGTGAAAATATAAGGGTTTTCTTTTTTGGAATCTTTTGCATAGAACTCTAATTTATTAAATAGATATATGACTAGCCCTATTATCTATATCTTCTTCGATGCCTTTTGATAGTATATTTCAAGGAATCTATTTATTTGTTGTAAGTTGCAAACTATATAGGCCAGAGTCCTGTGTCATAGCCTCTTATTACCTTTGAATGTTTCTCGGATCAGTAGTGATATTTCCTCTTTCGTTCCTGGTATCGATAATTTTTGAGTTAACTTAAAAATATTTTCTCAATGAATTGGCTTTTGATTTGATAAACTTTCTCTATTTTTTCAATATTATTGACTTCTTCTCTAATTATTATTTCTTTACTTCTGCGTCCTTTGTTTGTCCCTTGCTACTTTTCCTTCTTTTTTCTTTCTGTTTCCCAGGCTGGAGTGCAGTGGTGTGATCATGGCTCACTGCAGCCTCAACATCTCAGGACTCAAGTGACACTCTGACCTCAGCCTCCTAAGTAGCTGGGACTATAGGCATTCACCACCAAGCTGGATTAATTTTTGTATTTTTTTTTGTAGAGAGGTGTTTCTCCATGTTGCCCAACTAGTCTATAACTCCTGGGCTCAAGGGATATACCCATCTCATCCTCCCAAAGTGCTGGGACTACAAGTGTGAGTCACTGTGCCTAGCATTATTTTTTTTCTTTATATAATAGAACTTTATGTTATGATTTTGAGACTTTTTAAAACACAAATATTAAAGCCTGCAAATGTCCTTGTAAGCTGTGCTTTAGTTATAGCTTATAAATTTTAGTATATTTTAAATTTTATGAATTTTAAAATATGATTTTCAATTTTTCTTAAAACTTTACTGTTGACCTATGGGTTATTTAGATGTATATTGTATCACATCCAAATATATTTTGGAATTTTTCTTATTTCTCTAGTTATTCTTTTCAAATTTAACTTTGCTATGGTCCAATAACATGCTCTGTGTGGTTTCTATTCTTTTAAATTTCTTAAACTTTCCTGTATGGGCTTGGTTATGCATTATCTTCATGTTTACTTGAAATAAATGAACATTTTACTGTTATTTTGTGGAAAGTACAATAAATGTCACTTAAGTCAATTAAGGGCATTATCTTTGATTCCATTTACATGCAGATCAAATGAGAGCAATTGAATATGCTATGAAAAATGTTAGTTCAAGAATTATCTATAAGGGATGGGAATTTACTGGAAGGCACCATGAGGAAATTTTGTGGGTGATGAAACGCTCTTTATTATAAATTGGATGTTTTTTACGTGGGTTTATACATTTTCTGAACTTATCGAATTTTACAGTTAAGATCTGTGCATTTTACTGTTTCACAAATTTTGGCCTTTTTTTTTTAATTAAAAGAGACAAGGGCAGTAATTTTCTCAGAACTCTTAAAGAGAATATATAGTCTGCATAATTTTGGAAAGAATAGTGATTATTTTTAACCTCTGTGTACTTATTTATCTGTGGTAACATAAATCTAATGATTAATACATTTCAATATGACAATTTTCAGTTATGAAACCAAAAGTACGAATTTCCAATTTCAAGTTGACAATCCTCTTCTGTAAAAATTTGATTACCAGAAAAAACACTGTAGCATTGTCAAAACTCTATCATTTCAATAGAGTTTCAATTGAATTATCAATATCCTCTTTGCCACCATTAGATTATCAGAACCCAATAACTTAACTGTACTAAATTAAAAGCTTATTCTGATCATCATTTTACCCTCACAGATTCATTGATTTGTTTTCTTTCTGATTTTACATTGTGCCTACATATGATGAAACAGCAAGACAAATAAATAGGAATTACATGGTACTATTTATCCATCTCTCTAGCTTTCACTCTATCACAAAATTCATCTAGTTTTCCTTAATAACTTCCAAATTCAAAACTAAAATGTTATCTAATGTTACATTTTTTCGAGACTAATATTTATTAGGCATCTGCTATTTTGCTAACACTATGGTAAGCACTTTTTAATTTCTCTAACTTTACCTTCACAACTTTATAAGAAGTTGCTATTATTCCATATTATAGATCATACAATTGTAACTCAGGCTTAACTCCTTTAGTCTTACGTATTAGGTAATTTGAGGAACTGCTGTTCAAAGCTAATTTGGGAAGACAACATTGTCCTTGTTTTTATTACACTAAAGTGCTATAAAATATTCCCCTTTTCATTTTTTTGCCAGTACATATTAGTAGTATTTTTAATATCTACATCTATCTAATGAACAAAAATGGTTTCTTAATAACCATGTCTCCTTTATCAGCAACGTTCTTCACTCATATATGTATATATATCTAAATACACATTTACCTATATTATATTTTAAATAGTTCATTAGTATATAAAATAGTCTTATGATTACTTGACTAGATTTTATATTGCAGAAAGTCATGGTTTCATTGAGTGCATAATGACTTTCAAGTTATAATTTAAGAACTCTATAGATTCAGTGTTGCAGTTTAAAATTGCTTTCCTTCAAAGTAAATAGCCCCAGATCTTCAAATAATTATATTAAGAGAATATCACAAGGCTACTTTTAAAAAGATCTCAAATGTTGTATTAATGTTTCAAACATAGTTAATGTGAATCCAAAAAAATATGTGATTATTCACATTTACCAAAATCAAAAAGCCACAAGTCCTGTGTAAATTTATCTGCTGCGTCGTCACTCTCATTATAAATTAAATTAATTTCTACTTGTTTTTCTGAGATGAGATTTTAATTTTTTAGGATATAGCCATTTAACACATATAAGGAAAGTCCTTATACCAACTAAATACCACAATCAATAAACTTTGGTTTTCATGTTTTTATTTGATTTTTTGAAACAGGTAAATAAGTTTAATCTATCAATATATGAAATTTACTCAAAACTAAACAAATTAATTATTTCAATGTCTGACATTAAGTTTGCTGTGATATTGGAAAGTTGGTTTAACTACTATATTCCAAAGTAACCTTAAATCATATGCAACTGAATATTTTAAGGACATGCCAGTTTTACTTTTTATCGTTTACTGAGCTGAGCACATGGTAAATACTTATCATTTGTTTAATTTATCACATTTCTTGTATTCAAAAACATCACTTTCAAAGGCCTAAGCCATGCTCATTTGTTTAGCAGAGTTAATTGTTTTTTTGTTATTATTTATTTAAAAATTGTTTTTAAAGTATTTCACTCACTGAAATCACATTTTATTTCAAAAACATTTTGAAGTTCAAAATGTGGCTGGTAAAATATTTCTACAGCATGTTCAACAAGCTGTCTTCATTTCCAGGCATGATTTTTGATAGCAAGGATCTCATATATTTGATAGAATTATGACATTTAATGACTTCTGAAGACTTTGCATCGAAGAATTGAAAGCACTCAATACCTAGAAAAGACAACTGACAAAAAGATGGGTTAAGTTGCCTGCTGGAAACAAAAAGAGTTTATAGTTCTCTGCACAAACAATATATGCCTTGATAATCCACCAATATGTGGTGGCTCAAGACTAAATTTCATAAGATCCACTTTATTGTAAAGTACTTAAAATGTTAGGCAAAGACCATTACATGTTAGGACCAAATTACGTAAAGTACAGTAGGAAGAAATACAATATTCATGATGTCTTTGTCTACTTAGTTTCTATAGTAAAATAGCCTCTAATGCATTTGTCCATTCTTCAGTTACTAAATTAAATATGCTCAGAGTAATAATTGTTTATATAATGATAACAAAACATTAAGTATAATATATGGTAGCTATATCCTTTAAAAGTGTACACAACCTCAACAAATTAAATATGAATCAATTTTGTAAAATATGACCCTAAGTCTGTAGTTTTGATGTTTAATATGGATAGTTTTCACTCATTGCAGGAATCATTCTTCTTTAAAATATTTTAAGCAGCAGTTTCAGTTTTGGGTGTAAATTATTCATTTTGATCTGATTTTGTTTTCAAATCGTACCTTAAAATTTAATTGATTTTATATTTTATAGAATTTATGTGAATGAGATGTAATAGTCACTTTTGTATAAAATAAATGTATGTAAATTTGAAAAAATATTAATAAACTACATATGTCAGAAAATAGTAACAATATACAATAAGCAAATATGGTAAGAGCAGGTCAACCATACAAACAATAGCCTCAATAATATTTGCAGCATTGAGAAATCATACCCATTTCTCAGAATACATTAACATGGAATTGTGAAGTTAAATATGATCTGGCAGTAATAAGAGAGGGAGTAAGGTCTACAAGTGTTGATGGTTGTTTGTGTGTGTGTGTGTGTGTGTGTGTGTGTATGTGTGTGTGTGCTAGGAGCAAGGATACATATGAAGGGAGTGGGCAATAGTTGCCTTTACTATACACAAAATATGGAAGATTAAGTAATGTTTTGTCTAATAGGCTTGCAGAGCTAGTTTTCTTGAATTCGATCTAATTTTATTGTGAATTTCTTTTTTATTTACTTGGAAAGTTTTCTTCCTTCCAACATAGGGATATAATTTATTTCTTTACATTCTTGCTCCCTTCCCACATATCTTCAGGATATAGATTTTTCTTAGGCCCTTTATAAATACTTAGATTTAATCAACAAGGTAAACATTCACACAGCAATTATTGCAAATTAACCACTTTGATGTTAATCATTTCTATTTGTGTTTTTCAAACTTGATTTCTTATGTCTTTAAAAGAGATAACTTCACTATCCTCATAAGATGCCAACTTTTGAGTCATCAACATCGTTAAAATAAAGGGGATCACCTTGAGCTTCAAAATGCAAATCAACTGGAAAAACACCAGCTGGCCTTAATCTTTCAATATTGCAGTTTAGTCTGCCTCATGTCAGCAGGCTAGCAGGTATTCTTTTTATAGAAACAGAAACTTAGCAGATGTAGCTGCTGTTTCTTTCTTGTCAAAAGTGTATTTCTCCCTTCCCCAGCTGTATCCACCCCCCAGCCCCCACACACACCTACTCTCTCTTTCCAATTGCACCTAAATATACATTTGAAAAATAGTATCAGGGCATTAGATTGAAGGCCTTTTTATTAATTTGCTGCTATAATAATGTAAAAGGTAAAATGTTCTTTGCAGTTTTTTTCCAATATATTATTAGTAGCAAAAAGTAAAATAAAATATAACAAACATGCTGCAATCATTAGAGATACACTCTTTTTTTAAAGATGTGAATGCCAGAGATGGTCATGAAAGTTAACCTGAGGTTATGCTCCAGTTTAAAAATATTCAACTGCAGTTCACTCTCAGAATGTTCTGATTCAGTCTCCCTCTCCATTTTTTTGTGCCCTTATTTTTACAGCAGATAATAAGTCACTGTCTTCTTTTCTATGTTACTGTGTCCCAAAAAAGATGAAGAGGTAATACATGCAACCCGAAATAACCATTCCTTTTAATAAGTAAAGGTTAAAACTATTTATACGGTGACTCATATAGACATCAAGTGCTGCAAATGTATCAGGCATCTGAGTGGCATCCACATACAGTCAAGGTGGGTTACATGGAAGTTATGTACCTGCACCTAAATTCGGGAAATAAACCCAGTCTATTTTTTTCCCCATGAAATGAGACACCATATGAAACTGAACATTGAAGAAAAATGAAACATGAAACAAAGCCTATTTCTATGAAGTAGTTACAACTACTTCAGTTTTCTATTTATCCAGTTATTTCTCTTTCCTTGGTTTATATACTATTCTATATCATCAGAGGTTATAAACCAGATAATAGGTATCTGCACAGTTTCTTTCTCTGCACAGTTTCTTTCTCTCCACCGTTAATCTACAGTTGCCCCTTTATACACTAATAAATTGCATGGACTATTTTTGAGTGTTAGTTCCCTAAATTTTTTGTATAAAGAATAATGGTAGATGCTTTTTGGCAATGAAGGTCTCTCACTATAATTTGTACCAGCTCTGGGATGATGTGAAAATATTAATTTACATAAATAAGCTGCTGTTGTATGCCTAAGCACTGTTCTGAGTATAGCAAATACTACTAGAAGTGCAGGCCATCTGCCATGGGGTTTCTTAGTTTTGCCACACTCAATTCCTATTCATGTATCTACTCAACATAAAATAATTAAATGTGTTCACAAGTCTTTAAATGCAAGGGAAAAAAAACTGTGAAATCTGAGTCATCGTCTGTTTGCATCCTACATTTGTGGAGATGTTGAGAGTAGTTTTATATCAAAGAGAGGAAAATAAGAAACAAAAAATACCCGTAGTAAATATTATATAACATGCCACATAGAAATAGACCACGAAGAAACATGACATAGTTAAAATATTAGTTTTCCTATATTTATTATATTTTTAAATGTACTGCAATGCTGTTATATTACTTATTTATAAAGTTTAATTATAAAATATACCAAAAGAAAATTAATTCAAAACAAAAAAACATAATGTTTCTATGATTAATGTATATTAACATCTTACTATATATGTTTCAGATATATTTTCAGGAGCTAAAACATACAGCTGTAACTATAATCCTTCAATTTTGTCTCTAAAGTTTTATTTCCAGATTAAGTTTACACTTAAAGTAACTGTTAATTATTCTGTTAATTTTGAAGCTTTCTAACATGTATATGTAGTCACAGGTGTATATAAATATCATTGCATAATTCACTATTTCATAGATAACATAATGATAAAAATGTCTTTTTTCAGCTCAATTTTCACCTAAATATTTTCATATTAGGTGAAAATTGCTGTCTTTACACGTGGCTTTATTTTGGTAATTCTAAGTGCTTTGTATTAGTATTCCAGTGTATAAGTAAACCCACAGTTTAGTTATGTCCTGCAAATTGATCATTAATTAATTTATTGCCTTTTCAATTGCAAACAATACCACAAGAAATATTTTCTGTATGTTTTCTTGCCTACATGTACAAGAATTCTAGAAAATATGTATATTTGGTGAACTCTGTGTCACAGAGTATATACATTTTCAAATTAGTTACAACCAAATTTTCTCCAAATGTTTGTACCATGTTATATTCCCAAAAGAAATGTATGAATCAATTTTTCTTAAATCACCTACCCCTGGTGTTACGCAATTTTATAAACGTTATTTTTGCTAATCTATTTTGGTGATCACCCATGTCTCATTCTGTTTAAATTGTATTTATCTGATTGCTAGGGATTTTGAGTACATTTTCATGTTTACTAGCCTTCAAATATCTTTTCCCATATATTTTCTGTTCATATTATTTGCTTGGTCTTCTAACAAATACTTATTTTTCATTTTTGCTTCATATAAGTTATTTAATACTCAAAATACTTACATATCTTGTTAAAAGTTGCATATAACTTGTCTCCCACTGTGGCTTTTCTTTTCACTCTGTATATATTTTTACATAAAGAAGTTTTTCATTAAGTTTTCATGTAATTAAGTGTATCAATCCAGTCCTTCATGATATGACATTTTGAGACTTGACTATGTAATCTTTCCTACCTTGATATCATAGATAACTTGCTTATGAATCCTTCTCAAAGTTAGTTTTTTTTAGATATTTAATTTATATCTATTATATTCATGTACATAACATGAAGTAAAGATCTAGATTTTATCTTTCAATAGCGATAGTAAATATCCCATCAGCACCTTTTGAATGGGCCATTTTCCCCTACTAACCCATAATGTCTCTGTATTAAATTTATGTATCTGTTCCTAACTTCATTTTGTTATATTGATGTATGTATATATGTATTAGTACCAATTGTTTAAATAATTAAGGTTATTGGATATTCTTGATTATACATTGGTCCTTGTACATTTCAGGCTTTGTTTGTCATTTCTATAGATCATTAATTTTAATAAAATAAAAAATTATATATAATTCTATAAATATGTACATTAGTGTATAATTTATCTAATATTTATTGTGATTACTTTCCAAATTGATTCATTTTTATAAAAACCATTTTAATTATTTGTATACTGTTCAATGGATATGCAAAAATTTATCTAGCTAAATTATTATTGGGAATTTATGGATTATTTCTGCTTTATATTATAATTAACTTTCTTGACTTTTATGTATATATACATATATAGTATATACATTATCTATAATTTTATTTGTATATTATGCCAAAAATGAAGTAAACAATTGTAATTTTTTTTTTTTTTT
>NW_016807931.1:231565-275476 GCF_001698545.2 Rhinopithecus bieti
AAAAAAAAAAAAAAAAAAAAAAGATTTTCTGGCTTAACCTACAATCTATATGCTAATGATACTCAAATCTATAGCTTCAGGTCTCCTATATACAATGAAATATTGGACATGTTAGGTTGGTACAAAAGTAATTGCAATCTTTGCTGTTACTTTGAATGACAAAGATCACAATTACTTTTGCACCAACCTATAGCTATTTCAAAATAGCAGTAGTGGCACAAAATTTAACAAGATTAAAATTTCAAAACTGCATCAGTGACTTTTATCCTGTTGCTTATCTTCTCATCCATTTGCTACCGTGAGGCTCAGCCCCAGTCACCATCTGCTCTACCTGTTTATTCTTCTACATCCTCTCTCGGTGAATGACTTAACAATTCACCCTGTCTCTCAAGTTAGAAACTTGGAAGTCTATCTCAATAATCATTTTCCCCCTTCTAGCTATATCCAATGTGGTATATTTATGTCATTTTTATATCTTAAATACCTCTTGTTCTCTAACCAGCACCACTAGCTAAAATTTAGGCCTTAATTTCTCTCTTAGTTCCACAGAATCCTAAACTGCCCTTTGGTCTGCAATTTTATGCTCCTTCCTATCCATCCTAATTATACAAATGTGATTGTCAAACATTTTAATTTGATCATACTACTCTTTCTCTGCCTCGAGTCCTTGAATAAGTTCACGCTTACTAGGTCTTTTCTTACCTGCTTCTGAGTCTTTTATCCTGTTCTCTAAACACATCTTTATTCCAGATACATCCTGTAAAAGGTTCAACTTGTTGAACATTCAAAATCTTTTTTTCTGGATGTTTGGACATAGTTTATACTCTGTTTAAAATGTTCAGTCTGGTCTCAACCATATCATTAATTCCTATTTATCTAGACACAGCTATAGAGTCACTGTCTGGTAAACATTACACTGAAGCCGGTACAAAATTTACTTTAGGTCTTGCATTAGTTGGGGCTCCTAGGAAAATGGAACCAACAGTTTGCTGATTTAAAATGTTAATCTCATTTTAAAAATCACAAATATATGGGCTCACTGGCCATTTACATGTAGAATTAACCATTGTCTGTGCTTCTATTCTGTATTTCTGCAGCACTCTGGCTACTTTTAGGAGGTTTTTTTTTTTTTGTCTTTTTTTTGTTTGTTTGTTTGTTTTACTTTTTAATCAATGCATTCTTAAGCATAGTATAATGATAAAATTGTATGGAAAGGCTTATTACATAAAGCAAGAGTCTTCTGTCCTTTCCCTTCCTTATTCCTTGTATTATACCCTAGAGAAACCACTTTTACTCTTTTTCTGCTTGTAGTGTCTCTTGTAATTAATTGCATATTATAAACAGTTTTTTATAGCTGTTTTTCAATTTATCAGCTTCAGATAAGACCTCTTTATTTTCTCCCCCCAAAAAATTTTAGGTCCTTTTTGTTTTTACTTGCAGTTAAAGCAATATGCTTATACTTTTACATATTGATGGTTGTGATTGCCCATTTTATAAGATAAGGATATGTGTGCCTTTGTCCTTATCTGCATTTTTCTATTCTTTCAACCTCTCTATATCCATCATGTCATATTATTGTTGCATTATCAAATAGTGATGGTATTTAATTTTTTCTTAAACATTAAAAACTGTGTGTACTTTCTACGTGAATATATCATATACTCATTTGGAAAGCCAGGCAGAAGTTATATTCTCCTTGCAACTTAGCTTCAAAAGGAACATAGCATCACTTCCGCAATGTTCTATTCATAAATAGTGGGTCACTAAGCCTGACCCACAATCAAGGGAAGAGAAAGTATTTATACCTTTTGAAGAAGAGATATCAAAAAATTACAGAGCTATTTTCACTTCATTTTCTTTACCATGTTAATAAAGTTAACTTCTATTTTAATAGTTTAATTTATATCATAGAAATGAATATCAGTGTTTTCTTATTGCATTTCAGCATTTCCTTTATTGCATGTTTAATATGTCAGGAAGAAATATCTATTGCTGCTGATTATCCACACGCTTCTCTCTGAGGTCTACTTTTCTGCATCTTCCAAGCTTGGTCCTTCCCATCTGCTGGCCAGCGAGCAGATCCTTTTGTTACTGCCTCTGAATGCATGTATATCCTTACTTTGAGTTATCTTCTATCCACAGAAAGTAGATAACTTAGTGCATTTCCTGCAGCTATAACCACTGGAGGAGTATTTCCTGCCCCCACTATCTTTTAGGGTCAGCACTGAGTGTGTCTCTAATGCAGTAATCATTCATTTTCAGCTCACATTTACATACAAGTCTGGCACATTCATGACGTGTTTCATTCCCTGTTAGCTAGTCATGTAAAATCACCCATGAAGACTTTTGTCTGACAATGTAAATACGTCAATGTAACAATGATAGTGACATGTAGTTTGTGTCAACGTTTAGTACAGCTTCCTTGGACTTTCTAGTTATGCTTGAACCTAATTGTGAAAGTGACATATGCATTTTAGGATGGATTGCATTTAGACCCACTTTATCTTATGATTGGGTTGGTCTGGCAGTACCCAGGTGATGATGTTCCTTAATTAGAAACTCAGTAGGTACTGAGACCCTTTATATGCTAAGAGTTGTTTTGCGAATGATGTAAATGTCTTTGTTGTGGGGATCATGGCTTTACTACCTAACTTCATGGGTCTGCACTGCGACTTTCCTATTGGCATTTGCCCAAAATTCCACAGAGCCTCTTTTTCTCCCCCAAACATATCTAGTAACTTAGAATCTGTTGACTCATATACAATAAACCTGAGAATTTCTTGTGTCCCAACCTGTACCTACTCCAGTACTTGCCCTAGAAGCTACCTGTCTCCAAATAAATATATCACAGTATTATACCCAAGAGCAGAATATACACTCATTAATACTTAGACTCTCATGCTTCTTTTTTTTATTTTCTAGGATGCAAAAGGTGTAATTAGTTGCTGTCTACCTTGTGGGGCTTTTTCTAGCATGTCACAGACCACTGGAGCCTAAAATCTTCACCAGTGTGGCAGGTTGTTTCTTTTGGGTTATTCTCCCACAAGCTGGAGCACATTTGTCTATTTGTTTATTTCCTTTGCTTCAAATGATTAGAGTTTGTTAAACAGCCCAATTTGACACTTGCTCATTGAAACTTCTTTCTGCCTCAGCCCCAGTTGTTTGAGAAATGCCAGAATTGTTTTCACCAAAAGATCACCTCACCCAAGAATGCTGAAAAGTTAACTCCCTTAGCATTATTGCTACCTCCAACCTCCAATGAAATCTAAAAACCCAGAAGATTAAATGTAGAAAAATGTGAACAGGAAATATAACTTACAAGTCACTTAATAATTATAAATACACAGAATTTACTCACTTTTCAACTTTTTCTGAATGAATACAAAATTTGTGAAACAAAATATACCATGTTATACTACATGAGATACCAAGATGACTGTAATCAAAAAGACAGAAAGTAACAAGAGTTGGCAAGAATGTGGAAAGATTGAAACTCTCATACATTGTATGTAAATGAGAAATGAGAAAGTCGCTTTGGGAACAGTGTGGCAGTTCCTCAAAAATTTGGGTGATTTCCTCTTTCTGTCTGTTGTAAATAATGATGTTATAATCACTTATGCACAAATGCCTTAACAAGGCATCACAAGCCCTTGTTACGTGGCACTCTGTGCTGATCAGGTCTCAATATTAACAAATATTAATATAGTGGATGTGGTGTTCTGAAGGATTTATAGTTAAATACTTAATTATTTACCTCAGTCTCTTCCCACTAAACTAAATATTTTTCTGCATTGATTGGAAAGAGAAATTCTGCTATTCACTCAAAAAAGATAGGTCAATAACACCTACTTATAAATGTTATATATAGTCGGTATGGTTAAGTTATGCAAATATGAGTAAACATATATATTTTCCAGATAATGTAATATAAATTACATATTTACAATGAAAGACTCTAAAGCATGGATTGTTTTTATTCAATTTGATAAGAGTCCTTAATGTTGAGTCTCTTGTTTAATTATCAAAGCTCTGTTAACTAATGCATGGATGGGTAAAAGCTCAGATAATAGATTCTAGGATACACGTGTAACCATGAAGATTATCCCTGTCTTCCTGATGTCTAATTATGGCAGGATTCCAATTTCTTTAATTATATTATCATACTAGCAACCAGGCACTTAGGTAACCATCATTAGCTACTTAATAGTTTACTGCTATTCGTGTAGAAACCTAGGAAATAAACAATGGATGGCAGGCAGCCAATTAAAAAAAGGAAATAAATTAGAACATCAGTGAATTGCTAGAGTCTAGCATATGGATGTAAGTATGAGAGATTAATCACTCTAAATCTTAATATTCTTTTCTTTTTTTTAACCTTCATACAATACCTAAAAGTGCCATGTAATCATATCATTAGATGTATCACATGCAATATGTTTTCTTTTGTAATGAACTCTATTAAATAAACTACGGAAGTAATATTTCAATCCTTATTAAAAACTTGTGATATGTATATTTGCAATTTTATTTTTTCAGATCAATATCCTTTATTTTCCAAACAGCTTTAGGTTTACAGAAACATTTAAGCAGAAAGTACAGAGAATTCTCACAAAGGCAGAGAGCAGATTAGTAGTTTCAAGGCACATTGGGTGTGGAGGAGTGGGAAGTGACTGCTAATGTATATGAGGTTTCTTTTTGAGGTGATGAAAATATTGAAAAATTAGGTAGCTCCACAACTCTGTGAATATACAAAAAACAGTGTATACTTTAAATGAGTAAATTTTATAGTATGTTAATTATAGCCTAATAAAGCTGTAATTAAAGTACAAAGGATAGAATAAAAACAGCTTATAATTCATCAGCAATACATAAATATTATCAATATATGATGCATAGCAAACCAAGTATCTCCATGAGTATATGTGTTTTAATTTACTCAAATTATCTCTATAGTTTTCAGAATTTTTTTTCATATTGCACAATAGTAGTAATAGACATATTTCCACAGAACAAATTTAATTCTAGATAATATTTTCAATGACTAACAGTATTTTGTGAAAACATACTAAACTGTACTCTATGTTTAAATAAGTTGGTTTTAACTTTTAATTATTACAAATTTTTCTCCAGAGAACAATTTTAGCCCTTATTATTTTGGAACATGCAGGCTTACCTATGCAAGGTAAATTTAGGAAAATAAAATTACTAAAGTCAAAAGAAATAAATACTTAACATTTAATATAAAATTCATAATTGATAATCTGAAAGATTGTATTTCTATGGACTTCAATAAATAATGTAATTAGGGTCAGGTATGGTGGCTCATGCCTGTAATCCTAGCACTTTGGGAGGCCAAGGTGGGCAGATCACTTGAGACCAGGAGTTCAAGATCAGCCTGGCCACTGGCCATCATGGCAAAACCCCTTCTGTACCAAAGATACAAAAATTAACTGGGCCTGATGGTACACACCTGTAATTCCAGCTACTCAGGAAGCTGAGGCTGAAGAATGACTTGAACCCTGGAGGCGGAGGTTGCAGTGAGCCAACATCTGCACCACTGCACTCCAGCCTGGGCTACAGAGCAAGACTCTGTCTCAAAAATAAGTAAATAAATAAATAAATAAATAAATAATGTCATTATTATACACTTTATAAATATTATTAATATTATTATAAATATTGTTGGGCTTTATCAATCATTTTAATTTTGTCTGTCTCAATATGTTCCTATTATTATGCTTTTAATACTGAATATATCCTAACAGTGACAAACATACATAAGAAAGATAACTTCTTTTATGAGCTTATATCTTGTATATATTTTATTTAGATATTCTAACATTTGCCTTAAGGCAAAAGTGACACAGATGTCTTTGGTGTACACTCCTACTCTTTGGACTTCTGTTTTAAATCATTAAAAGTACAAGAATATATCATTTTATCATTTTTAAAATGTTCAGATGTATGTTGAGCTCACATACAGACAATTAGATTTATAGCCGCATGAAGTAGCTATATGCAACTTCAATAACAGACATTAGTCTTAAGCTTTAAACAAGTAAAACAGTTTGGTACAAATAGGTAACCCATGTAATCACTACATATATTTACATATTTTAATAAACCCCTTTCTATAGTTTTCTAATATATACTGTATACTGTATGAAATAAATAGTAATTTGTGAACAGTATAACTATGCTGACTCATCATTCAAACATTTATATGCCAATATTCAAAGTATGTTTCTACAGATTATATTAGAATTACACGTCTAACTCCATAGCTCTACATCTGTATTCAAAATTTATGCTTCCAATGTTTTCATCTCAACTTCTGAGATAAGCTCTTTGGAATATAATTAAATGTGTGAGGACATACAATGCTTATCTTTCTGTGTCAAAGACAACATTTTTTACTAGAAAATTAAAACTTTCTACTTATAGAAATAAGTATGATCTACATTTTCTAAAGTAACATAAAATGCTACAAAGTAATTAATAAACCCTGTCTTCTCTTTCAGCATCCGGATATTTTTAAATTCTCTGATCAGTCTCTTATCTCTTACTCTTTTTCTACCATTCTACTGTGGGTTTTCATACATCTTGTAGGAGAAATTACCTACAACCAGAAATCAAGAGAGACGAGAAAATCCAGCTAAAGCTATGATCTGCGTACCTGGAGCAGAGGCTGCTGGGGTTACTAACTGGTGGGAACACTTACGTGTTAACTTTGATAAGTTGCTGGAGGCTGAACGTGGATTCCCTTGCTAGAGAAACCCCCCAGGGGCTAGCTACGATCTTAGTGGGACCCTCAAACATTTTCATGGGCTTTCCTCTTATCAACCCTAGGTTCCTGTAGAGAGGAACAAAATCCCTTGTGGTTTTGTCATGGGAAGGGGACGATAAATTATAATGACTGATGGCCAGAACAGTCTCATAAAAAAGGCCTGCATTCAGGCCGGGCGTGGTGGCTCACACTTGTAATCCAGCACTTTGGGAGGCTGAGGTTTACGGATCACGAGGTCAGGAGATCAAGACCATCCTGGCCAACATGGTGAACCCCGTCTCTACCAAAAATAAAATTAGCCGGGCGCGGCAACGCATGCCTATAATCCCAGCTACTCGGGAGGTTGAGGCAGAAGAATCGCTTGAACTCGGGAGGCAGAGGTTGCAGTGAGCCGAGATTGGGCCACTGCACTCTAGCCTGGTGACAGAGGTAGATTTTGTCTCAAAAAAAAAAAAAGAAAAGAAAAAAAAGGAAAGAAAAGGCCTGCATTCAGACAAAAGGACTGTACCAGAGCATTTTTATCTTTATCCCAGCTGAGGAAAGGGAATTCATCCCAGTCCAACTCCCTTATTTCTTTCCATCTTACATAAGGTGGGTGTGGCACAGTCAATAGAGGTCAGACATTAAAGGAAATAATCATTGTAAAAACTCTGTAATCAGGAAAAGGAGTAGGGATCAGGAGAAAATAAACCATACAACTAGAGAAATATTCGTGGAAGTCACAACCCTGAGGCACAGACTTATTAAAAGAAAGATTTAATTGGAAAATTATACAATGCTCTATCTCCCTACCCTGTCCACCATATATATAATAGCAACAGAATATAGATGACAGTGTCAAGACACAGAATCTGTCTGAGGGGGCCTCCACATAGGAATCCAAAGTAAAGAGAGGAGAGAAAAATAAGGATTAGAAACCTCTGGAACATATAGCTACAACAAACCTTAAACATAGCCTGATTCCCAGCCAGATTAACATCATTCTCCACACCAAAGTCCTGTTTAACTCAGTTTCTATTACCTAATACAGCATCCGGCTTTCAACAACAATAACAACAAATACAAGACATTTCAAAAGGCAAGATAAAACACATTCTGAAGAGGCAAAGCAATCACTGGAACCAAACTCAAATATCACACAAATGCTAGAATTATCCAACACATAATTTAAAATAACTATCATTAGTGTGTTTAAGGGTCTAATGGAAAAAGCAGACAACAAATAAGAACAGATGGGTAATGTAAACAATGAGGTAAAAACTCTACGAAAAAATCAAAATGAAATGCTAGAAATGAAAAAAAAAAAAAACAGTAACAGAAAAGAAGAATATCTTTGATCCCCTCATCAGCGGATTCAACACAGATGAGAAATGAATAAGCAAACTTGAAGATAACGTCAATAATGGCTTCCCGAGCTGAAATGCAAAGACTAAAAAGAATGAAAAATAACAGAAGGCAATATTCAATAAACGTGTGACAATATTCAAAGGGCTAACGTGTAATTGGAATACCAGCAGGAGAAGAAAGATTGAATGTGGCAGAATAAAAAATTGAAGTTATAATGACTGGAGACTTTTCACAATTAATGACGGATTAGCAAATCATAGATTTAGGAAGCTCAGAGAACACCAACCAGGATAAATATTGAAACATGCACACACACACACACACATACACACACACCCAGGAATATAATACTTAAACTGCTGAAACCGAAGACAAAGAGAAAAATTATGAAAGTAAAAAGAGATCTACAGTCTTAAATTTAAAATTGAGGAACATTCTTCACTTTATAAAAAAATATGCTTTTATAATCTGTATGAAAACTTCATAGTTACAGATATAGGTACATTTCTTTATTTCTGTTAATATAAGATGGAAGTAATATAGTTGCCCAAAAAACCCATAAAGAGTCTTATGTAGAACAAGTAATTTTAAGATTACTGTTAATAGTTTATAGTGTCTATATTTTTCTGAAGAAGAAACACATTCTGCAAAATAAATGTTTATGAGATAAGTGGGAATACTAAATTACATGCTACTCTTGTTAATCAAATAAAGTTTTTATTTATAAACAATAGACCATATTTATTTTATGTGGTTTTCTACATATAAAATTATAAATAATTACCATAATTATTTTATATGTTTTTATTAAATATGATATTATGTTTGTATATTTCAGGGCAATTAGAATGTGGAAGTGTATTTAGTTAAAAGTAATTATAAACATTACCTCATATAAATAGGGCATCTATTCTCACTAATTAAATCAGTGATGCTACACAATACATATATACAATTCCAAATCGAACAAAGGCCTGATGACAGAGTACTAGGCATATCAAAATCTGAATTTATTGTTTTGCCTCCATATCATTGCCATTTCCCAAGTTCTTCATTTGTGATAATTAAATGTCCATGCTTCTGTCTTCCTCATTCATCAAGCTGTTCAATAATTGTATAAATCCTGAAACCCTGTCTACAAAATGGCATTTAAGCCAAGCTTCTTTTATTTTCTTCCTTTTCTAGGCAATCCTGACCATTTTCTCGTTGTCTAGAATATATTCTTTTTTCTGGTCTTTCACTAGGAATATAGTGCTTCTGTCCAATCTTACGTCTTTGATAAATGGTATTGATAAAATTACCTAGATATTTGCTGTTGCTTTAAATATATCACGATCCTTATCTTGTCCTTACAAAATACATCTAAATGTGCCAATGTTAAACAAATAAAAGCATTAAATATACAATATATGCTGTATTTCATAATTTTGTACTAATTATATCCGTATTTATCATTATTACTTTACATATATATGTCAGAAAAGAAAATGATAGAAAAAATCTGATTAAAGTTACTACATACGAGATTCAAATATTTGTTTGTTTTTTACCAAAATTATAACAGAATTATCTGGCCCAAAATGTCAATAGTGCCAAGATTGAGAAACTGATTTGAATAATTAACTATTAAGAATATCAATTAGGATGGAGTGAAATGGGCGCTACAGGCATCCTTTCTGATTGTTAAAGTTGTAAATCTCTTCTGTAAAGAGAGTTTAGTGATAGAGTTTAATGATACACTATCAATATTTAAATACAATCATGTGAGGCATAATAATGTTTCTGTCAACACAGACTTCATATACAACAGTGATCCCATATTATTACAATGGATTTGAAAAATTTCTAATGCCTAGTGACATCATAGCCTTCCTTATAACACAGCGTAACACATTTCTCATGTGTTTGTTGTGATACTGGGTAAACAAATTTACTGTGCAGCCAGTTGTATAGAAGCATAGCACATTTAATTATGCACTGTACATAATACTTGATAATAATAATATATGTATTACTGATTTATGTATTTACTATACTTTTTATCTACATATGAAAACAAAAGTTAACTGTAACATAGCCTCAGGCAAGTCGTTCATGAGGTATCCCAGAAGAAGACATTATTATCATCGGAAATGACAGTTATTGCCTCTGAAGACCTTCCAGTGGGACGAGATGTGAAGGTGGAAGACAGTGATATTGCTGATTCTGACCCTGTGTAGGCCCACGCTAATGTGCATGTTGTGTCTTAGTTCTCAACAAAAAAAGTTTTAAAAGTTTTGAAAAATTTAAAATTTTAAAAGTAGAAAAGAGCTCATAGAATAAGGACATAAAGAAAGAAAATATTTTGGTATGACTGTAAAAAGTGGTTATGTTTTAAGTGAAGTGTTACCACAAAAATTCAAAAGTTAAAAACAATTAAGTTTATACAGTTAAAACATTATAGTAAACTAAGATTAATTTGTTATTAAAGAAAAAATATTTTTATAAATTTAGTGTAGTCTAAATGTATATACAACTAGTGTACAGGATTTATAAAGTCCACA
This sequence comes from Rhinopithecus bieti, assembly GCF_001698545.2. Classification (NCBI taxonomy): domain Eukaryota; kingdom Metazoa; phylum Chordata; class Mammalia; order Primates; family Cercopithecidae; genus Rhinopithecus; species Rhinopithecus bieti. Next base: position 242,243 of record NW_016807931.1, read on the forward strand.
GTAACGTACAGTAATGTCCTAGGCCTTTGCATTCACTCACCACTCACTCACTGTCTCACCAAGAGCAATTTCCAGTCTGCAAGCTGCAGTCATTGTAAGCTCCCTATACAAGTGGACCATTTTCTACCTTTGGTGTTGTATTTTTATCGTCCCTTCTCTATATTTAGATACAAAACTACTTATCATAGTGTTATAGTTGCCAACAGTATTCAGAACAGTAACATGCTGTGCAGATTTGTAGCCTAGAAGCAATAGGCTATATTGCGTAGCCTACGTGTGTGGTAGGCTATACCATCTAGGTTTGTGTAAGTACACTCTATGATGTTTACATAAGGAAATAGCCCAAGGACGCCTTTCTCAGAACCTATCTCTGCTGTTATGCATCACATGGTTGTATAGAGTATACCCCACTTTCCCTTTTCCACAGTTGCAGTCAACAGCAGTCAACAACAGTCAGAAAATAGGCATACAGCAGAATGAAATATTTTCAGGTAGAGAAAGAGTAAGGCCACATTTGCATAACATTTATTAGAGTATATTTTATAACTGTTTTATTATATTATTAACTATTGTCAATCTCTTACTGTGCCTAATTTGTATATTATAATTTATCATAGGTACATCTGTATAGGGAAAAACAGAGCATATATAGGCTTTAGTACTGTTCATGCTTTCAGACATCCACTAGGGTATTGGAATGTATTCCCCACCAATAAACGGGGACTGCTGTANTTTATTTATAAACAATAGACCATATTTATTTTATGTGGTTTTCTACATATAAAATTATAAATAATTACCATAATTATTTTATATGTTTTATTAAATATGATATTATGTTTGTATATTTCAGGGCAATTAGAATGTGGAAGTGTATTTAGTTAAAAGTAATTATAAACATTACCTCATATAAATAGGGCATCTATTCTCACTAATTAAATCAGTGATGCTACACAATACATATATACAATTCCAAATCGAACAAAGGCCTGATGACAGAGTACTAGGCATATCAAAATCTGAATTTATTGTTTTGCCTCCATATCATTGCCATTTCCCAAGTTCTTCATTTGTGATAATTAAATGTCCATGCTTCTGTCTTCCTCATTCATCAAGCTGTTCAATAATTGTATAAATCCTGAAACCCTGTCTACAAAATGGCATTTAAGCCAAGCTTCTTTTATTTTCTTCCTTTTCTAGGCAATCCTGACCATTTTCTCGTTGTCTAGAATATATTCTTTTTTCTGGTCTTTCACTAGGAATATAGTGCTTCTGTCCAATCTTACGTCTTTGATAAATGGTATTGATAAAATTACCTAGATATTTGCTGTTGCTTTAAATATATCACGATCCTTATCTTGTCCTTACAAAATACATCTAAATGTGCCAATGTTAAACAAATAAAAGCATTAAATATACAATATATGCTGTATTTCATAATTTTGTACTAATTATATCCGTATTTATCATTATTACTTTACATATATATGTCAGAAAAGAAAATGATAGAAAAAATCTGATTAAAGTTACTACATACGAGATTCAAATATTTGTTTGTTTTTTACCAAAATTATAACAGAATTATCTGGCCCAAAATGTCAATAGTGCCAAGATTGAGAAACTGATTTGAATAATTAACTATTAAGAATATCAATTAGGATGGAGTGAAATGGGCGCTACAGGCATCCTTTCTGATTGTTAAAGTTGTAAATCTCTTCTGTAAAGAGAGTTTAGTGATAGAGTTTAATGATACACTATCAATATTTAAATACAATCATGTGAGGCATAATAATGTTTCTGTCAACACAGACTTCATATACAACAGTGATCCCATATTATTACAATGGATTTGAAAATTTCTAATGCCTAGTGACATCATAGCCTTCCTTATAACACAGCGTAACACATTTCTCATGTGTTTGTTGTGATACTGGGTAAACAAATTTACTGTGCAGCCAGTTGTATAGAAGCATAGCACATTTAATTATGCACTGTACATAATACTTGATAATAATAATATATGTATTACTGATTTATGTATTTACTATACTTTTATCTACATATGAAAACAAAAGTTAACTGTAACATAGCCTCAGGCAAGTCGTTCATGAGGTATCCCAGAAGAAGACATTATTATCATCGGAAATGACAGTTATTGCCTCTGAAGACCTTCCAGTGGGACGAGATGTGAAGGTGGAAGACAGTGATATTGCTGATTCTGACCCTGTGTAGGCCCACGCTAATGTGCATGTTGTGTCTTAGTTCTCAACAAAAAAAGTTTTAAAAGTTTTGAAAATTTAAAATTTTAAAAGTAGAAAAGAGCTCATAGAATAAGGACATAAAGAAAGAAAATATTTTGGTATGACTGTAAAAGTGGTTATGTTTTAAGTGAAGTGTTACCACAAAATTCAAAAGTTAAAACAATTAAGTTTATACAGTTAAAACATTATAGTAAACTAAGATTAATTTGTTATTAAAGAAAAAATATTTTATAAATTTAGTGTAGTCTAAATGTATATACAACTAGTGTACAGGATTTATAAAGTCCACAGTAACGTACAGTAATGTCCTAGGCCTTTGCATTCACTCACCACTCACTCACTGTCTCACCAAGAGCAATTTCCAGTCTGCAAGCTGCAGTCATTGTAAGCTCCCTATACAAGTGGACCATTTTCTACCTTTGGTGTTGTATTTTATCGTCCCTTCTCTATATTTAGATACAAAACTACTTATCATAGTGTTATAGTTGCCAACAGTATTCAGAACAGTAACATGCTGTGCAGATTTGTAGCCTAGAAGCAATAGGCTATATTGCGTAGCCTACGTGTGTGGTAGGCTATACCATCTAGGTTTGTGTAAGTACACTCTATGATGTTTACATAAGGAAATAGCCCAAGGACGCCTTTCTCAGAACCTATCTCTGCTGTTATGCATCACATGGTTGTATAGAGTATACCCCACTTTCCCTTTTCCACAGTTGCAGTCAACAGCAGTCAACAACAGTCAGAAAATAGGCATACAGCAGAATGAAATATTTTCAGGTAGAGAAAGAGTAAGGCCACATTTGCATAACATTTATTAGAGTATATTTTATAACTGTTTTATTATATTATTAACTATTGTCAATCTCTTACTGTGCCTAATTTGTATATTATAATTTATCATAGGTACATCTGTATAGGGAAAACAGAGCATATATAGGCTTTAGTACTGTTCATGCTTTCAGACATCCACTAGGGTATTGGAATGTATTCCCCACCAATAAACGGGGACTGCTGTACATGATTTGATTTGCTAATTCTAATTCTAGAAATTATTGTAAGAATATAATTGAACAAGAGCTGAAAAAATGCATGTGTCGCTTTGTTCATCCCAACATTGAACGTTATACTGTTAAAAACTGAAAACTATTTCATATGGGAATCTGTATTTAAATGACGATAGGTACATACAACAGAGTACTACGTAAACATTAGAAAATAACATACATCCCCTATCAGGTATGGAAATTAAGTCATGACAATTTACTGATTTAAAAAAAGCTTTAAAATAACAGGTACATCATGAGTTATCTTATTATAAATAGACCTATAGTATAAATATATGCCTTTTCCGTACTACTTTTGCATACAGATATGTATACACATGTTTGCCAAATTGAGAGCAATATTGAACACGCGGTCATGAAGTAGAGCATTTTTTAAACTTTTATGTTGGTGTACTATAATTACTAATTTTATGTAAAATAGGTGCTATCTTTATGATACACAATATAGAAACTACCAATGAATATATATTATTTGCATAATATAATGTTAATGTGTTTGTTTTTTTTTTTTTTGGCTTTTTTTTTTTTTTTTTTTTTTTTTTTTTTTTTGAGACAGAGTCTTGCTCTGTCGCCCCAGGCTGGAGTGCAAGTGGCCGCGATGCTCCGGGCTCACTGCAAGCTCCGCCTGCCCGGTTTCCAGGCGCATCCTCCTGCCTCACCACTCCTGAGTAGGCTAGGAGCTAACAGGGGCGCACGCGCAGCGCGCCGTCTAATTTTTTTGTATTTTTAGTAAGAGACGGGGTTTCACCGTGTTAGCGACAGGATGGTCTCGACCTCCCTGACGCTCGTGACCGCCTGCCTTGGGCCCTCCCAAAGTGCTGGGATTACAGGCGTGAGGCCACTGGCAAAGCTAGGCCAATGTAGATTATTTTTAATCAAGCAGTTTCTGCTCAAGGTTAGACTAAATATTTCAGGGCAGCAATTATTCTAAAGTCAGTTTTAAAAGAAGTCCAAAGATGGTTAGAAAGCTCCTTTTAGGTTAGAACGCCCGCTTTTCTGCTTTAAATTTCCGCAGAACTGAATTTTAGCTACCCCTGTCAAATGGGCACGTGGCTTATTTTTATGGTTCTTTTATAATGTCGCTATTTATTTATTCACGGGCCCTGAGGAGGGCAGCTTGATATTGGTTTTCACTGACAATTCATGTATAAAACATGGAAAAATACAATTATTGGAACTATTGCTGTATATACAGACAATAAAATGAAAATGTGAGTGATCAGGCAAAACTAGCAATGCAAATAGTAGTCCATCGTTTATCTTTAAATTTTTCATAAAACCTCTGGAAGACGCCATTCTTTACAAATTAAAACGAGGTTCCAGAATAGGCATATTGCAAAATGACTATCACCATTAATTTATCTTTTCCTAAGAAAAAAATCAAAAGAACCCTAGTTTATTTTACTTGGTTACTCTGAAAGGAAGAATGAAAATATGAAAAGCACAGGAGAATAATGTCACTGAAGTAACACCAGTATTCAAACACGCTTAATAAGCGCATTGTGATTAAGATCAAATGATTTCAATAAACTATTTCTCTGATATTTTAGTTGCAAAAATTATAAAAAAATTCATTTTCGTTTTAGTGTTTAGGATATACTTTAAAGAAATTTTCTGTTCTTTTAAGAAATTAGCAGATTACCAATGTAGAAAAGATCACACAAGATAATTGTATTTGGCAAATTACATTTCAAATGAAGATGATTAATAAGACATTTTCCATCACAAGGACACAAAATAGAAACAATTATTATGAATTTATTTCAGAACATTAATGTATTTCCATCTCTCTTTGCATTTATAAAATATCAAATATTTTCAAATAGTTTGCCGACTACTAGGGATCTAATACATATTTCTCTTGATATAGTGGATGAACGTCCATATTCTCTGTCTCTTCAATAGTGTAAAATGAGTGTGCATAGCTGGCAAGACTTTCTGTACTCTAGGAAGCTACAAGTGGCAAATATCTTTGTGATATCCACTTTGCCTCTGACAGTAGAAATATGCTTACTTTTCAACTTTTATAACCTTTGCAATCTTTGTAGCTTTTACTTATTATTTTATTTCAATTTCTCAGCTCTTGGTCCCAGACCTACTCTTGTATTCCTATTTCAAATATTGAAGCTGAGAACATTTAAACTGTAGACTTCCTTACAAGCTTGCTTTCAGTTGTGTTCAGCCAGTATCAGGCACTGATCAGAACTGAGAAGTTTGAAGAAGAGAGCAACACTGATACTATTGCAGATTCATTTCCATGTTAGCAGCAAACACCAAAGGATTCAGTACTAACTAAAATCTCCCTATTTACCCATCCCAGCTGTGGCAGCTCCATGCATTTCCAAAGTCCCAACTCTGAACTATATCACTCTCTCTTGGGTCTTTCAGCCTTCTAAGAGCAGGGAATACATTCTGTATTTTGCATCTCTTATTTTGAAATAGCTAGTATGATTTCTGTTTCTCTAGGTGGACTTTGATACATAGCCCATGAAACATTTGCAGTGGAGAAGCTGGGGAAAGAGAGAGCCTTCCTCCAGGTGCATAAATGAGAGACACAGCTCACCACCTGGAGCACTGTTAACATATATGGGCAGAGACACTGTTTGCCAAGTAGCCCAGAAGTAAGGTACAATATCAGTGAAATCTGATTTCCAGTGAGCAAATATTTAGGAAAATAAAACTTATCTATGAGTTTCAGCAACCACTGAGAGAAGGATCAAGTGGATCACATGGGAGAGGTGGTTAAGAAGAAATACACTATTAGAAAAGACAATGATACCTTTATCAGATATAACATGGGAATTTAGGAGACTAAAGTAAAGCAATTGCAGACACACAAAGACTTTCTGTACCTTAAATTTATAATCTATAAAAGTTTAGTACTTAGCATTTTATATTACTCAGCATTTAGTACTTAGTATTTCTTATATGAAAGAAGGTAATAATTCAAATTAGCCAACTAGCAAACAAAGTGAACTTTTACTCAAAATACAGTGTAAGGGAAAACATTCTTGTCTTTAAAACAGATTTAGAACAACTAATATTGAGATAATAATAGTTTCAAAAAGAGGAAATAAATTTATGTAGGTAATACTAATTAAGTTTTTAATTAGAGAATAATTTAATTAGAGAATATTCCAAAGACATATTAGAAAATTTTCCTGTACTCAAAAAAAAAAAGATTTGAATTTATAGAGAGCATATTTTTACCAAATTACAGGGAAAATATATGCTTATACCTGAACTTGAGCTATGCATGTAGTTGTATAATTCATAAATTCTAAGAGCAAAATGAATGTTTTTTAAACAATCATTTAAGACGTCATACCAAGTTACTTAAAAATAATCAGACTGAGCCAGGTGCAGTGGCTCGGCCTGTAATCCTGGCATTTTGGGAGGCTAATCCAGACAGATCATTTGAGTTCTGGAGTTTGAGGACAGTTTGGCCGACATAGTGAAAGCTGTCTCTATCGAAAAATATAATATTTAGTTGGACATAGTGGCACGTGCCTGGAGTCCCAAGCTACTCGGGAGGCTGAGAAGGGAGAATTACTTGAACCCAGAAGGCAGAGGTTGAAGTCAGCATAGATCGTAGCACTGCATACTACACTCCAGCCTGGGCTACAGAGTGAAACCATGTCTAAAAAAAAAAAAAAAAAAAAAAAGAATCAGAAAGAATCTCACACCCAGCTAGGTCATTATTCATCTATCTAGACAAAAGAAAGTTATTTAGTAAATATGTGGATTTGTGGATTCAAAGAATATATTTCTCTTGTGTTCTGAGAAAGGATCATAAGAAAGAAATCTGTCTAAACTGACAAAAACAGAAAGAAACAAAGTTTATAGCTAGTTTTAGTTAACTTTAAATAGATTACAATGGTATGAATGAGAAAGTGTAAGTGAAGAGATAAAAATGACACTTGAAGGGAAATGAAAATAAGTTTCCTTTGGTATTGTAAATGTGGCTTAAGAACGAGGCAGTAAAAATACTTAAAAGTTTTCATTATTTAAGATGTTAGCAGGATAGAAATGAAAAGGTACAGTGGAACACTCACCTTGAAAAATATTTTGAAAAGAAGGTGGAATGGGATAAATATAACATAGACCAAACAAACTAGTAGGAGGAAAAGAAAAAATAAATGTACAAAAAGTAAGCCATAACAGAGAGAAATAAAAATAAAATGTTTATTAGTTGTTGCATCAAATGTGAATTCAGCTATTTACAAAATTTAATAGAGATTATTGGAGAAGATGAACAAAAATAGCACCCAACGCTAAGATATCATTTCAGAAGCTGCTGCTGCTTTTGATAACTCTAGGGGATTGTTAAGAGAATGACTGTGACTGAGCATTGGTAAGTATTTTAAAACTACTGAGTAGATGAAGCAGAATTTAGCAGAATAAAAAGAAGAGGAAAACCAGACTTGTTAGAGTATGCTGAGATTTTTTTTTTTCTTATTCCTGGCAAAATAAATGGAAAGACATTGGTGTAGAAGGTGAATTTAAAAGTCTCTTCCTCTGACTATCATCTTCAAAAGAACTAAATTATTGTATGGAGTAGGAAGGATACTGGTCTGAGGAACTTCAGACTCAGGGTGGGTGGATCTGAACTATTTGGAGCTGACTGGGGTGAGTTCTGCTTCAAGCTTAACCTAAATATGCACAACATACACAGAATGTCCTAGTGACTAAATAAGGAAAAATATGGAGTTGGGCTGATTTCTCAGCCCTTTTAACAAGAGAAGCCAGGCATTAAAGAGAGGTATTTAGTAGCACTGGCTAAGGCGGACAGAGCTTTGTTTCAGGACTTAAAAATCCTGATCAACGCTTTGTAGACATTGGGGAAGCCAATGGCAAACTTTTGTTTGAGTATTTCAAGAAACAACTGTTAAAATGAAGCAACCCTTAAAAAAAGATGAAGAAACTCCACCAATATGCCAAACATGAGAACTTCTCCCAATATGTCTCCAATATGCCCTCCTTGGGCCATATACAGAAATTGGCTCTTGGAAAACAAACGAACTTTATAACAACACTGGAAAGTAAATTGCCCAGCATCAGAGTGAAATATTTCTTCCCCAGTAGAACTTTTGAAAATCATGTGTTTTTATGAGAAATGTACGTGTCATAATTAACTGCCTCTACTGGGAAATAATCTGTGGTTTGTATTGCATAGATTAGAGCAAGTTTCAAGAGTGTTGTAGAATTGGAGAGCAATGAGGAATGAAATTCTTCAGATAACAAAGCTCCATAGGTATCTATTTCTTCTGATATGTCTGTTCCAATTACAGGGTCGAATGTGAGGGCTGTCACCTATACAGTCTAGTGGCCACTCTACCTATCAGTCATCTAAACTGGGCACATCACCTGAACTGTGAAGTCCAAAGTCTGGGCATATAGAGATAGGGACAATGAGAAGATAATCTGACCATGTCTCCTACCAAACTGACTACATCTAGCCACTTTGAAATCAGACGTCAGTTCTTTCCTAGTTTAGGAACTAGTTATTTTCGGCTCAATCTGCCTCAGTGAAATTTCTATCATTCTATCATGGATAAAGTATTATTAGAGTGTCTATGCTACAAAAGGGAGTCTTGAGGGGGTAGAAATTAATCACCATCAAAGGCTAAGACACAAGGGTCACAAAATGATTGTAAATATCAGACCAATTTTATTTCTTACTCCTTGAGGGAAAGTACAAGAAAGCTGATAATATGAGTAAGATAATTTGAAGGTTAACAGCATCTGGAAAACACGTCAATATTATTTGCAGGAATGCGAAGACTTACTAAGGGTAATGTGGTGTAATATTCTGAGATGTTACTCTACATATTTTATTTTGTATCTGTACCTACTTCCCTGCATCCCCTGCTTAAGCAGATACTCAACTTCTTCAAGCAAACAATCCAGAAAATTACCCAGAAAAAGAAGGGAAGAGGGAAGGAGAGACGAGACACATCTCTAGGTTCTGAAGTAGAGGAGACTGAGCCAACAAATTTCCAGAGAAATTGCTACTCTGGAGCATAGTCACCCTCACAATATTCTCCTTTTCTGTGCGTGACATGAAACAGATAGGGAGCTCAGTTGTAAAATGTAATGATAGGTGTTTCCAGTATTTATGTGAACAACTGATGAACAGAGGACCCCTTGTTACACTATAAATCACCAGTATTAAGGTCCCTAAGAACTAAAGGTGGAAAAATGAGAAAGAAGTTTGTTGTTTCCTCTAGCCTAGCAGAACAGGGGTTTAAATTCACAGTCCAATTGGCACAGTTAACAAATAATGTGTCGTTTCTTGCACACTTAACTTTTGTAGTCTTGAGATGCGTATTCACTACATACATATATTTTGAATTGTGTGCCCAGTGGGCACCACCGGCAACAATACTGTCTCTAAAAATATAGGGGATACCTACATAAATTGCCGTATAATATGCCATAACCATGTGTTACTTTTATTTATTTATTTATTTTGGAGACGGCGTTTTGTTCGTCTCCCAGGCTGGAGTGCAGTGGAGCAATCTCGGCTCATGCATCCACCACCTCCCAAGTTCAAGTGATTCTCCTTCCTCAGCCTCCCAAGTACCGGGAATCATGGACATGCACCACCATGCCCAGCTAATTTTGTATTTTTAGTACAGACAGGGTTTCTCCATGTTGGTCAGGTTGGTCTTGAAGTCCCAACCTCAAGTGATCTGCCCACCTTGGCCTCTCAAAGTGCTGGGATTACAGGGGTGAGCCACCGTGCCCGGCCATGTTACTTTTTTAAAAAAGCAGAAATTACTGAAACTTGAGGGAGGACTCCAGTAGACAGCCTGCAAAAAGAGCCCTCAGTCATTGAGCTGGAAGGAAATGAATTCAGCCAACAGATTGAATGAGCTTGGAAGCAATTCTTCCCCAGTGAAGACTTCAGATGAAAATGCAGCCTGGCTGACACCTGCATTCTAGCCTTGTGAGACTGGAAACTCTGACCCATGGAAACTATGAAAATGATGTATGTTGTTTTAAGATGCTAAATTTATGGCAAGTCACTAACTAAACAACAATAGAAAACGAATACAGTATTAATTGCCAAAGATAAAATGTGAACTTTTAAGCAAAAGTTATAATTTTGAAAGACTTACGCTTTCTATTGTTGATTTTATTATAAGCTTCACAGCTTCCCAATACTGAATTAATTTTCTCATGAGATTTGTGGTGGTGTTAATGAATGTGATATTTTTCTGTTGTGTAAGGAAATATGTCAAAGTTTGTAAGATCCATGTAACTCTATGAACCAATATTTTCAAAATGACCAATTTGTGATACCACAAAATTATGGATAAATAAAAGTGCAAGATAGATCATTGAATTTTAAAAAAGTAAGGATTTTATTTTGAAGTTTTGTATTATTTCCACATGTAATACCTACTCTAATACTTTGTAATTATTTTTTCAAGTTTCACAGATCACGTTGAAGTTCTGCTAGATTCTCACATCAGTTTCTGCATTCTATTTCAGTCTGTTGCTACATGTATTTTCTCTACTTCCAATTTCAAAGCAAATGTAGATTCACGATATACAAAGAAATGTACACTTTCACCCAGCCTACTCCAATGTTAACATCTTGCATAACTGTAGAATGATATTAAAACCAGTAATTCGATATTGGTACAATCCATTGAGTTTATTCAGATTTCACCAGTTATTTATTATACTCATTTGTGTGTGTGTACATAGATCTGTGAAATTTTATTATACATGTAGCTTTGTGTAATTACTACCACCATTAAGAGACTGACTTTATCACCATCTTGAACTCCCTCATTTGCCCTTTCATATACACACCATCTCTTTCCTCTACATCTTTAACTACTGGCAACTACTAACCTTTCTGCCATCTCTATAATTATGTCATTTCATGAATCTAATGTAAATGGAAGGTCGCAGGTTGTATCTTTTTGAAATTGGCTTTTTTCCGCCACTCAGCATAATTGCCTTAAAGTTTATTCAAGAAATCCTTTGCATGAATATCCTTTATACTATAGTTCAAACTATAGTATTACATGGTAGGGATGTACCACAATTATTTAACCATTTCGCCTTTGAAGACCATTTGGCTTGGTTACAGTTCAGGCTATTTTTAATAAGGTTGATATGAACATTCATGGAAAAAATATTTTAAAAATAAAAAGCATGAATAATAATGTCCATATTATCTGACAATAGTATTATATAATAATCAAAATTACAAGTAAAAGCTTTTAAGCATTATTCCTCCATTAAAAGTTGTTAAAGTGTGTGGAAAAGGCACAACTGAGAGTAGCAAATATTTAAATATTTGAGAAACAACCCAAAATAGTAAACAGAAGAAAAATGCCGCCTTCAATGCATTTATTAGAAGATAGACATATAACATGGGAACTTGAATTACTAGCATCTTTGGATGCATATGATCACATCTCAGAAAAAAGGAGCGAATCATCAGTTTTTGTGTATATGAAGTCTGATGTACTTTTCACACAAGGTTAATTTTGTATCGCTAATGAATCTAGACAAATGCTTTCAACAAAGTGGAGTTATCAATTTATCTGCAATACCATAAATTTTCTTTAACAGTTTTTTTCATGTCTGAACCTTCAAAAGACCTTGGCATATTATACAGTTAGAAACACAGCAACTGAAACTGGAGCCAGATTTGATTATTTTTAAAAAGTACAAAACTCAGACAAATCCTCCGGTGTTAGCAATCTTTTCTGTTTGCAACACTTTAAAGAAACATCAGTGGATGAAAGGATAAAGAAAATGTAGTCGGTATACATAACAAAATATTATTCAGCTATAAAAATAATGAAATCTGTCATTTGCAACAACATAGATGGAACTGCAGGTCATTATGTTAAGTGAAATAAGCCAGATACAGAAAGAAAAACATCACAGGCTCTCACTCATATGGGGAAGCTAAAAATGTGGATCTCATGGAGGTAGAGTAGAGTGGTGGCTACCAGAAGCTAGGAAGCGTAATGGGGAGGCAGAGATGAAGAGAAGTTGGTTAATGGGTACAAAAATACACTTAGGTAGACAGAATAAGCTCTAATATTCTATAGTACAGTAGGGAAACTATAGTTAACAGTCATTGATTATATATTCCAAAATAGTCAAAAGAGAATAATTGGAATACCTCCTACACAAACAAAAGACACATGTGTGAGATGACAGCTACTCTTTTTGCCCTGATTTGATCATTGCACATTGTATACGTGTATTACAATTCACAGGTACTCCAGAAATTTGCACAACTATTATATATCAATTTACAAAAGTAAAATTGTAATAGCCAAGAAAAGAAGGATGTACATTTATCTTCTCATCTTTATTGTTGCTTATATCTTATGTACATATCGGCCTTCTTACAGAAAACCAAAATGTTTAAACTAGTGTTCTTAATGTTCGTATTTCTATTTTCTTAATGATTTTCTGAAAGTGCTATAATATTTAATATTGCATTCAAAGGCCAGATTCAATTTTGTAGTGTCAAAATTTAAACAGCTTTCCTATTCCTGCGATATCTTGTGATTGGTATTGACAAAAATGTGAGAGCATATTGTCCTGAATTTGATTTATGCACATGAAATATTTACTCTAAACTAGCAAACATCCACATGCATTTCAACTATTTTTTTCTACAATCCATTTTACTTTTACATTTTTTAGAATCCTTTTAATTTATACACTTTCTTTAGCCACTATACATGAAAATTTTTTAATACTACTCATATGTTGCTTTCTCCCCATAATTTCATGAAGGTAAAAATTCAATGTCTAATTTCTTTTGTGGGGAATAATATCAGTGTTTGAGATATGACACTAGGTGTATACATTGAATTGTTTAGTTTGATGATTAGCAGTTGCCTGGGTAATGGCAAAGAAATCTGGGTTTTGTCGTTTCTTTGTTTGTTTTTAGTTTTTAAAGTTGCATACAAATGTTCACAGCACTGTTACTATAGTAGCTCCAAACTGGAAACAACTAGATATCCATTAACTTGGGAATGAATTGAACAACATGGAATATATTCTTAAATACATAAAACAACATGGACTACAGTGGACTCCTACTTGGCAATGAAAACAAAGAGACAGTGCATCCTGGAACATGAGGAATCTCAAAATAATTATGCTAGTGAAAGAAGGCAGACACAAAATATTCTAGACGGTGTGATTCCCTCTATACGACACTCTAGAGATTCCGTAATTAAAACAGTCAATGGTTAATGTTTGCAAATGGGAACATAAGAAATTTTGGGGTGATGGAATATTCTATTTCTTGTGGTCTTTGCTACATGACTATACATTTGCAAAGCTCATCAAACTCTGCATTTAAAGTAGATTAATTTTGCTATATGTTTATTCCAAAATAAATGTAATTTGTTTTTTTAAAAAAAGGTAAGAAGGAACATGGAGTTCCAGATACTTGATCCAACTTCAGCACTTAATGAGAAAAAACAGTCCAATTTTCTTAGCTTCAGTTTTATTAATACATAATATGTAGATATTTAGATACCTTCTGTGCTACTGTACAGTAATTAGAGATGGAAACGATATATATATATGTAATATATATTTACATTTATACTGTGATATAAATCCTAAATTATGAAAATGCTACAACCATTTTCTTATAACCTAAATAATACCACCTACTGCTTCACTAGTATATAAATTAGAAATACCTTCAGCTTTTTGAAAGGAAACCAAAATGTTGGAACTAATGAGGGTTTATTTTTCTCATTTGATAGAAAGTCCCAAGTTTGTTGGCCTAGGCCTGATATTATTATTCAAAGATGTGACTATAGACCTGGATTCTTTCTTCCATATCTTTCTTACAGTTTTGGCTTTTGCATGTATGCTTATCACCTCATAGTCACAACATGACAGCTGCCAAATCCAGACATCATACCCATATTCCAAGCAGTAAGAAGGAGGAGGATGAAGGGAAAAGTGACTTTTTCATCATGACATGTTCCCTGTGAAGGCTGGGCAAAGGGACAATACAGAAACTGAACCATCCAACTGGGCAGTAGGGTCCTGTGGTCAGAATATGGAGTTGCACTGCCAAGACTAGAAACCCAACCAGCACACAGCAGATGCGGGCAGTTATAGTTGGTGACTAGACACTTGACAAAATACAGAGGAGAGGCCAAAGAGCAGGAAAGCAGTGGAGTGTATTTGGTTGTTTGGTGTTGGGTGGTAGGGCACATTGTCTTACCTTATTTTTTTATTCAAAATAGGAGCATTTCAGGGACCTCAAATAATGTGATGTGGCAAGTTTTCATCTTCTATTCAAATTGTTAACTAAATTTGAAAAAAAAAAATTAAATTATGGGAATTTGAAGAAATTTATTGATTTTTAAAAAGCAAAATATCATATAATAGAAAACAAATATGATGTGGTCATAAAAATGTGTCTCAGTGATCTCTGACTGCCCTGCTGGGAGTGTAATTGCTGATGTCCCAATGACTGCTCTTCAAAGTCCGTAACTGCATTCCTGCTGAAGCCACACTTTGCAGGGCTTGCTCCTCCAGTGGCTGAATGCAGCTGGGACACTAAGGCAGTTCTCTTTCTGTGAGAAGTGGCATTCCCCTGAGGGGTGCCATTAGTTCAAGAATTCTCTGATAGCCTTGCCAAACCTTCCTTAGAATTGCACTACAGTCGAATACACTTCCACCTAAGCTTCCTTTCTTTCAGTTGAAATTGAAACTCTTTCTGTTGAAATTAAAACTACAGGGTGGTCTGATAGCTCGGCTAGACTCTACACTTCCCCTCATGTCCCCTAACAGGCATTGCTCCTAATAAATCTCTCCCATTGCTAATCCTGTTTTGGAGTCAGCTTCTCAGAGAATTCCAACTAACACAAATGTCAACACTTTTCCAGTCAGGTGAGGCAATAAACAAACAAACAAAATTTGAAAGGACCAATACAATAAATCCGTATTTGACAATTCTAGCTTAGGGTTAAAAAGCAAATAGCATTGACAAGATTTGTAACACAGAAGACTAACTACAGATACTAAGGGAATTAAATATAAGGATAGAAACAATTTTATAACAAACAATTTGAAAATTAATGTTCTCAAATATTGAGTTAATTATTAATTTTTAATATTAATATATTAATTGACATATTTATTTAATATAATTTAATGATTTAATGGTGATAATCACTTACTATATCAATTAATTAATATTAATCATTATTGATTGCTATTATTTATTATTATAATTCATATATTCATGTAACTGATCATTATTAATATATATTAAAGTATAATGTATAGTATATAATAATTACATAGTTAATAAATATGAATTATTAATGACTATTAATATTCTTGGTATATTCTTAATTCATTTATATATGCATGTATTAAGATATACATATGTGTGTATATGTGTATATATATGTGTGTGTATATATATACACATATGTGTATATATATATATGACTTACTATGTGCAAAGGTCGGCAGCAGTAAATAAAGCAGACAAAACAAAATAGACAAAAAAATCCTGGTCTCCTGGATTTTATGTTGTAGTGAAGGAAATAGTCAATAAATACAAGGAACAAGTATATTATTCTGCATGATAGGTAGTGATAAGTTCAAGTAAGTAAAATAAAGCAGGGAAAAGAACAAATGTGTTAATGAGTTGGTAAGAGGCTATGAAAATTTCAGATAAAGTGGCCTGGAAGGACTTATTCAAAAGATTACATTTAAGTAATGGCCTCAGGTAAAGAAGAAATGGGCCCTGCAATATATTAATTTATCAAGGAAATTGTATTTAAGGCAGAGAGAACTGTAAAATGCCAAAAGCCTTGAGCAAAAGTATGTCTAATATGTTTGAGTAAAATCAAAGAAGTCGGTGTCTTCACCAGAGAAAACTGGGGAAGAGTGAGTGCTATAGGAGCTTAGGCCAGAGAGTAAGGTCATTTGGGTCTTATAGGTCCTGGGATAATTTTGGAAAAATAAATAAGCAATATGCCATGATCTTTACTTAGCAGGACTGGTCTAGTTTCTGTGTTGAAACTAGACTGCATAAGACTAGAAACTAAAAAGAGGGGAAACCAGTTCAGAGGCTATTTCAATAATCAAGAAGAGGTTACGGTGGACTGTGGCGAATTGATGGCAGTGCATATTTTGATAAGTAGTGATATCTTAATATATGCTGAATTTAAATCTGACTCATTCTGCTAAAATCTCAGATGTGAGGGATGAAAAAGAAGAGAAGAATCAAATTTGGCTTTCTTTTTTCCTGAGCAAGTGGACACCTTGAGTTTTTATTTATTGATTTGAACAGTGAGAGAAAGAGGAGGGTTGGGAAGTGGGAATTCTTCAGAAATTGAATTTTGGCTAGGTATAGTTTGTGATACTTTTAAGATATCCAGTTAAAGTTATCAAGTAAGCATTTAAAGAACTAAGTCTAGGGGTTAGAAGAGAGGTCAGGTTGAATATTTACGCTAGGGAGTCATTTTAATTTTGATACCATGCTAAAAAAAGTGAGCTAACTAAGAAAACTGTGTAATCAAACGAGGTGAGCACAGAGGACTGATATTGGTGGCGATTAATGATTGATTATTTACAACATTTTTAATGAAACAGTGGAAGCAGAATTCTGATTAGAAAATTTGAGAATAAAAAAAATTGGAGACAGCAAATGTGTAAACTGCTTCAGGGAATTTTTCTCAACAGGCTAGAAAGGAATAGGCCAGTAGCTAGAAAGACAAATGAGAATAAGAAAAAAATAAATAAATAAGGGAGATTTAATAGCTTACTTTAAATTGATTAAAAGTGGATTCAGTGAAGAAGGAAAAATTGTTGGAAAAAGGAAGGGAGTTTGTGGAGCAGTGTTTTTGAGTAGATGAGCAGGAACAATTGAAGAGTGGATGCTGGAGCAGAAATACTGACTACCCGCTATATATCCTTTCAACTGCTGGGTTCACCCACAGCTGCGGTAACCCCTGCATGTGATAGCTTCCTTCCTCAAACCATTTTCTGGCACTGCAGAAGATCCTCTGCTAAAAGTAGACACAACCTGGAGGTATGGGGGTAGTTGTGGTGGGAGAAGGGGAAAGTACAGGGATAACACTCCAGGCAACTTAGGAGAGTGGATCTCATGTTCAATGCTCCAGTTTTCCAATATTCTAGTGAGACAATTCTGAGGCATCTTTCACACTTGATCTTAGCCAAAAGGCAGAGAAGCGATTCTGAGGCATCTTTCAAAGGATCCCCAGCAGATTGATCCCACATACCCAATGTGGTAACCAGCTCCTTAAAATCTTTTCATTGACTTTACTCCTTTTCTTCTCCCACTTTCCTCATTCCTTTACTTTCTTTCCTAAGATCATTTCTCAAATAGACTGCCAGAAAGTGAAGCATTGTTTCAGAATCTGGGTTTTATTGGAGGGAAAAAACCTAACTAAGATAGCGGGTTTGACTGTAACTGAGAGTGTGGACAATTTGTCCATAAAACTGGAGGCAAAGCAGAAAGTGGACACAGACACAAGTAGGAGGCGTGTGTGGAAGTGAAAGGTTGAGGAGTTCTCTTTAAATTGCTTCTATTTTCTCACTGAAATAGGAGGCAAGTGATAAGCTGAGTATGAAGCTATGTTGGAGTTTAAAGGAAAGAGGAGAATATATAAAATGGCCAACTAGAATAATGGTAGAAAAAATTGATTGATAAAACATTATATAATTTCTGGGCAGTAAGAAGGGCCATAAACATAACCTAAATTATGTTTCCTTTAAATCTGAGTTTCTCACTCTGACTAGACCACTATACCATTCAACCCCTTTCTGATATCTACTTTTACATATCTCTTTTAAAAATGTATGTTGATTATAATATTTATAACTGATATGATGTGATCTATCACATCTGCAAATCCCTGATTGAAAGAAGAAACAACATAACACTGCTGAAAGACTTGCTTTAACAAATCCTTTTACTCGCTGCCATTGCATTGGAACTGAAACAGAAGAAATAATGATATGTAGAATTTTGAAAATAGTCAAATGGAAAAGCATAAACAATTACTATAGATATAATAAAATGAATGTTTGTCATCTTTATATTCAGTTACATTAAAGTACATTTTCATGCAGCAACACTTGTATAATAATCTGATACATTTTCCCTGTTTTTCTAAAAAATTAAATTTATAATCCCTCCCCCCCCTTTTTTTTTTCCAAAAAATACATTACACAAATTCTTAGTAGCTTGAAACAATACGCATTTGTTATCATGCTTACAAGATTGGTTCTCTTCAAGTGATTCTATCTCAGGTTCTTACACTGGGGTCAGATAAGGTACCTCTGCCTATTAAATTTCTTATTACTCTTGACCAGGGGGCTATCTAGAACAAAATCCTTATTCTGCTAGAAGCTGGGGAAAGGAATGAGGAGAATCATACTTTGTGTTAACTTGGAACTGACACACTTTCATATTACTTTGGCCAAAACAACTCTCATGACAAAAGCTATGAGCTTAGGAAAGGAGAAAAATTGGTAACAGTAGTTAATAGAATCTACTATGCCTTACGTGACAGCTCTTTCTATTAAATAGTTTCATTTAATTCAATCAAAGTGAATTGTGTATGCAATTATTTGGGTAATAATATTTCTCTTCTTAACAGGTAACCCATGAAGGCTGTCCAATTCCATCTAACTGAGAGTCTAACATAAAGTTCAAATGCAGTAAATATTTGTTGATTTATCACTAATAGGTAACAAAGTATAATACTGACTTAATCAAAACACAATACATTGAGAAAATCGAAATGGGATCTTGGAAGAGAAAAGAAGAAATAAGGATTCTAATCATCAGGAGACATAAAATTATAGCTGAGTAGTAGTACTGATGCAGAAGATAGATGGAAAAAGTCATTAAGAATATACACAAGTTAAGGCAACTTGCAATAAAATTGAAGACTTATTTCAAAGTATAATTCTGAAAAAACATTTAGAAAGTAAGGAATAAGGGGAAAAGGAAGGAAGAGGAAAAAGGAAGGGAGAGAGGAAAGGGAAGATAATGTAGCAAATGTGTATTAAGTTCTAAAGAATAGAGTTAATTTTATTAAGTGAATATTTCAAATTCTGTATATACATTCAGTCTAAGAAAATATTAAGTTCTACTTTAGTAGATTTAGGGAAATGTTAAATCTTCCCAGTTTTTCTACTCACATATTGCTGGCTTAATTTAGAATAACTAAAGATCTTAAACATTTTGTTAAAATCAATTAGGCAAAAGAAAATAAACGACTCAAAAAAGTCTGTAAAGAATAATAACCCCATCAAAAAAATGGGGAAAGGATATGGACAAGACATTTCATCAAAAGAAGAGATTTGATATTCCATATCGGCCACACAGACACATGAACATGATGCTGCTCGATCTCACTCGCCATCAGAGAAATGGCGAATCAAATTTATCGCGATGAGATACTCATGCCTCACCATCCAGTTAGAGAGTGCGCCCTTAATATCAGGCACCAGTCTATGTGTTTTGGAAACACGCAGGTGTTGAGTTTCTGAGCGACTGCTAGGAGTATACATGGAAGCGACTTTTACACTGTTGGTGTGGATTGTGTGAAACTAGTTGCACATCTATATCCTATGGAAAACCCCATGTGTTATGGCAATTCCTCCAAGGGATCTAGAACTAGCTCGCTTATGACCCACCGCCATCCCAACTGTGCTGGGTATATATCACTCACTAGTGTAGGAATAAATTAGTCTATCTACAAAGCATACACATGCACAACCGTATGTTTATGGTGTTCTTACTGTTCACATATTAGTCAAACAGAGCTTGGGAATCACATACACCCAAATGTTCTGGTGAGCAGACTGGAGGTAAGAAAATGTGAGGCGAACATCTATGCACTCCATTGGGTCATCAGAATACTGTATGCATGCATGAAACAATAATAGGATGTGGTTTGGGGGTGCCTTTGTAGGACATGGATGGCAGCTGAAACCATATTTTAGCAAACTATCCACAAGAACAGAAAACCAAACACCGCATGCTTCTCACTCATAGGTGGGGGAAACTGAACAATGAGATCACTTGGACTCGGGTAAGGGGAACATCACGACTGGGCCTATTATGGGGAGGGGGGAGGGATTGCCCAAATTTTTGGGAGATTTACGTGAGGACGTTTTGGATAAGTATGAATGAATTGAATGCGGTTGCTGACGAAGTGTGACTATTGCCGGTTGCAGCACACCAACATGGCACAAGTATACATATGTAACATATAAGACATGCTACATTGGTTCATGGACAAATCAGTGATACGCTCTCTGATATGAATACGCTCTAATATGAAGAGAACTAGAATATATAGAGGAAAAAAAAAAGGTGAATAGGTAATAATGGAAGAGAGGTATTGAAAAGATAAAAGTGACCCTGTTGTTTGTGGCTCAGCAACAGATCTTCATATATGACCCCAGCACTCTGTCTTTACTTTGTAAGAGAAAGGGAGGACTTGTACAAACTTTTTATTACTACAACTGCCTGCCTCTATACATTTCCTTATCTCTCTTGCTACTGGGTTGTGAGAGCATATAACCCGAGTTGCTCTCTTGAAATTTCCGTCTACACTCTGAAGATTTTTCCTTCCAAATTGCCTATAGTGTTAACTGATATCTTTAATATGTTTTTCTTGCTAATTCCAAAAGAAAATGCAGCTTGTTCTTTACTCCCTTTGGTCTCTTTTGGTATTCAACATGGAAATGGTTATTTTAAAGAAGACATCTTGGCCAATTAATTTTTTTTTTTAAAGAGACATGTTGCCTAGGCTGGTCTCGAACTCTCAAACTCCTTCTCGGGTCAAGCAGTTCTCCCATTGTGGCTTTCCATGAGCCAATGCTCCAGGTAAAAAAAAAATAAATCTATACTTTATGGAAGTATAGACCAAATTCAGTACTAAAAGCCACAAGGTTTAGAAAGGGCCATTGGCCAGCAGTCATGGTGGCTCATGTCTGCAATCCTAGCACTTTCGGATGTGAAAGGCTGAGGCAGGTGTATCACTTGAGGTCAGGAGTTCGAGACCAGCCCTGTCAACATGGTAAAACCCCATCTCTACTAAAAATGCAAACATTAGCAGAGTGAGGTGGTGTGCGCCTGAAATTCCAGCTACTTGGGATGCTGAGGCAGGAAAATGGCTTCAACTGGGGAGTTGGAGGTTGTAGTGAGCCAAGATCATGCCACTGCACTCCAGCCTGGGTGACAGACTGAGACTCTGTCTCAAAAAAAAAAAAAAAAAAAAAAAAAAAAAAAAAAAAGATAAGGAAAAGAAAGAAAGGAAAAAGAAAAGGCCATTAGCACATGCTGTTAGTATATGGCAACTACAGAATTATAAGAAGTCAAAAAATATATAGAAGTTTGGTGTCCTTTTGCTTTCTAATCTAAGAAGCAAATATATAATTCATCAGACTACATCAAGGTCCTCAATTAGGGATATATTTGCCACTCACCCCAGGCGGTATTTGGCAATGTCTGAAGACATTTGTGGTTGTTACAACTGAAGGGGTTAGGCAGTTGCTACTGCCATTTAGTAGAGGAGAGCCCAGGGAAGTGCTAGGTATCCTACATTACACAAAACAGGCACCCATAACAAAGAATTATCCAGCCTCAACTGTCAGTAGTGCCATGTTTGAAATACCTTGTCACTTAATATATGGAAATTCAATGTAAAGAGTTACAATGACATCAAAGTTTCTAAGGTTAGACTTCAACCAGATTGAATGTCTATCAGAAAAGAAACTGTGTCCCTCAGAAAAAGGGGTAGCAACTCTCAGGCCCATGAAAACAATAATTCTTCAAAAACCAACATCAGCAATGACTACAAACAAGGTCCAGAAGGGAGCAGACATTAACAACAGACTTATCTGCTACTGGTAAGGTCACCCCTCTAGTAACAGACTTCCACTGTTCCGATTTCCTTGCCCTCTCTTTACTATTCCTATAGAATAGACCCCAGAGATTACCATTCCTATAGAATAGATCCCAGAGACCATAAAAAAACACTTCCCATGGAGGATTGCTTGCCATAGAAAGAAAATATATTCATCATGCATGCACAGGTGCCTGGGTTCTGGTAACAGTTACATTTATTATTCACACAAATTGTTATTTGTATTATAATCTATTTTCCCACACAGGTTCCCTAAGCAGAAAAAATTTTTTGCCATGTTGTATACAAGTATTAGTGTCTGTATTTTGGCTGTTTTAAAAATGTCATTCTTAGTAATCCCACAACCACTATTTTGCATTGATTAAGTGCAATTCATTTTGAAATCTGCATTCAAACTTCAAAAAGCTGGAAATTTGTTATACTTTGAGTCTTTTAAGCTACACATCCAAACTCCAGCAACACAAAAAATTCACCCAGAAAATACATGATCAATATTTTGGAAGGTCTAGTCAATTGTTTTGATTTCACTGGCTTAACTGATTATTCCCTTGAATTTTCACAAACTAGTTCTTTAAAATCTGTGATTTATTCATATTCTTCCTATATATCTGTTCTATCAGGACATAGAACATGTATTTTATAATGCTTCCAGAGAAAAATCAAGATGTTGGGAATTATTAATGTGCACAGATACTCCCTTCTGGACTTTTTTTTTTTTTCCTCCTTATAAAGGCAAATAAGATTTCTTGACATTAATTAAGATGTTAAATTTCTCAGAGGCATTTCTGTCAAAGCTGGTAATAATTTCACAGGTACATAATTATATTAAGCTCTCTCTCAATCTAGTGTCTACCAAGGAGTTGTTTGGGGAAAATAAAAATAAAATGACGGTGGCTCAGGTAAGTTTTATTTTCTGTCATTGAACATTTGTGCTTTAAATTTATCCTTAGCTAGTAGAAAAATCTATCTACTTATTTTGTTTTAGTAAATAATGTTGTAGTTTCTGACCACATCTGAAAGGTCTAATAATAAGAAGATGGTATATAAATTTCCAAGCTATTTTAAGTGTGGATATCAAGCATTAATTCAAGATAATGTGAAAAAGAATTTATAATAATGATCCAGAAGTCCCTTAATCCACAAGCAATGTTTTACCTATTACATCAGCATGATGTAATATCTTTAAATATTCAGTAGCTAACGAATGTGATTTCCCTAGCATTCATTTTCCAAAGTTCCAAAACTGTAAAATTCTAAGCAAATCATAAAATAACAACAGTTTTCCTTATGACACCTAGAAGAATTGTAGAAATGCACATGCAAAAGTCACTTTAAGTGTGTGAAGGTCAAGACTTTCTCATTTTCTCATGTAAATTAAAATTGTTTGAGATCTTTACAATGTAAAATTGTTATTTTAAAGAGCATGTCATAATATGGGTTGATTGTTTTTGTGTACAACATCAACCAGAAAGGTAAAGAAAAATAAAAGTTATTTATAAACAGCAACTTCCTATGGAATAGACCCCAGAGACCATAAAACAAACAAACAAAAAAAGTAGAGTTTAGTACCAGGAATTTGCTATTAGTACACTGATGAACTCCAGGTAAGCTGTCTACCTTCTAATAGGTTAATAGGTAAACTTTAGCCCACATAATAGACATAGGTCAGAGCAAGGGGGAACTCCTGCAGTAAAACCGAGGCAACAACACTTCTACCCTCCTTAGAGCCGCGGCCTCCAGAAGCAGCTCCTCTGATTCTGCTCACATCAACCTCAGGAAGTTGGCAGGAACTCTCTCAATATCACTGAAAAAAGACCTTGTACAGCCCAAGGAGTAGAGACTCAGAAGCCAACATACCATCAAATAAAAACATTCCAGACCATAGTTTTATGACTATTGTTATAAAGAGACTTAACAATTTATTCTAGTGCTTCTCCATGTTTACCACAGTCACCATCAAAGTCAACATTTGTCATTTAGCTCCTTGTATGTCACCTGCACTTACATTCTATTACTTCTCATAAATTCATTGATTCTCTCTTCTATTCCTCCATCCTTTCTTCTCTCTCCAAAACCCTTGAACTATGCACTCATTGACTTCTGTTTTTTTTTTTCTTTTTTCCCAAGCACATTTGCTTTTTCCTCAACACTGCCACAGCATTCCTATATAGCCTTGAGTTAATTAGCCCTCATTACACTCTGCAAAAACTACTTCACTGGCCTTTTCAAGGTAGGTTTGTTTTTTCTATCCCAAGTCAAACCTGTAAGGAGAGAGAAGTTTTCCTTTTCCCTTTCATTGCCATTTCCTGGCAATCACACCTTTTTCCTACAAAATATTTGCTCCCTATGAAGCTGCTAACTTCTTTACTGCTGGTCTCTTACCTCACTTAAGGTGATACTTCACTTAAGGTGACAGATATGGTTTGGATCTGTGTCCCCACCCAAATCTCATCTTGTAGTTCCCATAATTCCCATGTGTTATGGGAGGGACCCGGTGGGAGATGACTGAATCATGAGGGTGGGTCTTTCTCATGCTGTTCTTGTGATACTGAATGGGTCTCACAAGATCTGATGGTTTTAAAAACAGGAGCCTCTCTGCACAAGCCCTGTCTTTGCCCGCTTCCATCCATGTAAGATGTGACTTGCTCCTCCTTGCCTTTCACCATGATCATGAGGCCTCCCTAGTCATGTGGAATTGTAAGCCTAATAAACCTCTTTCTTTTTTAAATTGCTCAGTCTCGGGTATGTCTTTATCAGCAGCATGGAAACGAACTAATACAGTGGCTAACTGTTCCAGTTTGCCCGAAACTGCAGGGGGTTTCAGGAAAAGGGACTTTCAGTTGTGAAACCATGAGTTGGCCATCCTATTCCTGACTCATAGTTATTGTTTCAGTGTCACTTTTCTCTTACTATACAAAGACATTGGATTTCTATTCCCTATATGACATCTTTAACTTGTTATCTATGACTACCTCATTCATTTCCTTATAACTTGTCCACTACTCTCAGTTATCTCTCCCATTGCCACACCCAGAAATTTACTGCTACTAAAACTGATGCGACAATTCTGAAATTTCCCTTTTCTGACCTTGTTCTCCAGTCTCTTTCCTTGTCAATCACATTATTAATTATCTTAAACAATATACAGACCTTTTGGAAACAGCCAAAGCATTGATTCCACTGGTTTGTAATTTTATCTCTGCCCATTATACTTTATATTGTACCTTGTCCACCTTAAGCTTCATGGCCCATTGTTTGTTACTATTTCCAGAGCAGTACTATCAGAAGCACTAATTTATCCTGAGTAGGAGATCAGTAGCCTCACTAGTGTATTTCTGAATTATAAGTCAACATTGGCCTGATTGACCTATGAAAACAGCTCCCAGATGACTGTGGAATTCTCCAGGAACTAAAGCCTAAACAAAGCATGATTGTGAAGATGAAGGGAGATGAAATTCTGTCAACATGGTGAAGACAAAGAACACTAGGAAAAAACAGGCTATTATACCCTCACTGGGTGTATTATGAAATGGTTTGAGCCAATGTATTTGAATTAGAAGGGAACTAACAAATGACTTAAGAAAAACACCTGAGAAAAAATTTTATTTGCTTACTTTATAGAGTAGCATATAAAATGCATATAAATAAACATATTTGAATTTGAACACTAAATTCCATAAGGATGCAGTGTGTTTTTAATTATCTCAATAACTGACATATGTTTAAAGATTTAAACAAAACAAAATAATGTAAATTAAACAAATGGAGCCAAAGTTCTAGAAAGTGTTTTCAGTTTACATAAATCATTTTTTACATTGTAGAATGTGCAGTAATTCATAAATCTTTTAAAAAGTCATGTTAGTATAATTTTAGAGCAAAACATATTCATCACTTATATTTTAAGGGAATAGTGATTAATTAATAGGTATTTAGTTTGTACATGGGGAAAATAGACAAGGACAACTTACCAGTTAAACACATAATATTTATTATATACATAGTAACCAAAGGAAAAATCCTTCAAAATATAATTTAAGCTATATAGATAATATATATACATAAAATTATATAAATTATACATATACATATAATTTACCTTTAGTAATATGTGTGCTATTATAATTAATTTTAGTATCATTTTGGCTGATTTTCTTTTTTCAAAAAAATGCTTAAGTTTCCTAAGCATTCCTTTGAAAATAAACTTTCTCTCATATATTCTGCTATACCAAATGGTAGCTACAAAATTCCTGCAATTATATACCAAGTTGCAAACTACCAGGGTATATGATTTGCCATCTTTATTTCATGTTTAGTAATGCTTAGAGAAAACATTCAAATCCGTAAAGGAAAAATAAATATCTTACTGCATGTATTTTTACAAACCCTGAATCATTTGTTAAAGTTTGGCAATAGTTTTTTTGAACAGATTGCTCTGGAGAGAAACATCAATGTCCATTAGGGTCCTACAAATGTAGGTAGAAGATAAGTAGGAAGAAAAATATGTGCCATCATTTGTGGGGGAAGAAAGTCTAATGAGAAATATAACGTGATTTAAGTTGGTTTTAAGCTCTTTCTTTTTTTTTACGTTTGCCACTTTGGACTGTATGTAATTAATAGCAAAAGTTCCACTGAGTTATCTTCTGCTAATGTCAGTAAGATGCTAAAATTGGTTAGTAGGCACTGATTTCTTCTCTGTTTCCTTCATATTTTAATTCATCACCTGATCCAATTATCTTATTTTCTGAGTTCCCAGAACTTTTTTTAATCCCTCAAAAATTCCAATATAGTTCCAATTAAAGCCAACCACATAAAATTGAAAATAATTTCTTATGACCAATAGAATTACAAAAAATAAATAAATGAATTAATGATTAGCTGCCTGTGGGGATTGTTAATTATTTAAAGTTTAAAAAAAAAAAAAAAACCACAGCATTTCTGTGATGTTCAACTTCACTGCATATGTCATTCTGAGTAGCAATTACACTTTTTAATAAAAAAGTACTGACTTTAAATATTTTCCTTTATATTTTATCTTTAATTACAACTGTGTAATATTCAATTTTAGACTTAAAAAGTTACAAGTAATACAAAGAATTTTTACTTGTTCTTTACCTAGATTTACCAAATTTTAATATTTTGCCATACTCTCAAGATAGATAATTTTTTTAATTATCAGAAAGAAAATTGTAGATAAAGTACCTATTTACCTCTAAAACTTTATTGCCTACTCTTAAAAATCAAGATGCTTCTGAACAGAATTTTAGTCCATTTATCATAATCAGAGAAATAACAATGATGAAATAATATATAATCATCAGCATTAAATCAGATTTAGCAATTGTTCAAATGATGGTCTTGATAGCAAAAGAAATGTCCAGATTATGAATTATATTAAGTTGTGTCATTTTAGTCTCCTTGATCTAAAACATCTTCCCTGTTTCTTTTGTGTACCAAGAGATGGGCATTTTCAGAGTAAGCAGTTATCTTGCAGATTATCCTTTGGGCATGGTTTATGTGATGTTTCCTAATGATTAGATATGCTTCCATATGTTTTTGAAAAGCACCACTTTAATGATGCTTTATATCAGAAGGTACATGATTTTGATTTGTCCATTACTGGTGATGGACCAACTTTGATCACTTTATTAAGGTAGTGTAATAATTGCAACTTCATTTTAAAGTTTCGATTTTCCCATTGCAAATAATAAACATCTTGTGGGAAGATACTTGAAGGAGTGCTTTGAGACTATGCCAATATCTCCTTACTTCTCAAACTTCTAACATTAGTTTCAATATTCATTTATGACTTTTTCCTAAATCAATTATTATCACGAGAACCAGTTGTTTCCAGACCAGAGACTGGAAAAATAAAAGCTATGCCAGAAATATTATTTGTAGTGCCTGACAGTAAGGTAGGACTCAAAGATTAATGAGGCAGTGTTAAAGAATACAGAGTCCACTTCAAAGAGCTCTACTGGCCAGATCTAGAACAATATGACCATCAAAATAAGGAATGCTAGTAAAAGTTATTATTCATTGAATAAAATTAGAATCAATGACCTATTCAGAAGGGAATTAAGAGAAGGTTTTTTGTTACAGAAGATGTTAAATCAAGAAATATACAAAGAATGATGAGATTCAAAAATTACTCTATGAAATGAATTTTATTAAGGAGCAGCATCAGCTTTAGGGCTTTAAAGAAAAGAAGAGAGTACCATTAAAAGATCTGAATTTTGCAAATCTTGGTTTATACAGTCACAAAGAATAATTTTGCATAGTTCACAATTTTGTCCAAAATTAATTTTGAATTGAGTACAGATCTAACTAGGAATGTTATTCCTGGTATGTTTTGAAACAAATAAGTTGTAAACTTAAAAGTATGCAGAGTCATAACTAACAAGGCAGAGAATGAACTTCAATGGGAAGTCATCAAAGATGATGTATTTGGCTGTTTTCCAGTTAGCAAGATCTAAAAAACCTACTAGAACTTAGAAACATTGGCATATTATAGAAGTGTACGATTATCCATCTTTCACTTCATCCCTATAATAAGAAAGAGAAAACTGCCTCTGTGGATAACAGGACCTATAGGCCTTCACTCAGATTTCAAGGATGTAATTAAATTTACTAAAAGTGGCTGTGCATACAACATAGGAGGATTTCTTGTAGTTGTGCAGATTGTCCTTACATGAAAGCAAAGCTTCAAGTATAATCAAAAGTTTGCATTATTTTCTTCGAGTGGAAAGTTTACCATCTTTGCCATTTACTTTTTAGAGACACCAGAAGAGAAATCTTTATTACATATAAGAAAAATTTTGTCTGGCAAAATGGTCTTTACTAGCATAATGTAGGGCCAAAACATGCTAAATTGAGAAAGTGCACTAGCATTGGAGTGAAGAAAGGGAGAAGAAACTCTGGTTATGTCATTGTTTTCTTTCTTGACCCAAAAGTTATGGAAGATACTGGGGACTAATATTGGGTCATCACAGGAATACAACATGTGTAGAATATAATTTGACCATCATGTGCAAGAAATTAAGTCAAGCTACTGATGCAAAGTGAATAACTGGCAGAAATTGATGGTCTGGACTTAGAGGTATTGCTGAGTTGGAATAACATAAAAGACTTATAATAGATTAAAACATTCTCCTTTTGTACTGTTCTTTCTTTTTTGTTTGCCATGCTCCAGTCAGAATGATCTTCAGTTTATCAAATGTAATACAGCTTTCTCTGGCTCAGTAATCCTGCACATGCTGTTCTTTCTATTTGGAACACTTTTCTTCCCTTTACCACCCACTCCTTTTCACCTTTGTAATTGCTCTATGTCCCTTAAATCTCTGCTCTAATATTCTAGCCTTAGGAATTCTTTCCTAATCTTCTTAACCAAGTAAGATTTTATTAGAAATAAGTTTTTACTTAATAATTGTTTTCATATACTGATTATAGTTGCAATTTAACATTAATTTGCATAATTCTTAAATTAATGGTTACCTCCTCACTGCTTGATGTATTCCAGGAGGATGTTGGGCTTTATTCCTGTTTTTGTTTTCCTGTCCACTTTCTTAAAGTCGCCTTGGACCTAGGACATTTCCTAGCACACAGTACATTCTAATTAATGATTTATTGAACAAAAAATAGTGGGGGATGCCATATGTGGATATATAAATAAAAGTTGATGATGCATAAACAGCTAAGAAAATGGCTGCTAAGGTAGTTCTGTCTAGTTTTTCAGATGATTCCTATTGTGCCCAGGGTATTTTTTCAGGACACAACTGTTAAAAACATCACCCAGAAACAGACACAAAAGCCCTTAAAGTTGATGAAAAGGAAACCATCTTTCATTATCAAAACACTTTCAAACTTCATTGTATGTGTGTGGATTACCTTTTTTAGTGTAACCCTTCAAGGTATATATTTTACTTCTCTGTTAGATAAGAAATTTCTGATCAGAAATATCAAGACTTACACACCAAATCAAAATTAATATCGACTCAGCAGAAACTCAAGCCCACATCTTCTAAATATATGTAAAAATTGCTAGATATCAGAGTGGCAATAATCATTTAGCTCATATAATTTTTTAAGAGTATATTTTATATGAAATTTTAATGGAGATTTGTTTCTTAAATTGAACTTGATTTCATTCCCTTAACCCTACCAGAAGTAAACATGATATTTTACTTTGACTTAAAATGGAAATGTAGAAATGCTGAAATGATTTTTAAATCTATTTATTACCATGGTTATACAAGCATGTTATACTTATGCCAGCTAGACTTCATGTTATTAAGGTGCTACCACAATAAATATCACCAGTATTGATTCACATGTTATTATTAAAATCAGATTATATGCTTTAACAATGAATTTATATTCTCTGACTTAAAACAAAAATATTGTAACTGTCAGATTCTAGAGACTAAATAATAAGTAAAATAAAGTTTTGATGTCCTGCTAGCTAAGGTTTAGTATCATGCTTATTTACAATATGTGGATATCCTATTACATTGCCAATTCCTTTAGCTTTTCTGTAGTTACTATGTCATCCTAAATTATTTCAAATTCATTGCAGTGAAAGTGCCTATTAAATGTTTATATAAAATGTATAATGACTAAATCTTAAAAAATAAATATTTATGGAGGCTTCATGGTTCCTTGGCAATACTACTATGTATTGAAGACACTTGACATTTCTAAGAATCCAAATGACTTTTAACCAATGAGTATTATTATTATGTTAGAGATTTATGTTTCCCACCAGATGATGAGTGCTGAACATTGGACAAGGTCTTTCTAGTATTTCAAATAGCTTATGTATGCAGAAATAATAAACAAAAAGTAAGAATTCCACAAAATGACTTATAAAACATTCATTGGATTTCCCAATGTAATGCTGAGGAAAATCCACTTTATTACTATGGAGTTAAAATACATCTATTCTTTCCCATCTTCCTGCATTTGATTTATATTTTTCACATTTTGTTCTTAAGGAATCCAAGTCATCAGGCTATTTCTTTGTATGATATATTCATGGTATATTAAATTTCCATCTTCATAATTGATCAGTATCTTATATTTGTATAATTCCCTTCAGAGTGCTTAGTGACTTCACCACATTTATCTCTTTTGATCACAATAATCCTATTGTAAGTAGGAAAAAGTCTTTTCTTTTTGCCATTTAGAAAATTAATACTCAGAGAGATTAAAAGATTGCCTAAGGTCAAGCAGGGAGTAATGTGGGAATCTCAACCTTGAATCCACTTTCTTTTTCTTTTGAATCCAGGGATTTCATCTGTTATCACAGGCTGTGTTTTATTAAATATTGTAAGGCCAAATCTGCCTCCTGTCCTAATCTTGCAGAAATCCCCTTTATCCGAATAAGCATTCAAATTTAATTTCATGATTCATTCAGAATCTAGTTATTTTATTAGAGAGTTAGACCTTTATACAGTTGATTAATTTATTCAGCTTATTTAAAAACGGGCATTAGATGCCAGAGGATACAAAGGGTAAACATACTCAATCCATGTTTGTAATCATCACACAGGCATAGAAACAATTACTATAAAGGAAAGATATGCAAAGTATGGTGGGAGCATGCAGAGCTGCACAGCATGTAAGACTGCCTGGGCATTAAGGAGAATCTTCTCCAGAGGACTTTTATATGAGGGGAAGCTATTCACTAGATGAATGTGCAGGAGAATAAGATATCACAAACAGAACATAAACACTTCTCCAAAAGCATGAATGAATGGAAGGCCAAGGAAAAGACTTTAGTTTCACTATGATTTAAAATGAAGACTGAATAGAAAGGAAAAGTCTTGACAAATGGGTAGGCAATGTTATGAGAACAGTAAGTGTCATGCATCAGTATTTACATTTTACATTACAGACAATAGAGGCATGTGCAATGTAGAGGATAGTGCTCAGAGGTACCTGTGGAAGGACAGGATGGCACAGGAAAAAGCAGGTTAAGGAGGCTAAACCATCAGAAAAGAGAACCAGGATTTGAGAGCTATTTAAGACATAGAATTCATAATTAATTGGACAAGGTCTATATTTAAATATTACTTAGTTGCAAGTTCCATTAACCCAATTCCTACCAGCTTAATAAATAACATGTACTAATGGACTCTTCTAGCTGGGAATTCCAAAAGCTGGATTTGGCTCTACATCAGGGTGAAATTCATATCATTATGTATGCAGAAATAATAAACAAAAAGTTTATTTGACCCTCTTTCTAGATTCTTCAGCTCAATTTTTAAAATCTAGGTTTTATTATCAGGCATTTACGCCAACTTTACTGCTAGTGATTCTAGAGTAAAAGTTATGATTATCTATCCTATGACATGTCTATTAAGTAGAGATATTTTCCCACTCCTGGTCTAACCACTGAGTCCATATTAGCCATATTAGTGACTCTGGAATCACAAACTCTACTGATGATGGCAAGACAGGGTCTGTTTAGTCATAGCCCTTCCAGAGTCAAATTTAAGTGTGGGAATGTACATGACAGACAAAAAAATAAAAGATGTTTGAAGCAAACATCTAGGAAGAATTCTGAATTCCTGGATTAGACAACCAGACAGATGACAGAGCTCTTAATAAAGTTGGATGCAAGAGGGTGATGTTTGATGTGCCTGTGAAGCACCCAGATGGAATTGTCTATTAGAAAAGCTTGTTGCTGGATTTTGAATACAAAATAGAAATCTATGATCTTTATATGTCTAAGGCCTATATGCTGTCGTTGAAGTCATGGATACAGATGAGACTGCTAGGGATTTTGTGTAGGGTAAAAAGTATTATAAATAACATCAATATTGTAATACTTTTACTTTAATCAAATATTCTCTTTTATTTTCTTTTTTCTTTTTTTTTTTTTTTTCTTTTTGAGACAGGGTTTTTCTGTTTTCCAAGCTAGAGTACAGTGGCATAAGCATGGCTCACTATAGC
>NW_016807931.1:275763-287199 GCF_001698545.2 Rhinopithecus bieti
TTTTTTTTTTTCTTTTGAGACAGGGTTTTCTGTTTTCCAAGCTAGAGTACAGTGGCATAAGCATGGCTCACTATAGCCTCGACCTCCTGGGCTCAAGAGATCCTCCCACCTCTGCCACCCAAGTAGCTGGGACTACAAGTGTGTGCTACCACAGCAAGCTAATTTTTAAATTTTTTTTGTAGAGACAAGGACTCCCTATGTTGCCCAGGCTAATCTTGAACTCCTGAGCTCAAGCGATCCTCGTGCCTCGGCCTTCCAAAGTGCTAGTATTACAGATGTGAGCCACTACAACAGGGAAATTTTCTATTTTCCAAAATCTCCACAACAAGCCAAGACAAAGCTTTTCTCCATACACATATTATTAAGTACCACCAACCTTCAAACCATATACTTGAAAATCAGTACATACTAGGAAGCATTTGACAACAAAATCAAGATTTCATACACTTGAAAATTGAAACACAGTGCTTAGGAGCCTGTGCTCTTATTGATTTTCTACTTGATTGACTTTAGTGTACTTGGTTTAGGACAAAAAAATGAAAGAAAAATTTAAAACCAAAATATTTCGTGGAATTTGATAATAAATTGCCTTATACTTTGAGATAATTCTAACAAAAAAGAGAATAGTTTTAATAAAAATCTGCATTTCTCTCAAAATATCTTATTTAGACATTAAAATCAATGCCACAGTTGGAGAGATGCAGCAGAGGAGGAAAAGAGAGGAGAAATGGGGTAGAGAGGGAGAGCATAGAGATTAGGGGGTATGAAAGAGATTCCAGTCACCACTGCTGGTTTCAAATTTGGAGGAAGGGTACCATGGAGTAAGAAATGTGGGAGGCCTGTAGAAACTGAGGGCAATCCCCCATCAATGGACATAGGAAACCGAGACCTCATTCCCACAACCCCATAGAAGTGAATCCTCTCAGCAACCTGAATGAGCCTGTAAGTGGGATTTCTCCAGATTCCTCAGTGAGTAATACAGCCTTGCTGACTTCATGCTTTAAACTCACTGAGACCCATGTCAGAATTCCAACTTATAGAACTCCAAGATAATATATTTGTGTTGCTTAAGCCTCTAATGGTAACTAGTTATGAAAGCAGTGGAAATTTTTTAAAAATAGTAATACTTTCACATCTTTTATGTAAGGTGAATAAGACATCTTCTTTATTCTACATGGGCTATTAGGAAATCTGGCTTTACACCTACTTCTGTAAATTACTTAAACTCTCTGGATTTCATTTTATTCATCTTTAAGATGAATAATTTGGGGGATTTTTAGGATAAAATGTTTGCAGATAGATACATTTTATATCCATTTACAAATGTCTATTCATATAGTCTTGAAAATTTAAAAGAATGAAAAGATTTTGGTTTTGCATTTAAGTACTTAAACAATCTTGAACTAATTTGTATATATAGTATAAGGAAGGGACCCACTATCAGTCTTCTGCATATGGCTACCCAGTTTCCTTGCATCATTTATTGAATAAGAAATACCATTCTAGACATAGTACATGTGAAATATTTCATGATGAAGGCACCAAAAGCAATTGCAACAAAACCAAAACTTGACAAATGAAACATAATTAAACTAAAGAGCTTCTGCATTAAAAGAAACAATCAGCAGAGTAAACAGACAACATGCAGAATGGGAGAAAATATTTGTAAACTATGCATCTGACAAAAGTCTAATATCCAGAATCCATAAGGAATTTAAACAAATCGACAAGCACAAAAAACAAACAAAACAAAACAAATAACCCCATTGAAAAGTAGGCAAAGGACATGAACATACACTTTTCAAAAGAAGACATACATACAGCCAAAAATCATATGAAAAAATGCTCAACATCACTAATCATTAGAGAAATGCAAATCAAAACCACAGTGGGATACCATCTCATACCAGTCAGAATGGCTATCATTAAAAAGCCAAAACATAACAGCTGTTGGTGAAGTTGTAGAGGAAAGAAAATGCTTATACACCGCTGGTGGGGATGTAATAAAATAGTTCAGCCATTGTGGAAAGCAGTTCAGTGATTTCTCAGAGAAACCAAAGCAGAATTGCCCTTTGACCCAGCAATCCCATTATTGGGTATATACCCAAAGGAATATAAATCATTCTACTATAAAGAGACATGCACATATATGTTAACTGCAGCACTATTCACAATAGCAAATACATGGAATCCAACTAAATGCCAATCAACATTAGACTGGATAAAGAAAATGTATACATACTCATCATGGAATACTACACAGACATAAAAGAACAAGATCATGTCCTTTGCAGTAACATAGATGGAGCTGGAGATCATTATTGTAAGTGAACTAATACAGGGACAGAAAATCCAGTACTACATGCTCTCACTTGTAAGCGGAAGCCAAACATTTAGTACATATAGACACACAGAAGGGAACCACAGACACCAGGGCCTACTTAAGGGTGGAGGGAAGGAGGCTGGTGAGAAACAAAAAAACTATCGGGTACTATGTTTATTACTTGGGTGGTGAAATAATCTGTACACCAAACTTCTGTGACACACTGTTTATCTATATCACAAACCTGCAACTTTCATGTATCCCTTAACCTAAAATAAAAGTGAAAAAAATTACCTTCCTGAACACGCATACACTTTTGATAGGAATGTAAATTAGTTCAGCCTCTATGGAAAGCAGTTTGGAGATTTCTCGAAGAGCTGAAAATAGAACTACTGTTCGACCAAGCAATTCCATTACTGGGCATATATCCAAAGAAAAATAAATTGTTCTACCAAAAAAAAAAAAAAGAATAAAAAAATTGTCAATTTTGCTGAATTTTTCAATTTAATTAGACACTGGATTTAAGTTATCAATTTAATACGTGCTACAAACCCCTTTATTAGATTCTCCAGTTCATTTCCTTCCCACTCAATTAGAATAAGATGATGATCCTAAAAAGACAGAGAAACAGGCCAGGCATGGTGACTCATGTCTATAATCCCAGCACTTTGGGAGGCCGAGGCAGGCTGATCACCTCAGGTCAGGAGTTTGAGACCAGCCTTGTCAACATGGTGAAACCCTGTCTCTACTAAAAATACAAAAATTAGCTGTGCGTGGTGGCGGGAGTCTGTAATTGCAGCTATTCGGGAGGCCAAGGCAGGAGAAATGCTTGAACCTGGAAGGTGGGGATTGCGGTGAGCCGAGATTGGGCACCATTGTACTCCAGGCTGGGTGACACAGCAAGACTTCGTCTCAAAAACAAAAACAAAAAAAAACAAGATAGGGAAATACTTTGAACTCCTCAGTATTTCTTGCTTCTATTCCTCCCTTCCACACTATATGCATGTGTATTAAGAACTCTGATACTATTTTTTTCTTTCATTTGTTTAGTTTACATATAATAATTATACGTATTTATAGAGTACACAGTAATACTTTGATACATATAATGTATAGTGATCAGGTCAGGGTAATTTGCATATTAATAATCTTAAACATTTATCATTTCTTTGCATTGGGCATATTCAGTATCCTCCCAGGTATTTGAAAGTATGCAATATGTTACTGTGAGCTATAGTTATCCTACAATGCTATAGAACATTAAAAATTATTCCTCCTACTTAACTGTAATTTTGTATCCTTTAGCAAATCTCTATTTTCTCTTTCTTCCTATCCTTCCCAGCCTCTAGTATCCTCTGTTCAAATTTTTACTTCTATGAGATCAACTATTTTTACCTTCTGTATCTGAGTGAAAACCTGCAATATTTAACTCTCTACTCCTGCTTATTTCATTTAATATGACGACTTCTAGTTCCACCTACTTGCCACAAATGACAAGATTTCATTATTTTCATTATTTTTTATGAATGAGTATAATGTACATACTCATAACAATATGAGTATAAAGAACATATACATACCACATATACTTCATCCATTTATCTGTTGTTGGACATTTACGTTAATTTCATATCTTGGCTATAGTGAATAGTAATGCAATAAACATGGAGGTTAAGATGTCTTTCCAATACTCATTTCTTTTTCTCTGGATAAATGCCCAGGAGTGCGATTGCTGAATCATATGATAGCTGCATTTATAGTTTTATGAGGAACCTCCATACTGTTCGCCATAGCTGCTGTGCTGGTTTACGCTCACACCAACAATGTATAAGAGTTTCCTTTTCTCTGCATCCTTGCTAGCATTTATTATTTTTTTGTCTTTATTTGATAATAACTATCTTAAATGGGATGAAATGATACCTCATTGTGATTTTGATTTGCATTTTTTGGTGATTAGTGATGTTGAGCATTTTAAAAATATATATTTTGGGGCATTTCTATGTCTTCTTCTGAGAACAGTGTGTTCAAATTATTTGTCCATTTTTTAATTGAATTGTTTGATTTTTGCTGTTGAGATGTTTGAATTTCTTGTGTAGTCTGGATATTAATCCCCTGTTGCATAAACAGTTTGCAAATCTTTTCTCCCTTTTAGTAGGTTGCCTTTTCACTCTGCTGATTGTTCCCGTTGCTGTGCAGAAGCTTTTTAGTTTTGTATAATCCCTTTTGGTTTTTTTTTTTTTTTTGCTTTTGTCGACCATACTTTTGAGGACTTTTTTATAAAACCTTTTACCTGAGCAATGCCCTAAAGCATTTCCTCATGTCAAAAAACTAGAAAAGTTTCAAACAAACAGCATAACAATACACCTCAAAGAACTAGAACAGCAAAAGCAAACCAAACACAAAATTAGTAGGAGGAAAGAAATAAGATTAGAGCAGAAATAAATGAAATTGAGACTAGAAATGTACAGAAGATTAAAAGAAAAAAATTTGATTTTTTAAAGATAATATTAACAAACAGTTTCTTAGACTATCTAAGAAAAAAAGAAAAACCCCAAAAAATTAAAATCAGAAATGAAAAAAAGGTGTCACAACAAAATTACAAATATTAGAGACTACCATGAACAACATACACAAATAAATGTGAAAACCTAGAGGAAAAAAATTCCTGTACACATACAATCTACCTAGATTTAACCAAGAAGAAGTAGAAAACGTAGAGACCCATAAGAAGTAATGAGACTGAATTAGTAGTACGAAGTCTCTCAACAAAGAAAATTGCAGGACTGTTCATGCTCATGGACAGGAAGAATCAATATCATGAAAATGGCCATACTGCTCAAAGTAATTTATAGAGTCAATGCTATTCTCATTAAACTACCATTGACATTCTTCACAGAATTAGAAAAATAAATAAATTCATATGAAACAAAAAACCAGCCCAAATAGCCAAGACAAACCTAAGTAAAAAGAACAAAGCTAGAGGCATTACACTACACGAGTTCAAACTATACCACAAGGCTACAGTAACCAAAACAGCATGGTACTAGTACAAAAACAGACACATAGACCAATGGAACAGAATAGAGAACTCAGAAATAAGACTGCACATCTACAGCCATCTGATCTGCAACAAGCCTGACAAAAACGAGCAATAGGGAAAGGATTTCCTATTTAATAAATGGTGCTGGGACAACTCACTAACCATATGCAGAAAATTTAAACTGGTTCTTATACCATATACAAAAATTAACTCAAGGTGGATTAAAGACTTAAATGTAAAACCCAAAACTATAAATACCCTAGAAGAAAATCTAGGCAATATGTTTCAGGACATAGGCATGGGCAAAGATTTCATGAGGAAAACACCAAAAGCAATTGCAACAAAAGAAAAACTTGAGAAATGGGATCTAATTAAACTAAAGAGCTTGTGCACAGCAAAATGAGCTATCACCAGAGTGAAGAGTGAACAGACAACCTACCGAGTGGGAGAGAATTTTTGCAATCTATCCATCTGACAAAGGTCTAATATCCAGAGTCTACAAGGAAATTAAACAAATGCACAAGGAAAAAACAAACAACCTGATGACAAAGGCCATAAACAGACATTTCTCAAAAAGAAAACATTCATGCAGCCAACAAACATATGAAAAAAAAAGCTCAACATCACTGATCATTAGAGAAATGCAAATCAAACCCACAATGAGATACCATCTCATGCCAGTCAGAATGACAGTCAATAAAACGTCCAGAAACAACACACGCTGGCAAGGTTGTGGAGAAAAAGGAACACTTTTACACTGTTGGTGGGAGTGTAAATTAGTTCAACCATTGTGGAAGAGAGTGATGATTCCTAAAGATCTAAGACCAAAAGTATTTGACCCAGCAACCTCATTACTGGGTATATACCCAAAGGTATAAAGATTATTCTATTATAAAGAAAAAAGCACATGTATGTTCCCTGCAGCACTATTCACAATAGCAAGACATGGAACCAACCCAAATGCTCATCAATGATAGACTGGATAAACAAAATGTGGTACATAAACACTGTGAAACACTATGCAGCCATAAAAAGTAATGAGATCATGTCCTTTGCAGGGACATGGATGGAGCTGGATGCCATTATCCTCAGAAAACTAACACAGGAACAGAAAACCAAACACCTCATATTCTCACTTATAAGTGGGGGCTGAATAAAGAGAACATGTGGACACATGGGGGGAACAACACCCTCTGGGGTCTGTTGGGTGCTGGGGGAATGAGAGCATAAGGAAGAATAGCTAATGGATGCTGGGGTTAATACATGGATAATGGGATGATCTGTGCAGCAAACCACCATGGCACACATTTGCCTATGTAGCAAACCTACACATTCTGTACAGTACCCCTGAACTTAAAGTAAAAGGTGAAGAATAAAAGAAAATAAAATTCCTGGACTGGATAGCTTTACTGCTGGATTCTAATAAATCGTTTAAAAGTTCTTAATACCAATTCTCAAATTATTCAAAAAATTTGAAGCAGAGGGATCTCTTCCTAACTTATCTACAAGGCTAGCAAACCTTGATACCAAAACCAAACAAGGAACTAACATTAAAATGAAACTACAGGCCAATATCCCTGATGAACGTAGATGCCAATATCCTTAACAAAATACCAGTAAGCTGAATAAAACAATACATCAAAAATAACACATCATGATCAAATGGGATTTAACTCAAGAATGCAAGAATGGTTCAACATGGACAAATTAATAAACATGATACATCACTTCAAGAAAATTAAGGACAAAATGTGATATGATAATCTTAGTAGATGCAGAAAAAGCATTTGATAAAATTCAACATCCCTTTATGATAAAAAAACTCTCAATAAATTAGGTATGAATGGAAAGTACTTCAACACAATAAAGGCCATATATGACAAACCCACAACTCGTATCATACTGAATGGGGAAAAACTGAAAGCTTTTCCTCTAAGAGCTGAGGCAAGACAAGGGTGCCTATTCTCGCTACTCTTATTCAACACAGCAGTGAAGTCCTAGCCAGAACAATTAGGCAAGAGAAAGAAATAAAGGGCATCCAAATGGGAAGAGAGGAAGTCAAATGGTCTGTGTTTGAAGGTGACATGATGTTATGTATAGGAAAGCCTAGATTCTGGTAAAAGTTTTAAAAATATGTATTTATGGATATATAGAACACATATATAATGTAGTCATGCATGTATGCATGTGCCCATGTATATATCCCCCCATATATAAACACATACATGTGCATGTGAAGGAAGCTATGTACTTATACTTTACTGATTCTTTCTTCACTCTAGCACATAAGGCATGTGTAAAAATACTACACTGCATGGGGAGATAAGAAATTTTCAAAATTTAATAACAAGAGAAAGTTTTAGACACAAAACTGTGTATAGTAATGGTAAAAAGGCCTATAGGCATCAGAGCAAGGCCTCTAATAAAGACAGTGTAGTGTTAAATATTTATGATGTTGCAATTATGATTAATTGTATGTATTTATTTGTACCTGTCATATTTTCCAAATTTGTTCAAATATATTCACCAAAATATAGTCATAAATGTTCATTTTAAACAAACCAGTAGGACTATTATAATGGTGCTTTAATGTACATGGATAATTGCTTAAGATGTTGTACTTGAATTTATAGTCTTCAACAGTTTTGTACAGCCCTGATTTTCACTCAACTGAAATCAGATAACCACAGGTCTTACCACATTAGGTTTACTACTTCAAACAACGTTGATATAGTTCCTTGTGCTTATTTTATACATTTATTTATTTTCATTGTCTTCTCTGGCTCACATTAGAAAGTATATTAAGGCCAAGGGCTATGTATTATCAATTGCTGTAATTTTCATAGCAACTGATACATTAAATGCTTAATGAGTAAATGTCAAAGGAAACAGGTATTTAGGTTCATATCAATACAATAATGGTTTCAATTTTTTATCTTCTTTCCTCCAATTCTTCACATATTTGAATTAACAAATAAATTATGACTTTTATTTTTGTGTTAGTATACTATTCAAACTAAAGCAAACTCCCACAACATATCTGTACCATGGGTAAGTTAAGTAGATATTACCGTAGGTAGTATGTAGATATGTAGTATGTAATTTTATTTCTGTCATTTTAAGGTAATCTAATAAATCTTTATTGAGTATAGAACAGAAGCAAAAGAATAAGATTAGTTCCTAGTATTATTCACAGAAAAATAAACATATATAAGCATTTCTGATAAATTGTTTTATCTAAAAATCTTCAAAATTGTCAATTTTTTCGATGTAACCATGTTTTAAACACTCAGTACAAAAGTAAACACATAATATGTCAATTTAGTAGCTTATTTTCTGTCAAGATAGTTAAGTTTGAAAATTGTGGTGAAAACAAAGGATATTAGTACTGCATTATGTGTATTTCCAAAGTGTGTGAAAGAGAAAACATCTCATTGAGTCCCTGCATTCTTAGCCGTAACTGTGTATAATAGACATGGAGGCCCACATGTTTTCCATAACACACTTACCAGAGTAAAATTGTACATTAAAAATACGGCTGTGGATGTAATTGATTTCATGAGCTAACCTACCTTCAATTCTAAATGCCAGACTGTCCACCAAAGCTACAATTAACCAGCTGTAAAACAGAAGCAAAGTTCTACGAGAACTCCTTTAAAATGTCACTTTAAAATTTTATTTTGCAAGATAATTCTTCCCTTAAATTGTCAAAAGCAGTGTTTTCCAAGAAGGATTTATGTTTCTGTATATTCTTAACGTTTCCTTCTCTTATAGATTTTCAAAGTTATAATTTCAGGTTTGCTTTGTTGCTGTTAATGTTGTTTTTCATGTATAAGATCTCAGCTTAACTTTTCAAGACAGGGAACACGATAGTCAATATGAAGAGAATAATCAGGTTCTAAGAAAGCTGGCATCCCCCAAAATTCTGTTGGAATTTGACAGTGGGCTGCACCCACTGTCAAACCAGTCCCAATGAGATGAACCAGGTACCTCAGTTGGAGATGCAGAAATCACCCGTCTTCTGTGTCGATCACGGTGGGACCGGAGCTTGTGTCTATCTCACGTAGACCGGAGCTGTTCATATTCGGCCATCTTGGAGCCTCGGGAGGGCATTTTGATCATTTAGTTTTAAAATTAATTACATGTGTATAGCATTTTATTTTGTATCTTCATTGTCCCAGTGTTTCCTGTTTTAAAACGTCTTGCTTTCTTTCGGATTGATTTTTCGTCAATCCATTTTCCAAAACATTCTATACAAGTTTTACACTGTTTCTGTACTTTATAGCTACTCTGTGAATTTTAATGCACATATTTAACAAAAAAATAGCTAAACTTTTTCCATATTTTCATCTTTTGCTGTAGTCAGAAAATTATCTTTGAAGGTTTAAATTCAGTTGCCCTCTCTTTATTATATTATTATTATTTGTGGAGTACATTAGAACCGTCTTTTTAAAAACACAAATTAGACAATATTATAATTACCTCATGTAGTCATTATATCTATATATTGTTTCACATGGCCTACCATTCTTAGAGTTCACCATTTTTTCTTGTAAGCCTTCATTCTTTCCAAAGTTATTCTTTACATCTGCGGGTAATAACCTACTCTTTATCTGAGTATATCTTTATTTCATACATATTATTGAATGTTAATGCAGCAGACTAAAGAATTCTAAGTTGACAATCATTACATCTTACTACTCTGAGGATATTTATCCTACTATCTCCTGGTTTACACTGGTGATATAAAGACATTAGCTATCATTTCTAAATAGATGAAATATAATTTTATTTTTTGTTTTACTTTGTGTTTGGAGCACTGCGGTTTCAGTTTGATCAACCTGGAGGCAGTTTTATTTTTACTCATTATGTTTGATAGTGATTTTCAAATCTGAGGATTAATTTCTTTCATCAATTCTGAAACATTTTTCTATTTTTTAAATATCACTCCTTCCCTAATGTCTCCACTTTCCGCTGGAATTCATTTAAATGCAATTTGCACATTTTCCACAGTCCTTTATGTGTCTTACTCTCTTTTTCACATATTCCATCTCTTCATTTATCTTGTCTCCATTCTAAATATTCTCATCAATTCTGTTTTAGTTTATTCTTCAGATGTCTCTAACTTGCTGTTTACTCAATCCACTCATTGTCTAATTTCAGTTGCTATTTTTAAATTTAATATGTATCGATATTTTATATTCTATAGCTGATATAATATATGTGATATATGCTGCTCTGATTCTTCTCATGTGTGTTCTGATTCTTTGAGCTCAGGGTCATTGACAGTTTATCTATAGGAATTTTTAGAACCCTGCATTCAATGTGGA
Source organism: Rhinopithecus bieti (assembly GCF_001698545.2). Lineage (NCBI taxonomy): Eukaryota > Metazoa > Chordata > Mammalia > Primates > Cercopithecidae > Rhinopithecus > Rhinopithecus bieti. The sequence continues at coordinate 286,457 of NW_016807931.1, forward strand.
TTCCATCAAACAAAATGTGTATTTCTTTTTCCAGGTACATGAGCATATATTATCAACCTGAGATTAATTGATTAAATTACTTTTCAGTTTGAGCTTTATCAGATCTTACCCATATGAGAATCTCAATAAAATACAAATCTGTAGTTAAAAATTTGGGAGGGGCATCTGGTTTTATTTCATAAATCTGGAATCTAAACTAGAAAAGATGGGAAAAATGCCTTTCTTTTTTTTTTTTATTATTATACATTAAGTTCTAGGGTACATGTGCATAACATGCAGGTTTGTTACATATGTATACTTGTGCCATGTTGGTGTGCTACACCCATCAACTCGTCAGCATCCATCAATTCATCATTTATAACATGCATAACTCCCAATGCAATCCCTCCCCCCACCCCCCTCCCCATGATAGGCCCCAGGGTGTGATGTTCCCCTTCCCGAGTCCAAGTGATGTCATTGTTCAGTTCCCACCTATGAGTGAGAACATGTAGTGTTTGGTTTTCTGTTCTTGTGATAGTTTGCTAAGAATGATGGTTTCCAGCTGCATCCATGTCCCTACAAAGGATGGAAACTCATACTTTTCTATGGCTGCATAGTATTCCATGGTGTATATGTGCCACATTTTCTTAATCCAGTCTGTCACAGATGGACCTTTGGGTTGATTCCAAGTCTTTGCTATTGTGAATAGTGCTGCAATAAACATACGTGTGCATGTGTCTTTATAACAGCATGATTTATAATCC